>NC_080595.1:45123038-45432887 GCF_027887145.1 Ammospiza caudacuta | reverse complement strand
AACCTTTCACAGCTTGAGGGCTTTCATTCCTCACTGTTGGAAACTGATCACATTTTAGTTGAGAAGACACAGCCATGATATCATGGTGCTTTTGAAGCAATTAGGAAAGGTGGCTGTTAGGACTTTTCTAATACTGATTTTTTGAAGGGAGGCAGTGAGGAAAGAAGCCCTGCTGCTTAAAATTACATGGTGGTGCTTGCATTCAATCTTGAGTAATGGAGAGCAGGATTTGGCTTTTCTAATTTACTTAGCATCTCTCCGTTCATGGCACATACACAATCAAGGGAGCATCCACAGCAAAGTGAACCAACTTGTCAGATGACAGATCTGTTTGTCTCTTTCAGGCCTGTGGAAATCCTCAGCCTTAGGCACACACTGCTGAGTGGATGTAATTCTTACTGCTTATGAACAAGGAGTTTGCGTACCTGTTATATTTTTCTAGGCTTCTAATAGATGAACACAGAAAGCATGTTCTCCCCACACCTCTTAATTTTCTTAAGAGTCAGGAGTAGAAACATCATCCTAGTTCTAGCTACTGTTGTTTTCAGCAATGTTTTCTTATTATAAAATGGACATGTAAGTTGTAGCCTGAGAGTGAGATTATAGGATTGTAAATGCGCTGTGCAACTGCTCACTTCAGCAGGACTGCATCTCTATACAGTTAAATTTCTACAACAGCTGTCACCAAAGCAGCAGATTCTGAGACCTGTACAGACTAGTGATTGAAAATAGAACAGTTTTGGTTGTATCCTCCAAAGCAGGGGAAAAGGATATAGTCTGTGTACCAAACCAAAAAGGCACAGAGAGATTACTTACACTTGAGTTGCAAGTGATTTTCCACATCTTCCTGCAATAACAATGCTTCCTACTTGTCTTCATCAACTTTCTGAGGATTTAGGCTGAATTCTGTTCTTTTCCATTGCAGACCAGCTTTAATTTCAGGGCAGGAAATATCAGTGTGTAGCAAATCAAAATTGCTGAATGGTCCTATGATTGCTTTAAATGTCTGTATCACTGGTTCTGTGTCAGTTCCCCATCTTTTATTCTTGTTCACTTGAATAGGATTGAATTTTCTTTCAGTGGAATAATGCATCAGTTAAGAATTTGTGTGATTCAACCATTGAAAGAAAGGTGTGAATTAACTTTGGTAAACTGAATTTTAGCATTTTCAAACACTGTGGATCATTGAGAAGATAATCTACCATGTAAGTGCTCAAATGGAGATGTCTTCTGCTACTGATCCTATTTCTTCTATCCCTTAAGTAATTTTTGAAGTGCACTTCATGAGAATAATCCAGTTCTGATTTTCTGCCTTTTTCTTCTTCCATTCTAGAACCTTTAGAAAACTCACTATGCCTTTCTAATCTTGGAAGGAATTTAGCTGGAAGAGGTTTTCTACAACATTGAGGAGAGAAAGAGCAGTGGTATGTCTTCCTCTAAAAGGGTAACTGAGTTCTCAACTTGGTATGTTATACCAGAAGTGGACCAGACTGTTCTAACCTCATTGTCTAATGATAACTAGCACTATGTGTATTTGGCCGGACCACTCAAGGAATATTTGCTCTCTTTTTTCCATCAACCATCGTATTTTCTAGGTCAAACCAGGAGGGATGAGGAAGCAAAGTGCATAGATTTCTTAAAAGTTGTTGTGTTTTTTATGCTGTCTCCGTAAATTTTCTGCTATGCTTAGGGATAAACTGTGCTGTCTGATGAAACCTAAAGAGCTCATCTTTGCCTTTGTTCTCTTTCTCCAAATCTCCCACTTTTAGAGTCTGATGTTAGGTGCTCATTCACTAGATTATTAGGCTGTAAATTGCTTTAGGGATCTCAGTATGAGAGTAGTGTCTAGGATGCTTGGAATGTGCATCATGGTGTGCCTGACAGAGGAATTTGGTAAAATTGGAGGAGAGTGAAGAGTAAAAAATGCCATGAAATTTTACATGTAAAATTGATGTCAGAAACAAGTCTCAGGAGAGTATACATTGTGAGGTAGCTTATCTTGTTGGTGTTGTAGCATTTGCTCCAGCACTTCTTTCTTTGCAGTCCTTATTCTGGTCAGTTTACTTTTAGTACCTTGTCTCTGTCCTTTTCTTCTTCCTTTTCATCTCCAGGGTGTCAGTGGAGAGGTGTTCTCCACCACAACATTTCTTTTCTGAACAGTGTGTTTGATGGGTTTGTTTTGTTTTTCTGCCTGTAACCACTGAAGAGGGATATGGAGTTCCAGAGCATGTGGCCCCCATGTGTGAATAAAGGCATTTTCCCCTTAACTTCGTCAGTGTACCCAGAACTTATTTATGGACAAAATAAGCCAGAACTCATTTATGGAAAAAAGCCCAACTGAACTGCAGCAAAGAAACTTGGAAGTGAGTTTATTTACATCTTTCTACCTCTGCATGTTCATACTTAATTGCTTCTGTATATAATACAAGCACAGTATTTAGATGTTAGAGCATCTGGAGTCCATACAGTATAAATGGATAAATACATGGATGCTGTATCCTAGCATTCTTGGGGGTTATTTTATTTATTTTCCATGAAGCTACAGGGATGTGTCACATATCCATATCACTGACACCAAGCTGCTGGCATTAGTGCATTTACTTAGACACACATTTGGGCCACTGTGGATGGTAATGAGCTGCTGTGCGCTGTAGGATACGTCTTGCATGATCCGCCAAAGAGATTTGCAGTTATTTTTAAGTGCCATTAGTGCTAACAATAAACCTAGAGATGAGAGGTGGAAATCCTTGTTCCAGGCTTTCCTTAGTACCAAGGTTTGTCTCCCAGTTCCTCACTTCAAAGAGTCATCTAATAATCTCATGTTCCACTTTAATGTTTCAAATTTTTATGACTCTGTTAAAGAGTTGGACTGGACTGCTGAAATAATTTTATTCACAAGTAGCAGCACCACATCCGCTATTTATACTAATATATATTATTGCCATTAAAGCTATTTTTAAAGAACATATGGTTTGGATATGTTAAAGTTTACAGAATTGGACTCTAACCAGTAATGTCCTTCTTTGCTACAAGGCTGTAAGAAATGCCTCACAGGTTATAAAGCAATCCAGTAAATGGAACTGTGTTGCAAAAGTAGACCTTGTGGGATCTTTTTCCTAAAAAAATCAGAGATAATTCTGTCAGGCTCTGAGAATTTATCCATCACAGTTCATTAATACTACCAAACCCTATTTTTAGCATTTCCATAGTGTTAAGAAGTGAACACATCCATCTGGGCTGCAGAAAGAATGAACTTCCTCTAAGCATGTTTTTGCTTCCAAAGCAGAAAAATCTTGTCTCAGTGGGACAAGTGGAGCCTGCCTGTGCTGTTGGCAGCATTTTAGAGGGAAATGTTGCTGATGAAGCTAGAAATCCCTGTGGATAATCTTCAGTGTAATGTAAAAGGGAGTCTCTCATGCAAAACTGACTATACAATTAAAAAAGCTTATTAAAGAATGAATATGTCTTTTTCTATAGTAAATAAAAATACTATAGTAAAAGTTGCTTATCTATTTTTTCAAGTTGATGCTTTGCATCGAAACACTGCCCTGCCCCACTGCATCCAAAAAGGGAACTAGGAGCAAAAGAGATACAAAAAGTAAAATGGAAGCTGGAGCAAGGATGTGAGTCACCTCACATGAAACAGATGAACGAGGATGAAATGTTGCAAGGTGTTAGCTTTCAAAAAGCTGTATTTTGAACACTGACAGCTTCATCTCAAAGCTAAGTAGAGCACTCAACATCATCACTAAAATATCTGATGAATAAGAAAATGGTGATGGGAAATGTGCATCATTCCACTCCTTTCTTATCCTCTGTGTTTGTATTTAATCCTCATGCAGAGGGTTTACTACTCTGCCAAGAAAAAGCATTGCCCTTGACTGCTTTTCAAAAACAGCAAAAAGGAATGGCTTATTCAGTGTTACATCCAGGTACACCCCATCTTCCTTCTGTGCTGCAGGGTCTTCTGGCTGATCTGTTCCATCACTGGCCAGTTTGAAAAAGGCTTTATTTATTACCTGTAAGGAAAAACATATGAGTAACTGGAGTCATCAGAGCACAATCGTGATGGGACAAATGAGAGTCTGAGTAAATGATGAAACACATTGTATCCATAGATGTTTAAAAAAGATGTTGGGAGTACTTGTCCATAACGTGCAAAGGCTGGATAACTGCTTTTACATTGGGCTGGGCTGTCATGCTGTTACTCTTGTGTCATGGTTTAACCCCAGCCAGCAGCTGAGCTGCTCACTCATTCCTCCCACGACTTGCCAACAACTAAAACTCTTGTGTTATCAGCATTATTCTCCTACTAAATCAAAAACATAACACTGTATGTAATACTCAGTCCCCTACTAAGCATGTCCCCTACATGGCTCTGACTGCTTAGTTCTAATTAAATTTATTCAGTTTAGGAGGCTGAAATGTGCAGGAAACTTTTTTTTTAATGCCAGTGATGTGTACTGTACCTTTCCAACTGTTAGACTGGCATTGCTTATCTTACTGAAGTCTGCCCCCTTCCCCAGCAGTGCAGGCATTTTCATATCTGCAAGAAGCTCCTGTAGATCAGAGCTGTCTTCTAGTGTTAATGCTGGCAGCTTTAATTTAATTTCTCTGCAGAGAGAGGGAGAGAAAGAGGCAAGTGAGTGATTGTTCACTGTGAGAGCGTCGTGGTTGGGCAGTCCTGGGGCATGGGCATGTGAAGACAACGGCAACAAGTGCTCAGTGTGTGGGTACAAACACAGTGGGTGCCTCTTAATGTTTCCAAGTGTGAACTCACCCAGACTTTGCCCAGGGTCTGCTGCTAAACCCAGATGATCCCACTTCATGGGTGGGATGCTTGTTTCCTTGAAATACCCCCAGATAAAAAGCTGATCCCGTGAAGTGGAGCTCCTTTGAAGTGAGCCCCTGGCTGTGCAGGAGTTTCTCTTTGTGCACAGCAGTACAGCCTCCCTGGCAGCACCTGCCCCAGGTGAGGGGCAGGCCCGTGTGGCTCACCCCATGCCATCCATCCCTTCCATGGGAGGGTGCCCAGCCCCAGCCCCTTCCCTACCTTGGGGCCAGGTGCTGGAGCCAGGCTGAGGTCTGCAAGCTCTCCTGGGACTCCAGGTGCTCCAGGTCGCTGCCACCGACGGGCTGCAGCAGCACCAGCAGCGCCGTCCGGCTGAGGGGAACCTCCACCGCAGAAAAAGCGCCACTGGCGTCGGTTTGGTACCTGAATGTCCCCGTGATGGACAGCATAGGGACCAAAACCTTTGTGTCTGAATCCACCCAGAACTCCTGAGGCTCTTTGAGCAGGAAGGCTTGCTTAACATTCACTGAAAAACAGATCAAGAAAACAGAAATTGATTCTTCTCTTCCTTCCCTCCTCCCCTCTGCCTCTTAGCTGGGCTTTTTCAGAACACACTGTGCCTTAGAGAAGGACTACATGTATAAAATCACATTTAGCTACTGCAGTCATATGTCTCCTCCTTTTAATCTGCCTTCTGGTGGCATCAAGCTCACAGCACAGGGGCCATGACCTCCAGGACTGTGACTAAAGCTGCTGTGTTTCTGTTGGCTTTGGGGCCTTTCCTGGGGACAGGAAAGTGTTTCTGCTTGCTTGACTGCCTGCTTCCTCCCAGGCAGCCACATGGTCCCTAGGGGCTCACAGGCCTGTGCAGAGGGTCAGCTTGGTTTCCTCTCTGTCCCTCAAGTGCAGTGATGGCATGTTTGGAAGCACACCCATCAGGGCCAGCCCGTGCTGCAGGAGCACTCTCAGGCAGCCAGGTGGGCTCAGGAGAGGGAAGGCAGCACAAGCTCTCCCTGAGATCTCACTCTTCACCATCTTACAAACCAAAGCAGTGGGGAAGGTTGTAAGCACAGCACTGACATGTTGGTTGAGCCAAGGAGGTTAAAAAGGACATACTCAAACACTTACTAGACCTTAAAATAAATTTCTTTCCCAGTTCACAACTATGAGAGGCCTTGCTCTCACCTTGCACTACTTCTGTGCAGCTTTCCATTTCAACATGTTATCTGCTCACTCCCACAGATCAATGCTGTGCCCAGCTGGGCAGACAATCCTGTTCAACACTAAAGAAACTACTGCCCTCAGTGAAACTTGCAGCTGATGTTCTGCATTGAATTCTAAATGGCAGGCCCTGCTTGGCAGCAAGTCTGCAAATGTGAAGAAACCGTGTGCAAGTGAACAGCACTTGAGACCACTGGAACATTTAGCTGCTGTTTTGTATGTATTTCTGTCACTTTATCAGTGCTATGGCTGCTAATAGCATCTCAGAGCTTTTGTAACATGTTTCAGAGAAAAAAAAGGTACTTTATCCTTTCTGCAGCTATAGGGTCAGATATGGAGTGTGGCAGCATCAGCTGTCATGGGTGCATCTTCACAACCAAATGGCAAACCAAACGCTAAAGTGTTTATTAGAAGGTAATTGTTTGTGTAATTCATTTGTTCTTGAGCCAATTTTGTCCATCCCATGTGTGGGGACTGTAACATTTCAAATGCACCTTCTGAGAGAGAAGGTAGTAGAACTGACCCAGTGAGGCAAACCCTTGAACATGTGTTTCTAAGCTTATATAAATTACAAGTCTCCAATACAGAAGAAGAGGAAAAGTTATTCTACTAAAGGAAACTGCTTTTGTCACCATGCCCAGGTGTGTAACACAATTACTTTTGTAGTATCATATCTATGCTAGATCTTACAATGAAGAGAAAGCTGATGCCCACAGCTCACTGAGAGAATGACAGCAGCTATGAAAGGCAAAGAAAACCCGATATCCAGTTTTGAGGTGGGAAGATGGAGGCACAAAAAGGCTTCCTGAGCACCACAACTCCACCTTTAGCAGCAGAGCCCCACTCAGGAGCTTGGGGCTCACTGCAAGTGTTCTGAAATACATTCCTAAGTAGGCAAGCTGTCTGAAGTGTGCAGCTTTGATACTGCATTCAGTCAGGAGGATCTAGGAAAGCAGCTACACTCAGAAGAGGAGGCTCAGTTGTAGTGGAGGAGGATTTCTGGGACAGCAGCACAGAATGACCCTTGGCAATGAAGGGATTGCCTCATTCTAAGTTTGTATAAGTGCCCTGCTTCTGTAACTGATGTTCAGGTGCTTCCTGAGCCAGATGTTGCCTCCAGGCTTCTGTTTAATAGCCACTAGAGGAGTCATGTCCATTGTATTTTTTAACCTTTTTTTTGTCTGTACCTCTGCCCTACATCCCCCAGTTCCTTTGGCTTTCTTTAAAGCTACACCCTGATCAATCTTGCTGGAGGCCCCTCATGACTTGCAGCCCCTTTGCAGCAAGAAAAGCTGCACAAGTCTTTCTTATGCACCTTTCCACACCTTTCCTGGACAAGGAAAATTTCTTGGAGGCCATCTGCCTCCTCCTCACTCCCCATCACCCTTGCTGGCTCATGGCAGAGTGCAGGCAGGATCCCTGGCACACTGGTGGGGAGCAGAGGTCCAGCCTTTCTTCTGAGCCTTTCCCTTTCCCCACTGGCCAGGCCTAACCTTGTTCCTTCCCAGGAGCAGGGTTTGTGTCCTGCTGTCCTTCCCCAGCCTGTTCCCCAGAGGAGCAGTTCTGCCTCGTACCTGCCAGGCGGGCGTCCACGGCAAAGAGCAGCTGGGCGGATGGGTCCACGTCTGCCAGCAAGGCCTCGCTCTGGCCCTTGCCCTTGGCCTCCACAAAGGCATTGATTTGTTTCACTGCCTCGCCTGGATTGGCAAAGTCAACAGCTCGGGCGTAGAATGCATCAGCACTGGGCAGCAAGCGCTCCATGAACAGCTGGAAGAGGGCTATGCCAGGGGCACAGAACAAGCTCAGTGTCTTTGAAAAGAGCAGCTCCTCGTCCCTGCTCTTCACAAGCCTCTCGATCGTCCTCAGGCTGGAGAGGAAATTGCTTCCAACTGCCGTGGAAGTGCAGTCAGGGTTTCCAGAGGGGGGGACAAATCCCAGCAAACTCTGCAAATCAAGTGCTGTCTGGTTTGAGGCCCCCAGGTAGAATGACACCAAGGAGCTGTAGAGGCTGGTTGGGGACAGGAGCACATTTTGGCCCCTCTGCGCTTCCTGCAGCGTGCTGTAAAACCGCATTCCCAGGACGTACACCAAGTCACTCAGGTAGCTCTGCTCCTTCTCCCCCCAGGTGCTGAGGCTTGGGGCTTCCAACTCGTTGTCATTCACGCCACCTTCATATTCGGGTGTGGTTTGGGACTCAATGGAGACAGGGACAACAGTCTTTCCCTCCTGAACCAATTTTTCCAGCTTTTCACAGTCACTCTCATTGAAAGAAAACAAATTGAAAGGGTGGACGTAGACCCGGTCACACGTCACCAGAGTAAGGCAAGCCAACAAGCAGAGAAGATCTGCTACCAGATTCATGTTGGAAAATTGCCTCCACCGTGTCTGCTGAAAGGAAAAATTAGGAGGAAAGGAGAGTGGTCAGTCTGTTTCAAGTACAGTTTCTCTTAATCGCAGGGTGAGGTGCTACTGCTGTGTTGGAGTTACAAAGGTGGGGATTTTAGTATTTAGTGGTGTTTGGTCTGACTCTGCTGCCAGAAAGCCTCGGATGAGACAAACACCAGTTTCAATGGCAGCAGGTGGGAAATGGGGGCACAGATGTGACTCCATTACCCACTGCAGTACTCTAAGGATTTATCATGGGAATGGTAGTGGATGCTGGTTATGCCTCAAACTAGAGCATGCTATTTCTGCAAAGCCTTGTTTGGCAACAAATGCAACAACATTTGTTCTGGGAGCTGGTCAGAGCCATCTCAGCAAACTGCTGCACTGAGCCTTGCTGACACACAGACAGGCTAAGCAATGTGCCTGCTGTTGTGCAGGGAGTAGGTTTGGAAACCAGTTCTCTTAAGGTCCAAACACAGAATGTATGTCTGGTCAGTAATGGATGTCTAGTCAGCAAAATACTTGGCACTAGCGGAGCACGTTATGTTTTCATAGCCCAGTGCAAACATTCATTCTAGCTTCGAGGCAAACACACTCCAGGCTCCCTTATACAAATGTGCTCACACTGAAAACATTTTTCATTGCACCTTCTATGTCTGAATACAGAGTTAGAAGGGCTAGGCTGAGTTTTACTCAGCTGTGCAGGCAGTCTTCTCCTGAGGTAAAAGACCACTTGCTGCTCTTGTTTTTCCTGACAAGAAGCAGAGAATTTTACTTTATGTGGATGTCACTGGTGTTTTAGCACAAAGAATGCAAGGGCATTGAGAATGTCATGGACATACACACACACACACAGAGACAAATTATACCCACTGAAAAATTTTATATTTTTAGGATTCTCTCTTATATCAAACTTTTTTGGTAACTAATAGCTCTGCTGCACCTTTCTTGGATTTCTAATATATGACTGTTTATCTGTGTATTTGAAATCCACATTGAAATGTGTTGAAAATTATGCATCTGTAACACATATCATCAGCCAAAATGCTGTTATTCAGAGCTGTATTTTTATTTTAGTAGTAATTCCTTGTTTATTGTAGCTTTGTTCACCCTCTTTTATCCATTTCAAGTTCTGCAGAGCTCATTGGATGGGCAAAATACTATCAGCCTTGCCAGTACCCAAGCCCCACTCTCTGCTTTCTTCCTCCAAGGCTTTTTGAGTCACACCAGTCCTTCAGGAGGACACGGAGCATTGTCTGTCTCACTAACACTTTACACAGGGTGAAAGTCCTTGTGTTTAAATCCAGCTATTCGAGACGTGGCCCCTTCCCAGCCTAATTCACAATTTATAACCATATTCTTTCCCCTGAGGAGTCCCCAAGTATTTCATGCCTAATGATATCCCAGTTTGTAGTACCACCACTCTACAAAAACTGAGATGTGCTTGGTAACTAGACATACCTTGCCAAGTATGTCTGCCTGCTAACATGGATATCTGCATTCCCAGGCTGTAGGCTCCTATCTAACAGCTGGGTTTGCAAATGAAGTTTATGTTCTTGTGATGGTCACTCAGGTTGTCTGTCTTCCTACTGAATGCCAGGCCTGAAATTATTTAGTCCTCAGAGGCATGCAGAGGAGGATCTGTTGTAGATTTCTGTCCCTGTGCCTTCACTCAAGGATTGTTCTTCCCCATTATCTCCCACCTCATCCTCTGAATTACTGTGTGGGCAGCACAGCCGTGCTGCTGTCCCCTCTGCTCCTGGCTCTTCTTCACCTCCCCAACCCCACTGGTAGGATGTGACATACATGACAGAGCATATTCACTGCTTGGGACTGACTAAAAAATTATCTTGGAAAGTGTCTTCCCAGCTTCACTTGCACAGTTAGCCCAGCCACTGTGCTAGTGGATTTCTAGACTCCCCAATGTATTTTTTCACATTGGCATGCTCAGGAAAACAAACCAAAAAGCCACAAATTAGAAGGAATTCCCTTCCCACAGTGTTCTCTCCATCATACAATTCTTTAGAGGCATTACTTAATCTTTCCTGCACAGCAGGGAGGGTGACCCTGTGCCACCCAGGCAGGCTGTGCCATTAGGCACCGTTGGCAACCAGTGGTCACTTCTCTCTGGCATGCCTGAGCTCCCAGCTCTGTTCAGCTTTTGTTCCATGAGCAGAAGCAAGAGGAGCAGCTCTCACTGCCAAGCACTTACCCTAAGCCCCATCTGTGGAAAGTCAGCGTGGTTTGTTTGGCTAAAGAAGAGAGCCCCAAGATCTTTGGGAAAGCATCAACACCTGAGCTGGAGAAGCAGCATTCAAAGCAAATGCAGTAAGAGCGGGTACTCGCCTCTGTCCTGGGGGTGTCGCCCCTTTGTTGCCCCTCCAAGCTGCTGTCCCTCAGGCGAGCTCCTCACACACCTCTCCCCCCGGGGCGGTGGGGCTGCGGTGGAATTCTGCCCTTTCTGGGCGGCTGCTGTGGGCATTGCGCAAAGCTGCTTTACATCACAGCCTGGGGCTGACAGGACTTACCTCGGGCCAATGAGACCTGAGCCCGGCTCAACACCGGCTGAATAGAAAGTTCCAGGGATGGATGGATACACAACCTTTAGCCAGACCCAGCACACCTGTGTAGCCTGCAGTTACACATTTACCAAGGCAGACATAGGCCTTTTTGCTACACAGAATAACTGATCATAGGAAAGACCTCATTTTTGGCAGACTGAAAGGAATGCAGATTTCTTTGTACTTATATTTGTTGTACAGTTGGATTTTTGGATTTGTTGCACAGTGATCAGATTTTTGACTTCACAGATAAATTGCCTTTAATCTCTACTTGCAGCCTGGGGACCCACCAGTGTGTGAGACATGTATGCTACTGCAGAATAAAGTGATTAAGCTCTCAATTTTTACCCCTTCTTTTCCTCTTGAACTGTTCAGAATGTCAAGGCTTTGTTCTTTCTCCTCTTGAACAAGAAGTGTTGAAATGGAGAAGATGAAAACCCGATAGGGGAGATGGCCAGAGCTGGATCACAAAGACTTCATCCATCCCAGTGTCAGCCTCTCAAGTCTTGTTTGGGAAAAGGGGTTGGGATTTGCAAATCTTTGTGCTGCTTTTGAAACAATCTTTCAATTTTGATGTGCCCCTTCTTCCTATTTAAGCACGTAAACAGTGAATCAAGGTAGGGATAAATGCAATTGGTTAGACTGGGTCATGTTCAGTGCCCTTTATTCTTAGTAATTAAAATCCCATAGCTCTAACAGGAGTAGGGCTGATTTATCATCTGTGCTTTGATTTTAGAGAGCCAGTCAGGCATGATTTGGACTGCAGTGCCCAGCTGCGTGTTGAGAGGGGGATGTTGTGCCTGGGCAGCTGGAGCTGGTGGAGATGAAGGTGGAGACAGGGACAGCTGAGTCCTGCCAGCCCAAGGGCTGTATGCCAAGTGCCTAACGCCAAAGAGATGAGAAATTTTTGTCTCTGCAGTCCTGCTTTTCATTTAAACAATCTGATTACCTTCACTATAATGAAGTCCAAAAGTGGTTCTGAGCCCAGGCTTGTATAACATGCACTGAAGGCTTAAACAAACAGCTTGAAACATTCAAGGTGTTTTGTCCTCTTGCTGCCTGAACATCTCAGGTGAGGAAGCATCTGCCCACAGCACAATTCCTGAGCATTTGTACCATCTCCAGACAGCTTCTAGCTGAATAAAGAATACAGGCAAAGGGAGGAGGATGAAAAATGCATATTGCTCAGCTAAATGCTAAGAGATCAAGTTAGGTTTCAGGTCCCCCTTCTTTCCCCTCCACCCTGGAGACTCCTTCCCACAGGCAGAGCAGGGAGCCAGCTGGTCCCTCAGAGGCCAGTGGAGCTGCAGGTGGGATGTGAGCACAGCCCAAATCTGTATCTCCTGCACACCCCCCATGTGGGTCCCCCTCGAGGCACTAAGCAGGCACCAGCAGAGCACACAAATGGCCAGACCATGCTGAGCCTATGAGCTAGAGCTGGTCTGCTGCATCCCTCTAGATGAGGCTGGAGCACAGGTAAAAAGAAAACCCATCCCAGTACTCTCTGTATCAAGGACACACAAATGAAAGATGTTTCATGGAAGGGCACCTTGTATTCCATAAAACTCTGAAAAGTATCCTTATTAAAAATAATTACTAACTTTGGCTAATATGCTACAAGTGATGTTAATAACTTACAGTACAGCTGTCAGACTTACATGTTTGCTGTGGATAATAAACACTGAAAATGGAAATCACAAACCCCCTCACCCACTGTACTTTTTCCTTAGATCATTCTGCCTTTCTTTGTTCTGTAGCATCCAGACAGTGTTGTTGTTTGGCTATCTCCTGCTTCCAGCTCCCCTGAAGGTCATGACCAAGCCATGCTGCAGCTGTTGGTCTCCTTGTACTGTAAGTACCAGCCCTAAACAGGCAGCCCTGGCTGCAGGGGATGCTGCCCCAAAGAAGCAAAGGAGCAGGAGTCACCTGAACAACAAATCTAGCATGTGAGTCTGGGGGCTCTGCCACATAAAGAAAGTTCAGTTTAGTTGAATGTTCTTGGGGTTTCCAGCCAAGTTGATCCTTGGGTGTATTTTGGTGTTTGTGCACTCAGCTCTATTGTTTTCTGTCGATAAAAAAATGGTCAGTGTCTCTGAGGAACACAGAAGTCTATCTTTTGCCCCCCACCCTTGCCCCAACATCAATAAAGTAATCCCATTAAAATACCCAGCTTTCTCCAGAAAAAGAAGTTTCACCAGGAAATGTTCAATGTGCTGTTTTCACCACAGTCCTCCTCTTGCTTTGGGCCACTGGGAATTGGGCTGGCCCCAGTAATGAGGAAGAACCTTTGATTTCACCTTATGTTCATGCACTACTGCAAACCTCAGATACAGCGCTGCCCCTCATTTGCCAGTCACTTGTACTTGCTCACTCAATTAATATTTCCCTATTAAGATGCATCACACACCAGCACACTTCTTAGATCTTTGTCTTTTATCTTTTAACACATTCTTCTAAAGGAGAAGGTTTCAGATTACAAAGAACATATCCTGCCACACCTGCAACATGTTTTATCCTAGTAGTACTTAACTACAGTTAGTCTTTAATTTTACTTCCAAGACATTTTTAAGCAGGAGTGCATGAGCATTATTCCATTTACTATATGTGGACTCTGTTGTCAGGCTTTTTTTGTTGGGTTGCCATGGTTTTAGGAATGGGAGTGTTCTTAAAGATAGAGCTTTGACTTTAAAAAGCAGAGTCTCTATCCTGCCCTTCAGGTCCGGCATCCAAGGATTTTGCCCCTCAAAGAGAGTTGTGCCAGAGAACTTGCACTGGACCAAATTTGTGCAAAAAGATTTCTGGCAGCAAGGAACCCAAGAAGGTGAAAGCAAGGCTGCTCTACAAGCATCCCCCATCCAAAATAAGCCTGTGGCCCACACGTTTTCTAATGAATTTCTCGCTGCAGCAGCCACAGCAAAGGCACAAAGAAACACAGAGCTCTCAAACCTGTTGTTCAGCGGTGAGGTGTGCGCTCTCCTTCTGCCCCACTCTCGGATTTTGGAGGGGCACTCGGCTCCCCCTCTTATACCCACTCTTGCATAAGCCGGGCCCGCCCCCTCCCCACCACCAGTGCCCTCATTTCTCTTCAAAACCTGCCTCTGTTTTTCCTGCTTGTTATTCATGGTAGCTGCTGAGAGGGAGCAAAGGGGTGGAAAAACACTGGTGCTGCAGTTATGGCATTCCTTGCAGCCATCCCAGGGATCATATCTCCTGGTCAGCCTCACTGCTGTGAAGTGCTAATGTGGAAGCTCTCCCCTGCCCCACAAAAAAATTCTTGGTGGTGGTGCTCCAGCACTTCTTCATGCAAATACTGCCCAAAAAGCTTCAGAAATTTAAACCCTGGCAAAAGAACACTAACCCTATAGACAGCAGCATGTAATCCAGCCTTGAATGGGAAAATGTTTTTGTCCAAGATAAAGTTTTGACTGATCGACCAGGCAGCTATTCTTTTGCAGAAGAACATTGTGTCTCCACTTTGTCAAAAAGCGTTTTCATTGATCTGAATTGTTCTGGGAAAAGCTGTATAAAATTCAGCACTTTGTGTGGAGACAATAGTAAATATTTTATTCTGTTTCATTCTGTTTGTTTTCCAGCTTTCCCGAATTTTGCTCCGAGACCTGAACTCAAAAGGGCCAGATGTACTCCTGTGATGATGCTCTTGTCTCCTGTGGGGCAGCAAACCTGGAGGAGGGATAATAAATTACTCTGCTCACAAGCTCAGACCACAGACCTTCACATGACGTCTTCCTAACCTGAGCTGGCACATCTGACATACATAGGAATTAATATATGCATGACTAATTAAGACATAATAGCATGTACATGGTATATATAACTCATTACTAAATTGGAGGGTTTCTCTTATTAAGCCTAAAAGCCTTGAGTGAGAAACAGGCCACAAACAGTTTGTTTATGCAGCCTGCAAGTTGACATGGGTAATAGTGAACATCTACATCCCATCAACATTCACAACGTTCCCTCTCTCCGTTTTGGTAAGGAAACACAGCCTGGAGTCTTAACAAGGGAAAGTCCTGGGAAAAGGACTGGGAGGAAAGGCAAAAGAGAATGCCTGTGTGGGAGCACCTGACAAAAGGAAGACTGGGGACTATTGCTTCATCAGCTGCTGCAGAGGTCACCCCAGGTGTGGCAGTCAGTTGTGGGGATGGAAGAATGATTGATTGTGAGACAGCCAGGAAAAAAGCTTTGTGGAGCAGTAGAGTGCCTACAGAGACCAGGACATTCCAATTAGGTAGAGAATCCACTGGTATGGGAAGTATAAACATAAAATGCTAAAGGTGAACAGAAAGTCTTGAATAACTCTTTTGTAATATTGCCAGAATCAGTGCATTTCCAGTAAAATTATCAGTCTGCAGATATAAAGGACGAACCCTTTTGCATGCTAGAACTGTGGGAGACACTGCCACAGGATGCTGCAGAGACCAAAGGTCTTGGTGCAAAGAGCAATTAAATGAATTAACAGAGGGTATGGCCATTGCTGCAGAACATAATGGTCCAGATGAGATTGCTAACTCGGGAAACCCCCAGACGGATAGCTGTCATGAATTTTGCTTGATCCAGCATCTCTCATGCTTCTCTCCAAGGGACTGTCTTCAACTTGCTGTGGAAATAGAGATGTCTGAGCGGAGGCCAGCTTATGCTGGTTCATTTTGCAGCACAGACTGAAAATACTCTTTCAGTAGTGCTACACTAAAGAAACAACACACCCAGCAAACCCGACCCTCAGCCTCACCATTGTTACTGTGCACAGAGCATTTAGGAACATGCTGATAACTCTTCAAAATCAACATAAACCATGGAAAATATTAATGATTTTCAAAAACTGTGGGTAGGCTCTTCATACTAATTAGCTGTGTTTCAGGTTTTTTCTCTTTTAATCAGGGTACATGCACAAACTGTGGCAGAGTTACTGCATTGGGGTCTAAAATGTGTCTCTGTCCCCTGCCACACTTATGGGCTCTGTTCTAACTTCAGCTGCAGACAGAGTATTTAGTGACTTTTTCCAGAGTGAATAAGTAGGAAAGGAGTACCACTCTGGAAAGTTTCTATACTTTGGTAAACCAATTTTCCTCCCATTCTGTGAGAATTGTGGCAAGCTGCCATGGGCCTGATTTTATTTGTTTATTTTTTCTGTCTCTAGTGGGGAAAGGGAGTGCAAAGTAATATTTTTTTAGCTGTTTTAATAAAACAGGAATAGGTTTGCATGTGATTTTTCCTGTGTTTTCTCTGTATGCCTGACCTCTGCCCCTCTCACTTTTCTGTGAAAGCTTCTGATGAGCATGAGAGATGTACTCAGCTTGCCCAATTTTTTGTGTAAAGAGGATTGCAAAAATGCTTTTCAATAATAACATTCAAAGTACAGATGATGAAAGAGAGGGATTATCCTGCTTCTGCCATGGGTTCTCACAGCAAGGAGCAATGGAAAACTTGGTAACTTGGCTCCCATAAACCCCAAGGATCACATGTGCCGTTCCTGTGCTGGGGTGGAGGAAAACAGCGTGTCTGCCTGGATGATGCCAAAATGCACATGATGAGTGGGCAGCCTGAGAGGTGACTCAGGTGGAAGGGCTGGTGTGGCACGGTGCTCCCTCTCCATGTGAGAGGTGCCCTGGCTGAGCCAGCTGCCTGGCATGCCCTCACCCTGGCAGTGCCACAGATCCTCCCTGCTGGAGGAGAGAGCATCACCATCTTGCCATCTCTTCCAGCTTCCCAGGAAAACTTGTATTAACACTGGTACAATCAGCCTAAAATTTCATTTGGTTTGTCACAGCTTGTGTTTGCATGGCCTGAGAGTAAAGATGGCTTCGAATTTTTGTAGCCCTATTTTTTTTATCTGTCCCAGTGAAAGTCGCAGTTTTTAGAATGGTCTGTGCACAGCTTGCACATGCACACAGAGGCATGACAGTGGGCCCACTCTGTGTGTGGGCAGAGGAAACCTCCTTTCCTGAGAATCTTAAAATACTTTTCAGTCTAACAGTTACATCAGCAACCTATAATTGATTTGGGTCCTTTCCTCTGGCACAGGCTGTGCCTGTGAGGAGCAAGAGACAATCCCAGACCAAAGCAGCCAGGACAGAGCAGCCTGTCCTGAGAGTGAAAGTGGACACAAAAAGGTGACATGAATCACCTCCAGTCATGCAACAGGTTGGCACCATCTCAAGGACAAACAGCCAGGTTTCTCTACTCCCAGCCCAGTGTGTTTACCTTTTTGATCTCACTCTATCTTCATACAGTCCTGTGAATAAGGCAGAGCAGCAGGGATGGCAGCACCAGCACAGCAAAATGCCTGCCTGAAAGAGCTGGTGCCAGCTTTGTTATCAGAACTCTGGCAGATGCCTTTGTGTCAGGGAGGGATTTTCCATTGTGCCAATATTTGCCAGCTGGGTCAGCCACTGAGGTCTTCAAGCTATTACCCAAGTTGAACAAGGGAAGCAGCCAGGTGACCACTGTCTGGGAAATGCCACAAAATTCACTCCAAAAGCCTCCAGCACCAAACATCTGGCTGCCCTCAGTATTGCAAATATGCTGCAATAAGATCAGTAGTGATTTACTCCCCGGGGATCTCCTAAGTGATATGTCTGGTGGCTGATCTTTTCTGCCACTACTGAGGTTTTGAAAGTCTGGTTGTAATTTTTGTACCCCAGCCAAATTGTCCACAGGGCACTATGAACAATAGTTGTTGTCTCCTAGAGAAAGACCTTTAGAAGATGGGATATCCATGCTGCCTGCACAAACTTATGCTGCCCTTTATCTTTTGCCAAGCCTCTCTCAAAATACCTCCACCCTTCCTCCTGCTCCTCTGCCTGGATGGGCAAATAGTTGCAACCAGCAGGACTCCGCAATTTTGGACACTGTGTGGTGTTCCTCTGAGCAGACTGTCTGTGGTGGTCTCCTGCCTCACTCGAGGGCTGTTTCTAATGATATGCAGTTTGTGCAGTTCACTAGTGAGAAACAGACTGGCTCCTTCCTCACTGCAGGCATTATGGGACTCTTCCATCTTCTGGAGCTGTAGCAGCTCCCACTCAGCCAGCTACAGGGGCAAAACTGAAACTCTCTTGGGACAGCAGCCGCAATTTTCAGTGCTCCAAACACAATCTACAGACCCTTTTGCAACCCGAGATGAGGGCAGGGCTGTCAGGTTGGCGTTAATTTGAGGGGTGCACAACTAATGAGTGTTTGGCTATGCTGGACTCTTCCCTTCCCTTCCCTTCCCTTCCCTTCCCTTCCCTTCCCTTCCCTTCCCTTCCCTTCCCTTCCCTTCCCTTCCCTTCCCTTCCCTTCCCTTCCCTTCCCTTCCCTTCCCTTCCCTTCCCTTCCCTTCCCTTCCCTTCCCTTCCCTTCCCTTCCCTTCCCTTCCCTTCCCTTCCCTTCCCTTCCCTTCCCTTCCCTTCCCTTCCCGTCTCCTTAGCCGAAGCTGCCGCCGTGCGGAGGCTCCGCCACATCGCTGCTCCCGGCGCGGCTGTCTCGGCCAGGGACATCTGGAAATGCTATTACCGTACTGCCTTTTGGTAAACCAGTAATTCTGGAAGCAAGAGGAGGGGAAAGTTAAATTTGTATTCAGTAATTTTTTTTTTTTTTCTACAGGAAATAATGAAAGAGCTCATAACTTAAAGTTTCTGGGGTTTCAGTAGAGCGGCAAAAGTCAATCTCCAGGCAGATCAGAACTTCCTGCTCTTTTGTTTTTGCTGGATATTTCTTAAGCAAAGGCTTACATGCTGCAGTTTTGGGTTCATTTTTATTTTTACTTTTCCTTATTTTTCTACTTTTTCTGTTTTAATTGTAAAAACGTGAAATAACAATTCAGCTTACTGCTTGAGGGATAAATCAGAGCAACACTATTACTGAGCCCAGAATATTCATGATGAAAAAAGGATTAACATTGCCTTCTGGCAACATACCCTGATGAAAGCCTTTGAAAACCATAACTCCTGACATTAAAAAAAAAAAAAAGTGAGTGCTCTTGCAGCTATTCTGTTAGTCCCAGGAAAAGCTGAGGTCCCTTAGGGACTGCCTCTGACTCAGGGAGCTGAAGACATACTGCAACTTGGCTCCTCTCCCACACTGCCACTTGGTGTTTCACAGTCTTAAGAAAAAGAATAAAAATAATCTTAAAAGCCCTCTTTTGTTTGCAAAGCTGCCGCTCCCCCAAAGTGATGAATTAATGCAGCATTGTGTGCTTAGCTCTGACAAAAGCCTGGAACAACAGCTCAGAAAGCTGTGCTGTTTGGCTGGGTAAAGCACTTAGATGGCTGTCTAATGATGATATTTCAGCTGCCAGCACAGATAATGTTGTCCTTACTTATCCAAGCATACAAAAAGATGTTTCACATTTCTGGGTGTGTAAAAGGGGTGGCAGCCCATCAGAGGGGCCGAGCACAAAGGGAGCAGGCAGAGCAGAGCTGCCTTCTGGCACTGCAGCGCTGTCGGCGTCAGGGCAAGCTGGGCAAGGTGGGCTGTGATGGGGGAGCCACCCATGGTGACAGCTCAGTGCCCCCTGCCCTCAGCCCTGCAGCGTGGCTGGGCCACACCAGCATCTCTCAGCCAGCCACAGCAGTGGGCAGTGACAGCAAAGCTCAGGTGGTGTGAGCACACATGAATCCTAAGACCACCTCTGAGACTGATGCCTCTTTAGGAGAACCTACTGCTTTTGCACAGCACAGTGAAAGCAACCAGACTTCTTACATTCACTGTTATTTTAGGATCCTCCCTTGAATGAGATTTTGATATCCTGCAATTCCTCAAAGGTATTTCTTTTCCGCTTAATTTGCCAGATTTTTAAAGGGCACTTCTTAAACACCCTCCCTTTGATTTTCTGTACCCTTTTTCTCATTGCTGTCTAGCCTTTTTCACTAGGTTGTCCACAACATTTTGTAGGGTTGTCCAGTCCTCAGATCAGAACCCCTAAAGCTGTCCTTTCTCATCTTCCTTCCCTCTGCTTCACTTCTGCCTGGAAATGAAGAAGAGGAGGATACTCCAGCCCCTCTGTAGCAAGCTATGTCTTCTCCAGAGAAAGTATTACTTTACTTCCAGAAGACAACACACATTTCCTTAAAAAAACAGCCCCAAGCTGGGCTTAATTTTAGCTGGTCTCTGCTGTTGTTGGAGCAATAGAAGATGTCCCCAGTTAGCAAAGATGTCTGCAGGAGCATATGTGAAGCCTGCCAGGCTACTGGGCAAAAGTCCATGCACTGCACTGAGGCAAAGTAATGGAAAGTATCAGAAACAGCGTGGTTTCATGTGACTGTGACTGTGGCATTTGGATTCAAATCAAGGCCAGGATCAGAGGATGCCAAGCAGTATGAAGTGAGACTAATCTCAGAGACAGAACAAAGATGTTTTATGTAACTTCATACAGATCTGGAGGAGGAAGGACAGTTAGCTGCTGAGTTTCACAGGTGGTACCTCAGTCCATAAAACATCTCCCCTTAAACCTTTGCAAATATAAGGAGAACAATATAGAGACCTAGACAAAACCAGTTGTATCTCTCAAACACTGTCCTGGTTTAGGGAGACCTAAAGAGTCTGGAGAAAGAGTACAAAAATGAAATATTCTAGCCTAAACCAGTCCTTAGAGAAGGTCAGATGACATTAAAGGGGCTTAGCCAGCAGGTAACAAGCACTGGAGGACATGGGATCAGTCAGGCCAAAGGCTATGGATAAATCCTCCAATGTTAAACTGTTGACAGGGCAGGAAGTGTAATGACAACAGGGTTATGAAAGACTTTAAGTTGCTGTCATTTGAATAACCAACTTTATATCCTGAATGACCAGTCTACCTGATGTTAATGGGGAAAGAATTACATAAGTGTGACTCAGAAAAAGCATGTGCCAAATGCTGAACAGCAGAGGATGAAAGCCAGAGCTATAGCATGATACTAAGCAAGGAGGCCAAGAAATGGAAACCATAGTTTCCTACATCAAGCCTTTGTGTCACTTTCTATCCCATGAATTATGCTGGAAAGTGAATAAGGGTCTCTTCTAGAGAAAAAAATTACTCTATAAAAAAATAATAAATTACTCTGTTCCTGTTAGCAGTAAGTGTGCCTCTGCTCTTGGCAGAGGATGCGCACCCTCTGCCAGAGCACTGCTTCTTCTGCACAATGCCCATCTGGCCCCCTCTCTTGGTGTCATGGCATGAGCAGTGTCTTGGCAGGAGGGCAGTGCCTGGGGGCAGCTGCAATTGCACTGGTGTTCACACTCCCTGAGTGCTTTGCTCCCATGGCTGAAGGTAATGGATAAAACTCCTTATGTCTCAGGAACAGGCATTGAATGATGGTACCCAGAAGAAAATGGTGCTCAGCTTTAACATATGTTGCCAGCCTGTGCATCACTCATGCTGTCATGCTGTCACCTTGAAATCTTGCCTGGTCATGTGGCTTGTAGAGAGATCTCTGCAGTCTGCAGGAGCCTAATGGTGTCCAGAGCAGTCCCACTAGGAATTAATTGCATTCAATCTGACAGCTCCGTGTCTGCCAGCAGCACTTTCACACGCTGGCAGGCTCTCACTCACTGCCTGCACAGGCCAAGGACAGACCAGCTCCATCCCCCTGCTGGGACAGCCCGGTGGGCTGCAGACCCACAGCTCCTGAGGCAGTGGAATCCTGGAGGAAGGACTTTATTACTCAGTGTGACAAGTATCAGTACTGTCTTGTATTGTTTAAATGTCACAATATGTCTGCTGGGACTGCGTCCCAAATGGAAATGTACACAGGCTGGTGTCACAGCCTCTCGCTGTCTGTGTTCACCTGCTGCTCCAGGGAGTGTTAAAATACACCCTGCTTTTACCCACTGAGCCAGCACACCAAGGAGCAAAGGTGCTCCAGGTCAGTGGCTCAAGTCCTGCTGACCACTCCCCTGAGCAAGTAGGATTGTGCTGCTGGTGTCTGTCCATAAGAGACCATCACAGGACGTGTTGAATTTCCCTCCCAGACTGAATATCTGCAGAGAGCACCAAGTGGCAGGAATAACAAGTCATCTACGGGGAAAAATGCTCTCCCACTGCTTCCAAAAGGAGATTTCATGGCAAAAGAGCAAAACTGCCCAGTCCTTGTAAAACTCTGGAGTGGGGTAAGCATGTAGGTGATACATAGATTTGTTTGTTTCCGCCCTTCAAGAGAGGAGCCTGTGATTCTTAACATATGTCAGGCAACGTATTGTATTTTCATAAAAACTGAGACATTTTATAAGTGTTTTCTGCTCGCTCCTCTTTTTTCCACCCACACTCCCCAGACACCATCTCTCCTGTGCACTTTTAGTGCCTTGACACCAAGGCTGAAATCTCAGAGACATGAATTTTCCTGCAGTGCCATGACATGAAGCAGCAGGGCAAGGAGAGGGAAAGGCTGTCCCTGCCCTCTGGGAGAAAGGCTACAGCATGAAAAAATTTCTTATTGCACACCAGAATGTTCGCATAGGAGAAAATCTGCATGCACTCCCCTGCAGCAGGACAAGCCCCTGTAGAGCTTAGCCCACACATTTTCATCTGCAACTGAACTCTGAAAGGAAGAAATTTCCTGAGGTGATACATGATTACCCTCCTTGGGACACAGCACGTGTGCAGTCTGTGTGTCTAGGGAGGTCTAGAGGAGGAAGGTCTCCTTCCCCACTAAACATGTTACTCTGGTGTATGAGAATGTGCCTTGCCCCACACAGAGGTGTTGTGGATAAAGTTCCTGGTTTTGCTGATGGTTGAGTATGAGATTTTGGGTATTTCACATCCCTGGGCTTGTGTTGGCACTAAAATGCCTTTTACCTGCCTTAACCTATTATCTGGTATTCCTCTCACTTGACTCAGTGCATTTGATATAGGCATCTACCCTGAGCTACCCCCCATGAGGGTCTGTCTAGAGGCAAATGAAGGACACAGCCATGTCCAGAGGGATCTCAAGGTTGAGTACACAGTGAGTCACTTTCTGGAGGTTTTGGTCTTCTCAATGGCTGTGGAAAAAGCTCACATGAGTAACTTGGACTCTATTCTGCAAACCTAAAGTTTGGTCAAATGACGGCCAAGTTTGGAGCACCAGGCCTGCCTCTTCTCACAAATTTGGACTGTATCCACATATTTGCACAATGGGAACTTGGTCTCAGCAGGAGTCTGCAGATATCAACAATGGATGCAATTATGGGGAATAAACATGGGAATATATGTTCTGAAAAAGAAAGCTTTCCTCCCAGCACTGCTGTGAAAAATAGCAGAACAGAGAGGAACTAATTCTGTTTCACCTAATTGCTCTCCATAAATCATCTCTTGGCAGCAGGCTAAACCAGTCCACCAAAGGGCCAATTAAAGCAAAGGGAGGCAGAGTGCTGTTTGTACTCAGGGGTGTGTTTTATACTACAGGAACTGCAATTTGTTCCAAGAGGGTGGCATCTCCTCCCTTTCCAAGCAGAGAGGAATGTCTATGTCTGGCTCTGAGTGTTATTTCTTCAGTGCATCCACGGTGCATTGTCTGGCATTCTCTCCAGCCAGTGTTTTAGTGTCCAATGTGAGATACAATGGTGCAGGTGAATGCTGGTAGGCAGAAAAATCACAAAATCATTTAGATTTGAAAGGACTAATAAGATCATTGAGTCCAACCACCAACCAAGCACTGCCAAGTGCTAAACCACTTCCCTGAGCACACATCTGCACATCTTTTAAATATTCCAGAGGATGGTGACACCACCACTTCCATGGGCAGCCTGTTCCAATGCTTGACAACAATTTCCATGAAGAAATTTTTACTCAGTATGTAATATAAACCACCCCTGGTGCAGCTTGAGGCCATTTCCTCTTGCTCTACTGCTTGTTACCTGGGACAGGAGCCTCACCTGGCTACACCCTCCTTCCAGGTGGTTGTAGAGAGCAATAAGGCCCTTCTGACCTTCCTCTTGTCCAAACTAAACAACCCCAGCTCCCTCAGCTGCTCCTCATAAGACTTGTGCTCCAAAACGTTCAGATGAACAAGATCATGAAACCTGGAAATCAGTGACAATCAGTATTTATTTTAAAATCACACCATACAGTGCACACTCCTTCAGTGTGCAGCGCATCAGAATCCCTCCTCAGGGATTTTCTAATGCTCTTGCTGTGTACGCCCAGGATGTATCCTGCTCCAAGTCCTCCCCGCTAGCTTTGCACACTCCTCTTGTGCACACCCAGCCCTTGCTCTGCACCCTGCCAGCAGAGCGGCCACGGCCACGGCATCTCTTGTCGCTGCTGTCCCTCCTGCATGACGTCCCCCGGGATCAACACCTGCCCGCCAAGGCAGCCGGGCCACAGGCAGCCCAGGCCGCTCTCCCGCCCGGGAGAGAGAGCCAGGCAAGCTCGCAGCCCGCCGTGGGCTCTGGTTTCCCTCCCAAGCCCAGCCCAATGGCCCAGGCTGAGCTCTGCATACCTCGGAGCCACCCCGGGCCGTGGCAGCCTCCCGCGGGCCGTGCCGGGCCGGGAGCGGTGCCAGGGCCGCGCACACCCCTCACACCCCTCCGGGCCCGGCAGCCGCGGGAAGGAAGGAAGGAAGGAAGGACAGGGCAGCCCGGGCCGCTCCCTGGGTGTCCGGGACCGGCCGCCTTCCCTCCCTGTTTGCTTTCAGGGTGTTTGTCTCTGGTGCTGTGCAGGTCAGTCTCGCTCAGCAGCAGCAGCTCAAGGAGGTGACACGGAGGAGGCTGGAGGATACTGCCGGCTCCCCCACCACAGAGCCCTTCCCAGCCCCTCGTCCTTCACAAGGCACGTGAGGCATGCTCGCTCCCCTCTCTTTTCCTATCCGTTCTGTCCCCACCAGCGGCTAAGCCTTGTCTCTCGGGGCAGGTGGGAGGCAGACATGCCCTACCTGCACCAGGACTCGAAGCCGCGGCCGGCTGCGCATCCCGGCGGTGCCCGAGGCACGCACAGCTCGGGAAAGGGCTACGAGCAGCTGAAGCAGGAGTGCCTGCGCAGGGGTGTCCTCTTCGAGGACCCCGACTTCCCCGCCTGCAATTCATCTCTCTTCTTCAGTGAAAACCCAGCCATTCCCTTCGTCTGGAAGAGGCCTGGGGTGAGTATGCCCTTGTATTAGCGCCTCCCGTCCCGCCCGAGGTCAGGCAGCTGGGCTGCGGAGGGCACCAAGCACCCCCTGTTCAGGGAGATGTGGAGATGAAGTGTGGGAGTATGGAGGGGCTTGACAGCTAGCCTGCAAGCAAAGCTGAGTTAATAGAAAAAATAACAATTGATGATTTTCGGGTGTATCTATAGCAAAGGAGAAGAGAAAGCTGTCAACATGTAAACTGATTAGAAAAGATACATGAAAATTTTGTAAGCTAGACTACATGCTTAAGTAGATGTGTATCTGTAAAACTTTTGCCAATTATATTGACGTTAATTGCTTTACACCAATGAATATAATAAGTTATTGTAATGTAGTTAATGAGTTAAGATCACGCTTTGTTAAGAGTATATAAGCTAGATAACACGCAGAATAAAAACTTTTTTCTTCTTAGACCCTGATCATGTGTGTGTATATCATGTCCAATCTATCAGTGACATGGGGAGAAACCCTTCCCACCTCAGGAGCAGTGGCTCAGGATTGGGATGCCCCCCACAAAGAGCTCAAGCTCCAGGATGAAAGGGCTGGAAGGCTTCACCCCATGTTTCAGGTGTAGCTCATTGTACAGTCACACTTATGCATGTGTATTTATGTGCATGCATAAAGGACTTGTAATCAGCTTCTCTCTTACACTATTGCCAGACAAAAGATGAAAGTAAGAGGGCACGCAGGGAATTAAGGGTAAAATACATTATGATAATGTTCTAACTGTGTAAAATTGAGTGTTGTTAATGTAGGAAATTCATAAGTGAGATCAACTTCAAAAATTCAAACCTTTTAACTTTGACTGTACTAGAGTCTTACTCTTACCTGCTCACTTCCATCAGTGAACACTGAGAGATTACAATTGCATGCCGTGGTTACTGAGCCATTCAGCAGTAGCCAAGGGCTCAGTGAGTTTCTCTTAATGCATCTTGCATAACAGCCATTAATAACACAGTGGGAGCCTGAAGCTGTACCAGTCATATGCTCTCAGATCATAAACCCAGCATCACTCCAGGTTCCTTGTTCTCACTTCACCCTGTAACTAATAACCACAGAAAAAATGTGGCAACATTTCATTTCTTTGGTAAGGACTGATGTTTATTCTGGGTTTTCTTCATAATCTGGGAGCTGCTTCCTTTATAAAAAACTTTTCTTTGGTGATAGTGATACCAAGGGAGAGAAAGAACAAAGTAAGCTTAAAGAAGGGCTTAAATTATCTTAATTCCCAGTGATAAGCATTCAGTGCCTCAGCATCTGATAGTTAACATAGTGCTGATACAGAGCAGAATTAAAGCTGTTACTCCTGGACAAGTTTCAGTTGTGAAAAAAATTGGAGATCCCAACACATGCCAAGTGCAGCCCCCACAGGCACTGCTGCCTATGTGTGCTCCAGAAAGCCAGGTGTTCTGTGGGGCTCTCTCCCAGCACAGGAGAGGCTGTGAGGCTGAGATGCTTCGGGTGTGGTGACACTAGAGTGCTGAGAGACATCAAAAATGGACACTAAATCTTAAAGAATGGTTTTACTTTGCCCAGCTCTCAGGTGCTAGTTTGTCTTTTCAGGGCTCAGAATAGTTAAATCTGGTGTAACATGTGACCAGGAGTGGTTGAGAGTTTGTGTGCCCTTGTGTACAGTACGCAGAGGCAGTGGAGAATGGTCTGTTTTCTTCAGGATCTTTGTGTGCTGAACTGGAAGCATTTCCAGGATGAGTAAGTTACCTCAAATGGCATCTGCCTTCACTCCAGTTCCCCCCACGCACTTTTGTGAGCTGCACAGCGAGAAATAAAACTCAGGGGAGGCTGAGAGGATGTGTAAGGACAGGGTATTAGTTATGCTCTGCTCTGGCTCCTCACCATTTAAACTAAATCAGTTTCATTTCTATTATCCATCAGGAGCAGCAGCAAAATAGAGGTGGTGTAACAATTTCAATTTAACACATTTTACTTTGCAAAGGGAACATTGGCCTGGAGAATGTGCCAGGTGAGTTGCCACAGCTGGAGAGGCTGAGCACAAAATCATGGCCTCTGTGCAGGGTATCTGTATTCCAGCTTCTTTCATGGTGACTGGTTTTTACTGCATCTCCCACCAGTATTTTACAGGAGCTTGGTTGAAGTGTAGCACAGTACATGAGGGTGATTGCAGGGACAAATAATCTAAATCTTCTGATTTACAATCTTTAGTAATGAGAGTAGAGAGTTTAATCTTTAGTAATGAGAGTAGAGAAGGCTTTCTCATTACTTTGACATGCATATATCTGCATATATACATGTTTGTAGCAGCATGAACAAGACCTTCAACTAGCACTACTCTGTAAATCTCCCACTGCAATCAGTGAGCTACCTGGATCTGCATCAGAAGAATATCTGACTTTCTACATAAGTGAAGTGCTCCCAGATTCAGACAGGTAGTGATTTTGTTTAGCAATCCTTTTAAATCCTTTTTAATTACAAATTCAAACTGCCCTTTATCAAAATTTTAGAACAATCTGAAGAACATAAGACTCTTTTCTCACTATATTTCCTTTCCTTAATTCAACAGTTCAGTGTCTGGGTAAGTAGACATATGAATTGAAGAAAGAGAAAAACCCAACCCATAAAAGGGAAGACAAAAGGGTTTTACCAATTTCAGATGAGTCTATGGTCTACAGGAGGAAGTAAGAAAGAAATATTCCTAATATGAACAGCCATGGACAACCAGTATGACAGGTTGGGACCAGGCAGAGAAATGTAATCACAGGAATCACCTAAACAATCTCACTCCCAATGTGCTTTAGGTCTCTATGCATCCCCTCTACCAGTGCAAGACAGGCACTGGGATGCAATTTGTTTTCTTTTGGGTTTAAAGAAACATAGCTTTAATGCAGCATCAGGACAGTCACAGGTCACTGTGTTTCATCTCTCTGAAGACTGCATGTTCCTACTTTCAGGCAAAGTCTTTGTGCAGGTGAAGCCTTAAATTACTGCATGCTGTGTGTGAATGCTGGGTTTTGTCCTTTAACATGCCAAAAGTCCTGATACATTATTATACCATCTGAAAGTCCTTTTAAAATTAACATTATTTTTGCAACACCCACTCAAAAACTATAGTGTGTTTTCTTTTGTTCCGCAGAGAATGTGGCACAAGTCCAGTCAACACCCTTTCAATTCCTTTTTATTGATTTTTTTTAAAAATTATTTTTGGTTTCTCCAGACACAGGAGATTGAAAACATTTTTCCATGTATGAGTTACAGAGATGTGTTACAAACAATGAGTCACAAATCAAAGCCATGTCAGTGGAAAGGATTTTTATCCTGTCCCTTGCTAACACACAGGGCTTCTTGGTAACAGCTAAATGCTTTAGTTGCAATGAGAATTACATCTCCTGAGAGCAATGGAGATAAAACAGTGTGTTGTTGAACATCAGCTACTTTATCAGCCATTGCTATATCAATGTCTCAAGGCAATGAGCTGTGGTTTTATTGTTCATGCCCAGCCCCAACGAGACTGAGTGTATTTAACTAGCAGGCGGGCCAGGTGAGGAGGAGCTGTTGTTTGCTTCCCTTTGCTCCACACTCTGGGGACATGGTGTGCTGCGGTACCTCCTCCCCAGGCACCTGTGCCCGAGGCACAACCTGGCCACCACCTCCTCCCCAGCAAAGGCAAACAAAGATTATGCAAACCAGTTTCCTCCGGGATGTTGCCTCTGCAGGGGGAGCTCCACAGCAGCGGTGCTGCTTCACTGAGGGGAGTGCCCTGGCTCCAGCAGCAGGTGCTTCAGCAATAAGTGCAGGAAGCTGAACAAAGCTATCAATATTCTGCCCTATGGTCTGAAAAAATGCAGTGATATGAACGCAAAGCAGCTCAATTTAATCTAGGCAAAGGCAGGGATTAAATGACTGAATGTGCTCCTCTATTTCCCCCGCCCTCCCCATTAATTTGTTTCATTTGCCACTTAGGCAGAAGGATCTGCTTCATGCCACAGGGTCTGCAAGAATGTATCAGGGCAGGCTGATTAACAGCAGGCATATTCCTCCAGTAATATATTAGATATTTTCCTCTCCCCTTTTCCATTCAGTTCAATCAATTTCATTCAATATACAGTTCATGGGAAAATGGAGAAGAATTCCTGCCACATTAATTGGTTTATCACTATAATTTTTCTATCCAACCATGGTACTAGTAATTGAACTAAACCAGTCTAATGAATGCTTGGGAACTGCTGTAATGGCACCATGAGCACCATTCCCTCTGACCTCTGACCCCATGGGGTGGGTAGTGTTAGCTCCTCCTAAAAATTAGCAGGACTGAAGCTGTCCTTGTTGTTTGCTTTTTTGAGGAGGAAGTTGTCTCATGGTTGTCAGACACTGTAGGTTCCAGGTATTACATGCAAGTAAATAAAAGGCTTACTAGTTCAGTTAAAAGTAAATTGCCAATTTTATTGTTTTCAGCCATTGGAGGAAAGCAAGCTAACAAAAAGCCTTGTTAACCAGGGCTGCAGCCTGACATCAATCTTCTGGATGAGTTTGTGCTATGATATTTTAACAATTGCCTACAGATGAATAAAGAATGCCAGCCTTTCATTAGCAGCCAACTAATTATGAAAAGTATGAGGATAGTTGATTCTTTAATTGCTCTACACTGTAATTAATTAGCAAGGATTCCCCATCTTGTTTTGTGGTGGCAACACTGCTGCAGGATAGTACAGCTCGTGTGGCACACAGGGTTTGTAAGCCCTGCTGGAAGTCTGGTTCAAAGTGATGGTGATATTTTCCTATTTTCCTTAGAAATTCTAAGTAATTTCTCTGTTTCACTGTTGCAGGACATTGTCAAAGACCCCAAGTTTATTGTTGGAGGAGCCACCAGAACTGACATTTGTCAAGGGGATCTTGGTGAGTGATTTCCCCTGGCTGGATGTGTTTGTGTGGAGCAGCAGCAGCAGTGTCCTCACAGAGGAGGGGATGTTGTCCCTCTGGAGCTGGTGGCAGCAGTGGAGCTGGAGGTCCTGCCCAGGCTTGCCTGGCCCACGGCTGCTTCTTGGATAGATCCCACCCATCCATGCCAGGGGCCATCTTGGTGCAGTGGGATTCAGGGTCAGGGAAGGGTCTTCACTTGGTGCTACTGTGACCCCAAGGGAGTCTTCTGTCTATCAGCTCCTCCAGACTGAAGCACAGTCTGCCCTGGCCAGGCAGGGACAGCCTCTCTGGGGACATGCAAGCTGTCTTTTGAATTTCAGGGGAAGTGGCAGCTAACTGTCTAACATCTTCTCTGGCCCCTTTTCCTCCTCTTTCCCCTTTCTCAATCCACAGGTGACTGCTGGCTTTTAGCAGCCATAGCTTCTCTCACACTGAATGAAAAAACACTAGCAAGAGTGGTGCCACTGGATCAAAATTTTGGGCCAGATTACGCTGGAATATTTCACTTCCAGGTAAGGTAAACATCTGTCACAGAATGAACCCATCTCTGTCATTACATTTCATGGTCTATTTTGCAGTGAGGCTGACAGGTACTGCAGAGGAGACACCAAAAAAAGTAGGATTTACGAGTTTACAGTGTTGTTCATGTTTTGAGAAACAAACTAGAAGGCTACATCAGGCTCATACAGGCACAAACACAGCCACTCTTGTTATGTGAACAGATACATAGCTTTAGAAATAATTTCATATTTTCCTGGGCACACACACCTCACTTAGGATATAAATCCTTAAAGGAGTTGAACTGGTACCTGTAACACACATATGTCCTGAAGGAGTTTTGAATTATGTGGTAAACACTGGTGTGATTGACATAATCCAGGCAAGGAGCTACAGTACAGGTCTACACATTTAGCCTTGGTGTTTTCCTAAGACAGATCACCCTTCCTAGAGAGCAGCTTTGCAGAGCAGAGCAGAAACAGATGGTTTACAAGTCATCTAATCAAGCCTTACCATTAGAAATGCTGGGACACCAGAATCTTGCTCTCAAGAAATGCTGTGCTGTCAGCAAACTCATGCACCATCCTTTCTAAACAGTTTTGGCAGCACAACGAGTGGCTGGATGTTGTGATTGATGACCGATTGCCCACCTTCAAGGGCCGGCTGGTTTTCCTGCACTCAGCTGAACTCAATGAATTTTGGAGTGCCTTACTAGAGAAAGCCTATGCCAAGTAAGTCCCACTGCACATATATAATTTGCTACTTGTACATACATTATTCACAGTTTGTTCATATGGTATTCACAATTCTAGTGAGCAGCTTCTGGCATTTGCTGCTGCCCTTGCCAGCCTGACAACTGGCACTAAAGAGAGAACACCCCCAGGCCATAAAGATACAGAGAAATGAATTAATTAAAAATACAACTAAAAATGAAAGCAGAAAATCCCCAATACTACTGCTTGGGTACACTCTGGGGTGCTTGTTTTTGACTTCAGTGCTATTGCTGCAATTCTACACACATGTGAGAAAGCTCTCAGACCCATGTCTGAAAAGCAGTCCTCACAGTCAGTGTGTGTTTTCCAGGTTGAATGGCAGCTACGAGTCTCTGAAGGGTGGCAGTACAATAGAGGCCATGGAGGATTTCACTGGGGGCATAGGAGAAACATATGATGTTAAGGAGGCTCCTGACAATTTCTATGAAATCCTAGGAAAAGCCCTGAAAAGATGCTCAATGGTGGGCTGTTCTATTGATGTAAGTAAGAAATGGGGTCTCAATTTCTTGGTGCCCTCAGCTTTGGACTTCAGTGTTTTCTGGTTTGAGTTTCACGTTTCCTCCTGATGAAGTTTGCTGCTTGCAAAGACTAGTTAAAATTTTATTGAACTAGGCAGTGTGATACTCAGCTGGCTGATGGCACCCTTCACCACCATCGCTGTCCATCAAAGCCTTTTTACAAGAAATGAGACAGTCTGAACACCTGATCTCAGTCTGGAAATGTAGATGGTGCTGAAACAAAATCAAAGGGCAGAGAAGGAATTCCACCCTGGAATAACCTCATTTGAAACAATGTTTAAAACCTTCCATATTTTTTCCCAAAAGGGGACCACTGCACCATGGCTGAGCAGAAAGACAAGTTCCCTGTTTGTAGTATGGGTTAGCCACTGGTTAGCCTGGTGCTTAATAGAGACCAGGTGGCACCATTTGTGATCTCACTCTGAAGAGAGAGGTTAATTCACATTTTTTCCCCCTATTCCAGACCAGCAGTGCTGCCGAGTCAGAAGCCCGAACCCCGTTTGGCCTTGTGAAAGGCCATGCGTACTCTGTTACTGGCATTGAGGAGGTATGTCCAGCAGCATGGGGCAAGGAGACACCTGGGGAAAAGATAAGGGAGTGTCCCCTCAGCCTTAGGAGGAGGTTATCCTGGGGAAGGTATCCAGATTCCAATCCAACTCTCCCTCCCACACCTCCAGTGGCACTCTGCACCTTTTGCCCAGCTGTTAACACCAGCCTCTGCACACTGGGGAAGCCTTGCTCCCTAGATCCTGGCACTTGATATTTTCTGCATTTCCTTTTTCCCCAGGTGAGCTACAGGGGCCAGCAAGTGCAGCTCATCAGGGTAAGGAACCCGTGGGGACAGGTGGAGTGGAACGGCCCTTGGAGTGACAAGTGAGTGCACTGTCCCTTACACACTGGCCTTGCAAAGGCCACATCCCAGCTTCTGCTCCATAGCTGGCTTCCTGCAGCCCCAGCTGCTCCATGGGAAATCAAACCAAGAGTTTGCATGTGCCTAACAGTATTTCTGCCCCACAGCATCTCCCCCTCAGCACATTCAAAGCAGCACAATGCAGGGACACTGTCAAGGTTGTTTAGCCCCCAAAACCTAGAATCAGCAGAAATAATGCATGAATATAAATGAGATAAGTTAATATTAATACACTCCCAATTGTAAAAGTTACACATTTTATTGATTAAATATTTACAAGCCTGTTGCTGTAGTACTTGAAACACAACATCCATAGTTTGTCCTACTACAGATAAGCTGAAACTGATAATGTATTACCCCTTTGAATAGCTTGCATCTCTCTGTTTATTGTTTGGGGTTTCTTAAACACATCAGAAGTAATACCTTAATAATAATAAATGGCCATTATAGTTGTGGAAGGACCCCAAAATACAGCAGGGTTGGTCTGAAAACCAGTCAGGTTTTACTACTAATGGTAAACAAAGTGCAAACAATACAAAATGACAAAAATACGTGGTTAAAATTCAACACTATGTTCCTCTCCAGCACACACTTTTAAGTATATTTTTTCACATATTCATTGTTTCATTTTTGTTTCACTTTTTCTACTGAGGTTTTTTTTAATTCACATAGATGCAGAGGAGAGGAACCATAACCTGCCTGGCCCTTTAATATTGCTGAGACATGTAACTAACCATTTGTAGGACTACTTCAAATTTCCCTGTCCTTATCATGGCTCAGAAGTAAATTAAATATGTCCACATCAGCTCAGATCCTTTATCTTGAAGAAAAACATGGATAATTGACGTGTATAATGAGTTCTTAAGTCTGAAAAAGATGGAGAGGTTATGATCAGGACAGGCATCTGGCAGTTTATGCTGTTCATCAAAAAGACTGTCTCTGCAAAGCAGAGCTCTGACTCTGCACTTGGGAAGCTCTCTGGAACTCAGGGTGCAGAGGGGCTTGCAGGTCAATACAGGAGCCTGTATTAACATATTGCAGTGGTTGCTGGAATTAAAAACCACAACACAAGGGGTCTTCTACTCCTTAAGTTTGTTATGTCAAATTGGAAATACATTAGTGCACTTCCACATTTCCTGAAAAGATTTATCAGGTTTTTGTTTGGTTTTGATATGCCACAGCTGGAGTCGAAGGGGTGCATGTAAAGGAGGCAAAGGCTTAACCTGGAGCCACAGTTACTCCACTGAATCTCTCTGTGCAGTCAGTTCCCACTGACTCAATTTTGAAAAAAACATCTGGCCCTAAATTAGCAACAAGAGTGAAAAAGATGCTGGTGCTACAGATGGAATACAGGTTTAAGGAGAGTGTTTACTTACCAACATCTTGAGGTTTACCAATAGCCTTACTGTCTCCAACCCAAACACCTGAGACCAGTCCCAATGTCAATAACTCATATTAAGACCACTCTGGAGCAGCTTTGGGATTTTTGGCCTGATGCTGCTTTTGGCTGCATTAATTGGGTCTCTGCAACCATGAGTGCCAGCAGGACCAGGAAACCTCTTAAATGCAACAGTGTTTGTGTAAGCTGCACAAATAAGACACATGTGAGAGAAGAGCAGCCTGGTGCTATGTCCTGCCAGTCATTCTGAGACAGGGAAAATGGATTGCCACATGCCTGTAGTAAAGCTTGGTCTTGTTTTCCTGCAGCTCTGCAGAGTGGCGCTCAGTCAGCCCATCGGAGCAGAGACGCCTGTCTCAGGCAGCACGGGATGATGGAGAGTTCTGGTAAGACACAGGTTCTTAAAGTCTGGGACTCTAATCAGAAATCAAGGTGCAAGTGGCCAAAACAAGCAAAAAGGAAGAAACCTTTGCATGATGAAATTCTCAGCTTCTACCTGCCTAAGAGAGGACAGGTAGAACGCTCCCTTTGTTTTCTGTGTTTTCTATGTGCCTATACCTGTTTTAATAACAAAAGCCCTCAAAAATCAGTTTAGTTAATGGCGTTGGTATTTCAAATACTGTGTGTCTCCCATGAATGTAACACCCTTTAAATCCTTCCCATGAACAAAGGCAGGATATACAAAAGGGAGCATTGTATGGCACTGTATCAGCTAGAAGATTCATTCTGGGCATGCACTGGGAGAAGAATGAGTCCTGAGAAACCATTCTACTAGTTGCATAAAGTAAAGGAGCACCAAGATATATGTGAAATTGTGGAAAATTTGAAGAAAAGATGGAATGGAATGGAATGGAATGGAATGGAATGGAATGGAATGGAATGGAATGGAATGGGGAAAAAAAAAAGAAACCAACATGGTGGAAATTGCTTTAGAAGTGTAAAGTGTTCTTCATGCCAAATTCATGATCTGAGACAGAGCAGATGGCTGACTTGCACATGATCCTCCCCCACACCTTATATTGATCGTGACTGTGTTGGGTCACATCTTCTAGGGCCAGATGCTCAATTCTTTTACACATAGGTAAATCTAGAGACGTATGCAATGGAGCTGTTCCAGGTTTTGCCTGTGAGTTAAACCAAAGTTCAGCTTCAGGCCTGAGAAGTTATTTGAGATAGACAGTGCAGCACATTAAGTCACACAAGATGTTTTATCACAAATTTTGATAGCTGGAGGGAAGTAGGTCCAGTGGCTGTTCCGTTACTGTATTTTAACATAAGATATTTTGAGTGATTTTCTATTGACATAGCAAATGCTTTAGGGCATTTGCAGCTTTTTCAAAAAGCTTTTGTGTTTGTTTGGGCTTTGGGTTTGGTGGGATTTTTTTGTCTGTTTTTGACTTGTTTACAGCTGTAGTTTATATGGTGAGTGTAAAGGAGACAAAGAGTTTACATGGAACCCAAGTAACTCCAGCAAGTATCTCAATACAGGGCAGAACTTAAGCCCTGACCATGTGATGGAGGTAAAAGTGTGCAAGTAGGCATCAAATAAACTGTGAAATTAATGGAAAAAAATCCCTTTTTAAACCCTTTTGTCCTTTGGACTTGTGAGAACTGAAGAAAATCTTCATGGTGACAGGCTGAGGACATTTTGACCTCATTAACTACCTCAAAGATGTTTTAGCTACGTATTAGCATTTTAGATTGGTCTTGTCCAGGTGCTTCTAATAGATGCAAAGGGGCATCTTGTGATTGGCTAAGGAATCAGCTTCTTAGTCCTAGTCCCTTCCCTCCTATGACCAGAGGGTCAGAATCTTCCTCTCCCTTCATAAGTACAAACCCAGAACAGCTCTAGGGAAATCAGAACAGGTGTTTTACCTCCTTGAAGTCAAATCTATAAAGGGCAACCCCTTCCTCTGCTTTGCAGCACATTTCCAAAGAGCCCAAAATTGCATTGTGTGGCCAGGAAACCAAGCCATTTAGAGACAGATTTTGCTACGCTGCTCCTGCTTTAGTGTCCTGAGCATCAGAGTGAGAATAAGCAGTGCCTAGGGCTAGCAATATCTGGGAATAGCTGACAAGAAAGGGCAGAACTCAGCAAAGTAAACCCTGCTGTTTCTTTTCACACCAAAACCAAGTTGTAAAATGGCCCACAGCAAGTGTAAATTAATACCACCACAGATATCTATTTGTTATGAGGAAGAAAAATTGAACTAGCTCTGTTGGATGAGGCACATTGGAGGCTTGCTGGATCCTGTCTGCCTCTGCCACAGATAAACTTGCATCTTGGAGGGCTTTTGCTCTCCTGCTACTCCATTTTGTTGTTAGGCATCTGCCACAGGAGGAAAAGGATAGTTACAGAAGTTATCCATTTCTGTGGATGTCCATTTATGTGGATGAGGAGATCCATTTCTGTGTGTTATTTCTCTGGTCCAGGGAGAAAGGGAGGCTCTTCCAGACAGCAGTTCAGAGCAGAGAACAAATCTAGATGTCAAATTACCCTCATGAAGGCCTAATGCATCAGCTCTTTTACAGAGGGAAGTTCAGACTACCAAGGCTACCCTCAGGCTTAGAGTATAAGTGAGGGAAAGCTAGTTGCTCTCCTGCTGACATATATCCATGGTCACCAAAACTACTCTGCATGAACTGGTGATCTGGCCCTGGGGGGGATAAATACTTCTGCTGGGCATCCTTCACAAAGATGGATGGCTGCCTGTTCCTTACCACTTCTTTTGCTCAGGATGAAGTTTGAAGACTTCAAAGTGCATTTTGACAAAGTTGAGATCTGCAACCTGACTCCAGATGCCCTGGAAGACAGCGCTGCCCACAAATGGGAAGTGGCCATCCACCAAGGAAGCTGGGTCCGGGGAGCCACCGCAGGAGGATGTAGGAATTTCCTAGGTAAGTAAATACCAGTTTGAAAATGAGAAGCAGACAGTGAAATCTTTACCTGCCCTCAGCTATAGCTCTTCAGAGAAGGAGCTCTGTCGCCAGAGCTGTGGGTGCAAGGCAGTGCAGCTGACAGGAACCAGCTAAAGGGACAAATGAGGAAACTCAAACCACTGTGTGGTTTAAGAGTGCTGTACTTTAATGATAAGGCCTTTCTGTGACTGGCTTTTTCGAATGAACAAACCAGCAATGAACAAAATGATAAATGTTCATATAGTCCCACTTGAGACTTTGTGGTGAAAGACTTTGCTTATTTTGCTCTCAGGTTCATTGGATCTGATTTACCTGTTAATGACATTTGTGTGAGCAGCACAAAGTTCAAATTAGCCAGTTAAACTGCAGCAGCAAGTTTAAAATGAGACAAAAAGCCCAGATCAGCCAACATGTTTATGTGCCTCTGAAGCTGTGTCGTGGGTCTGAACTCTGTTAGTGTAGAATGGCACCAGAACTATAGGATCATTGCAGCTATGAAATTTTAACAAAATTTCATCTCACAACTTCATTTGAATTATAGTAACTTAATTAATTTTAGGCCCCAGGCCTAAAATCTTTCCTACACCTAGTTCCATGAAGGACTTTTGGATTTGGCTTATTTTTTGCAATGCTTAGTGGAAAGAAGTATAACGATTAATGGAAAAACTAAGTTTGAGTGAAACCTCATCTTTATTGTCTTTTTTGGTTTGTGGGGGTATTTTTGTAGTAGTAGTGGAGATTTATTATTCTGAATCAAGAAACTCTCTGGTGTTCTTTACATTGGCAGAGACTTTCTGGACAAATCCACAAATCAAACTGCATTTGACAGAGAAGGATGATGGACAAGATGGATGCACATTCATAGCAGCACTGATGCAAAAGGGTCGCCGTAAGCTCAAGAAGCTTGGAGCTGAAATGCTGACCATTGGCTACTCTATTTATGAGGTACTCCTTTGCTGCTGCAGCACAGGAGCTGCACTACTGCTATTTGGAACTTTCCCCTGCCCCATTTTTGGGGCCCTTGCACCTAAAATAACCTTTAGTGAGTAACCTAACAGTTATATCACAGCCTGTGGAGGATGGAGTCCTCTCAGAGGAGAATTTAGGAGTCCCCACAGGGCTATGGGTTCCTTGAACAGACACCTCAGCCATTCTGTTACCCTCTGCCTGGCTCAGGGAGAGGGAATATTGCTTCTTCTGAGCATCCTGGGGCACATCACACGCTGATGCCTGTCCCCGAGTGAGGTTGAGGTTGGTGAATCTGTTGTCACTGCTCTGTGACACCCTATCTGGGATGGTGGTGTTTAATGGCAGGGCATGTTTAAGTAGGAAGACAACATCCCAGAGTACTCTGAGACTGCCTTCTGGGTGAGAAAGGACAGTGGTAGTGGGTCCTTGCCATAAGTACCTTACTGTAAGTACCTGGGAGAGGGAATGACAGTCAGGATCACAGCCTGGGTTGACACTTATGCCAGGCAGAATTTGTCTCTGTGATTAGGAAGGGGGTGAGTATGGCTTTCAGCACACCCTGGCCTGTGCAGCACTGCCTGTTTTTCCCCTCCTAGAGCCCTGGCACAGATGGACACTTGGGCAAAGACTTCTTCAGGTACCACGCCTCCAAGGCCAGGAGCAAAACCTACATCAATTTAAGGGAAGTATCCCACCGATTCAAGCTGCCACCGGGTGATTACATTCTCATTCCAACCACATTTGAGCCACACCAGGAGGCAGATTTCTGCCTGAGGATCTTCTCTGAGAAGAAGGCCATCACTGAGTAAGTCAGCAGCAAGCTTTGGGCCCTCCAGTGCTCCCCTGCACATGGGGTTGTTGGCTGCTGGGGAGAGTGTGGCTGCCAGGCACCCAGCCCTACAGCAGAGACCCAGCATGGCAAGCTCTTGATCATTTGGGGGTTTTTGTTTGTACTTGCCCATTTTTGCTAAACCCAACCTTATTTTGAGAGGAGTTGAGAAGGTGGGAAAATAGGGTGTGCCATGATGAATCTGCTGGATGTTTGACAGGGAAGAGTTGCTAGCTGGCACTGTCTGGGTCTCTGTGAATACAGCAGTGTTTGCTTCCTGTTTGTTTCCTCCCAAAGTTTGTCCAAAAGACAATTTTATGTTAAAAAAGCATACTGAGGAAAAAATGTGTTCACAATGAATAATGAACAAAGAATAAGATTAATTCTTTAGCAGATGACATGCACAGCTGTGTCCTCCCTGAATCCTGCCTAATGTCTGTTCTAACGGCTTATACCAAAATTTAAACAGTGTAAAACTCTGCTTGTTTGATGAATTTTAGCTAAGCATAACCTGTTATGTTAAAAAACCCATTTTATCATTCACCTGGGGAAAAGGTAATTATCAAGCTTCCACCCCAAGCAGATGTTGAATACCTTCAGATACCAAATAAGGTTTTGTTTTCTCCAGGGATCTAGATGAAAACGTTGCCATTGATCTTCCTGAGGTAAGTCTACAGAGTTAAAGTAGCAGGGGAATAGCTCAGCAGAAGCTGGCACTCATTGCTTTTGCTGTCTTTGGCTAAACCATGTTCATTTCACAGGAATGTTACACTACTGCCAGCTTTGTGTATGTCACTGAAATGCTAAGCTCTGCTTAAAAGAGCTGTAACAATCAAAATCATAATTGTTATGCCTCCCATCCCCTTGAAGGCAGTCAGTGCCAGCCAGCACGAGAGGTGGCGTCAGCCACCGCACGTGCAGTGAAAGCACCACCCATTAGCACTGGGAGCCACACGGCTGTTCACATCTTTTAGCATTTTATTTACTGTGAAAAATAAGGAGCAAGAGAATGTCCAATAGACCTGAATTAATTTTGCATACAAATATCTTTATTTTACTTCTCAGTATCCACAGGACTTGAGAGGGAATGCTTACACATGCACATGCCTACTGAAATGATTGAATTCTTTTTGCTTTTCAATGGCTTGGTCTGCCTGCTGAGCACTAATTGCAGCTGGGTCTGAGTCAGCTCCTGCTTAAATGTATCCCTGCAAATAAGCCATTAATTGTGGTGTGCCTTTCTATGGAAACAAGCTAAGCCAAGATCTAATTTGTCCCTCTTTAGTAAAACTCTTCTCCAGGGACCCAGCAAACAACGACATCTTCATTTCCGTGATCTCAGGGCCATATTCTGTAGCAATATAAATCTGTGCTGGGTAACATGCTGAAGTGAGCCACCTCTGGCTGCTGCTCTCATCATCTCAGAATGATGCCATGAGAGAGAGCTCAACAGTGCTGTGGTTGTTGGAGGTCTGAGGAAACAGAATGGTGCAGGGTGGGATGAGAGGAGAGAGAGGTGTTTTGCTCTCTTGGTGCTCTTGGTTTTTACCAAGGCAATGGCACACTGTACTCTTGCCCAGGTGAAGGAAATGAGAGGGTGGGGACTCCCCTTGGGCAGAGAGGTGGCTGGAAGGCCTCAGATCTGGCAGAGTTCAGAAGCATGTGTACCCTTATTTTAAGATGTACATTGGTCCGGGGTGCACATTTGCAGGAGAAATGTCATGTTTTACAATTCTTATAAGGACTTGTGTGGTTGGTGTTGCAGCCTCTACATCCAACTCCAAGCTCACAAGAAACTGAAGAAGAAAAACAATTTCGGGCACTGTTTGAGCAGATTTCAGGAAAGGTGAGTGCAAAACACTTCGGGTCAGAGCAAGATGTAAAAAGAAGGGAAATACTTCTGCTCCTCTACAAGGCCGGGGATACTTGTAGCAAAATATTTGGGAGTATGCTTAGTTGTAGTGTGTTGTTTGGGCACCAGATGTCACCATGCCTTATGGCTCGATGGATAAGGGTGCAGTCCCTGGTGAGCGAGCAGGAGGACCAAAGCTAGAACTCAAGCTCTGAAGAAGCCTGCCTGGTTTAGTGTTCAGTTGCAGTTGAGTTTTCTTTGAATCAACAGCTCCCACTTGAGATCTCGTTCAGGCAGACTTATGCACAGCAGCACTCCTGTATTTACCTAGCCCTTACATTTTTTAGCTTTTTCTGGGTTTTGTATGGTTCTCTTTTGTTGAGTTGCAATAAAGTACAAATTAATGATGTTTGTATTTTCTGGGGTTTTTGGTAGATCTGATTACAGAAACATTAAAGTAATAGATGCTTCACTTTCTTTTTTTTTTTTTTTTTCTGCAGGACCTGGCGATATCTGCAGAAGAGCTTGAATATGTTCTGAATGCTGTATTAAAAAAAAAGTAAGTGCTGACAACTTCTAAGTTAAGGGTTGTATATAACTTTATAAAATCTGCCATTTAATTCATTCACATATAGAAAATTCAGGGCTGTCCTATGACCCCAGCTTGGTGTTCTTGAGCCAGAGAGGGCAGAGCCAGGAAAGCATGTGGTGCATGATCTAACCAGGAGTTTGCTCTGCCTCCAGCATGATCCATGTGAGCTCAGTGAGGCCAGCTCTCTATTGCACTGCCACTCTGCTGTGGAAGGACAAGCCCTAGAATGGGACTTTTAAGACCTGGATGTAGCTCATGATCCTGCTATGAGCCCTTTGTACAGTGGAAAACATGTCACTCCCCGAACCTCATCTTCTGATTTACAAATCAAGGGCATTATTTCATGTCTCCAGTAATTTCATCTTCTGTCTGGACTGACTTCTCTGTGGTGAGAGTTGCCTTCATCTTCCAGTTGACAGCCCTCCCACAATGAGGACTAAGAGTCAGCTATCTCTGTTCATGAGTCCTATTTTCTCCTTTCTGCTTATAAAAGACAGCTTTGCCCATGATTTCTTTCTTATTATTGTTCTTTTTCAGCAAAGAATATAAAATTCAAGAACTTAAGTCTCATTTCATGCCGAAATATCATTTCTCTTATGGATGTATCCTTTCAAATAAGTGCCTGTGAGGCTAAATGAAGAATGAATATAATTGTCCATAACATTATATGTCGTGGATGTCAGAAATGGATTTGGTAATGTCATGGCAGGTCACTACCCAAAGAATAGAAAAATACGTGACTGTTTTATTCTGATTTTTATTTTAGAAATTTAAGGTTAAGAGTTTCAGCACAAGCTATTTTATATTGCAGACTTAGAGGCAGATGCTTTAATGCTGACCACCTTTAGAAGTAAATCTTAAGCTACTTCTGAATAGAACAGTGCATTTCTCAAGCTGTTGTTTATTTGAAAGAGACCTAGAAAATTTAACTCAAGAAAAGTCTGTTGTCTGGAAGGCTAAATTCACCAGGCAGAGTTGTACATCCAAGTTATGGGTCAGAAATTAAGGATCAGCAGCGGTGAAAATTGCTGATATCAAAGCTCTTTTTTGACAGTCAGTTTAAAAACTGGAAAATCTGGTCTTTCAGCTAGCTGCTGGGACTCCAGGAAACAGACATGTGGGTGAGAGTTGTCTGTCCAAATTTAGGCATTTGTGGTGTAGGTGTCTACATCTAAGCCAGCTTTCTAGACTTCTTTTGTAGATAGCAAAAGGGGTGGTGTAATTAATTTTTCTGGCTGTACCTAACTGAGGGGTGATAAATGACTGCTCAGGCACCAGGTGAGGTGAATCACAGCCCTGGTGCTTCCCCACCAGATTTGTCCTTTGCAGAGTTCTGGTTCCTGCTGAGTTTGCTGAGCATGGCTTCTCCACAGATAGAGCTGCTTTTGCAGTATGCTTTCCCAATAAACAGTTTTGTTACACATAAGACAAAACAGTCCTACCAAGGCAAGTATCTAATATTTGGCAAGTATCTAATATTAAAACTCAGTGCAGATTAATCACTCTACACATGCAATGAGAAATGGGACCAGTCCTAAATTTCCTTGCTTAAAAACCAAGGCTCAGTAGGGAGCTGGTCCATGTTCACATCTCATCCTTACATGGTATTGGCACAGAGCCAGGGCCTGTGCCTGACCCTGGAGCATGGCAGCAGTTCTAAGTTTGCTATTTAGGATACAACTGAATAGTTTCCATGATTTGCAATGCTTCCAAGCAAATCTCTGCATAGTTTTGAATAAATGGGGAGGAGACATCTCTTCCTCTGCTTTGGAAGCACAAGGAATGCAGACACAATCATCCCACTCTGGCCATGCTATTTGGAGCACAATGGAAGAGCAAAACCATAAAAACGAAAATCCAAGTCAATGCTGGCACAGTCTCCTCTGTGTCACATGCTACTGAATTCCCTGGCAACTGTCACCATGGGGTGGTGAGGAGCAAGGACGGAGTTCTACATGATCCTGGGAAGAAGAACCTGGCTGGGTAAAAAAACCCTTTGCAGAAGTGAGAATGTCCTTGGGATCTGTGGGTGCCCTCAATAATGTCACCAGCTCAAATAACAGCAGGTGATAGCCAGACCCCGTTTGGCATGTTTTGGCCTTTGTGAATGCTCACTGAGCCAGTGTCCATCTGAGCAAGGGCTTTGTCCTGGCAAGATGGAAAAAGGAAGGAGAATGGGACCATTCCTTATTTAGCATTTCAGAACAGGTGCCTCATCCTCAAAATGAACTGTGCTCAGTTCATCAGTAACTCAGTGAAATAAGTCCCTCGCTTCAGGCAGAGGAAAGGCCAGGCAGATCTAATCATTGCCTCCTAGAACTGCTATACAGGCACTTATTTCAGACCACAAGGACCAGATTTTGCCAGTCTCACCCCACTACTCCCATGAATTTTTCGTTGAGCCATTGCAACAGAGCCTGGTCTCTAGATAAAAATACTGAAGAGCACATTGATTGACTAACTCCTTTGGGTACAGTAGCAATTTGTTTTAATCAGGTAATTTAATTCTCTGAGTCATTTATATCCCATTTACATCCAAAACTGTTCTTGCCTTAGAATAATCTTTCTTCCTCATGTAGTGCCTGAATTGCTCAGCTGTGTTTTTATATCACATAATGTTCCTCCAGTATCACAGCCACAGGCATGACTGTAACTGCTGGAGCTCTACCTTTTGAGAAATTCCAAAGCCAGTTTCAGCAGCACCATAGGCTTTCCAGTCAACATTTTCTTCTTAAGGGACCTACTCTGATAAGTTCAGACTGAATCTGGACTTTCATATAACAAGTCCTTTTCCTTAGTTCATATTACCAGACCAATGGCTATGGGAAACTGGAATTCAGTGAGTTCAAGGTTTTCTGGGAAAAACTGAAGAAATGGATAGTAGGTGACATTATCCACTGTAATTTTTCCCCTATTTCATTAGCTACTTCCCAAACAGTTTATTAGATAAAAGCAGACAAAAATGGAGACAGGAGTGTGTTCAAGCCATGAATTTTAACACAAAACAAATGTTTTAAAAGCATGGGGTTTGTTTTGGATAGTCAGAGCTTTCCATGATGATAAACCATAATGGTTTTCTGGAAATAACTGAGATTTTTGTAAACGAATCAACTATGTTTGGGATAAAGAATGCAGTGGGCACTAAAAAGCAAGCCATTCAAAAGGAAACTTAAGGAGTTTACATAACTGCTGTTGTACAGAAGAAAGTGATGATTCATGACTAGTAGGAAACAATCATTTCCTAAGCCCCTGCATTTTCATTACTGATCTCTCAGGAGTCAACTGTTCTGAAGTCTGGGAAAATGCTGATTCTAATTTTAAACATATTTTTCTGCCACTGTATATGGCAGTAAGACTAAGTAGGCTTGCAGAATCAATCACAGACTGAATATTCAAATAAAAGACATTATAATTGTTTCCTTATGGCCATTAATAGGTTTTTCTGAATTCGCGCTTCACCAAAGCATTCAAAATATGCAGTTGTTTGCTTCTCATCTGGCCCATCAAAAATGGCCAACACTTTTTCTGGTTACTAATGCCACATCTCTTTTAACAAAGGACACATTGTGTTTCAGTAAGGGGCTTGAGAAATCATTGTATCCTGTAGGAAGATTTGCACATATATTTGCTGGAAAATTTTAAGCTGAATGTGACGACAGCTCCAAATAACTCATATTCCAAAGGAGAGTTGTATTTGTCGTCTCAATAAAAGGAGGGAATTTAACTCCAGCTTGAAAACTGCTTAATATATAGGTCAAACCTCAAACTGTTTGACCAGTTCTCTTGGTTGTACCATGAATGTGGCTATTCAGCTCTTTTATACTTAAAAGCAAATGAGTAAGTGAGAATATTAACATCATGTTAAAATTTGTCTCTAGTGTTCATAACTATGGAGAAAAACATTAAAGAAGATTAAGAGAATGTGTCAGTTAAGAGTTAAAAGACAGAGAACAATACATCTTTCCAGTTAAAATTACTTTTTTTTTTTTAAATCACGACATTTTTAATCAAGAGCAACTCATTATTTTTTAATGCCTGCATTTGGCAGTACTTTTTAAAGTCACAACAACCTGTTATATGACAAGAGAATTGGTACCAAGATTTGCTCCTCCTTTACAAAATCAGACTGGATCTAGACCAAAGTCTTATCACCTTTCTTAAATGCTTATGCTGTGCAGTTGGAGATAAACACCTTGCATTCCTATCCCTTTCATATGCCAGTACTGAGCTTTCTGTGTGCTCCTTTCATAACAGAGTATCTTCCTTCAATTTGACTTTGATAAATCTGGCTCCATGTCCTCTTATGAGCTTCGTGGTGCTCTTAAAGCTGCAGGTAAGACAAGCACTGCACTTTATTTGGGAAAGCTGTTGGGCCAATCAGTGTGAGTGAAGAGGACAATCAATCACAGGCCAGGTGCTCCTGAAAAGGAAGGAGGAGAACCTGGGCACATTGAATAGGGAAATTTTGCCCCAGTTACCCCCAGTCCTGAAAGGCAGTCAGTCAGAATAATCTCTGTATTTTCTTGAGCTCTGTTAAACTCAGCAGGGCTGCACATGTGTAGTGTTAGACCTTGAAACAGACCACTTCAGAGTCAATCTACATTCAAGAGTTAAAGGAATAGCAAGTAAGCTGCCATGAAGAGAGATCACTGCATTAGTATTTCATCACAACTTATTTTTATCAAAGCAGAATAATTTTACAGAAATCCCTCCGAATTCAAGAAGACAGAATGGTCTGTCATACATCATAGTGTGCATGGACTAGAAACTGCAGTGCCTGAAAAGTTTCTTGTTCAGAGTTTGCTATTCATTGCAGACTTAAGGAACTTTGTGGTTAGATCTCTTTCTGGACGGATGTGTGCCACCGAGTATCCTCCCATTAAGTGGCTTTCAAGATTATTTAATAGAGATCTGTAGATTCCCCCTGACATGTGAGGTTGCTCACCTTTTCTTTATGTGTGTCTTTGGGAAGGATACCAGCTCAACAATTACCTGCTGCAACTGATTGTCCTCCGATACTCTGATGAGCAGTTCCAGATTGAATTTGATGATTTTCTGAACTGCCTAATACGCCTGGAGAATGCGAGTCGTGAGTATCTCCTTCCTCTGGAATTTCATCCCCTTTGAGAAAGAAATTGTTCTGCTTTTGGCTGTTGAGCATGTTGCACAATATCTGAGATGGAGTACAAGGCTAACAGAAAGGAGCTGTGTTTAGCATTTGCATTTAGGGTGGCTTTTCTCCGGTAACATGAAAAATGTTCTGCTGCCAATGGAAAATTTCCCCATGTGAATACAGCTTGCTACATAAACTCTGCAGCAATGTTGAAGGCATGTGAAGAATGCTGGTAAAGTCCATGTTGTAACCCTTCTTGTGGCTCACCCAGGAGCTTTATTTGGGATCACACAAGTTCAAGGTTCAAATATTACTTGTGCCTCATGGAAAGAGAAAATTGACATGTGCTTGGGCAGGTATCTCCTGTACCTTTTACACAACATGTTCCCTTTTAGTTTCAGATGTGGTTCCCTGTACATCAAGGCACCCAAGGTCTCAGTTCACTTCTGGCACAGGGTCACTCTCATTACAAAGCAGCAGTAGTAGAGATTGGTGAAAAGGCTGGATAAATGGCTGCATAAAGTGACCACTAGTGTGGCTGAGAATTCAAATAAAACCCAATTCACTCTATGAGAAGAAAAATCAACTTTCTTCAGTGATTTTTTTTTTGTTTTGTTCTTCTCTTTACTTTCTGGCTTGACTGTAGCAATAGAATTATTAAATTCTATTGCTAGAGAGATAGAAGTTAAATAAGATTTTTAAAGGAATGCAAATTGCTTGGCTTGATTTCAGAGTATACTCCAAATCTGACTGTTTAGCAGAATCAGGACACCTCTTCCAGACAAGTCCTGAAGTGACCCTTGCCTAAACGCCTTCAGTCAGCAAGACATTTCATCTTGCAAGGACTTTGCTTTGTCAGAGGAGCTACCACCACCAAGCAATCCTAAGCAATCTGCCTTTGCACCAGGCCTTCCCTCTCCCTGGCATGGCCACTCGTCCGTCTGTCCGTGGTTGTGGGTGGGAGAGCTCGTGTATGAATATGAATGAGGTGTATTTATAGCACTGCTGTCCCTCTCTCATTGCAGGAGTATTCCAAGCACTGAGTGTGAAAAACAAGGACTTCATTAACCTGAATATAGGCGAGGTATGAGCACAGATTCATAAACACTGACAAAATGATGGGCTTTCTCTAGAGCTTTGTCCTCTTTTAAGAACTGGAGGATTTCTGCATGGCACTTCAGGTGTCCATGAGAGAGCAGGGGGTATCTGCTATAGGTTTCACCACAGCTGGAATTTTACAGCCCACTACAGCCCACTCACTGATTAAATCTCCTCCATGCTATTTCTTTCCTTCCTTGCCCTGTGGCATATTGACAGCTTTCCATGCCCCTTTCTCTGCTTTTATTCCATCCTTGGGTGCCGGGTTTCAGTGGGGAAAGAGGAAGGAGCAGATGGGGATGGGGCGGTCTTTCACTCCCCCCTGGGTCCCCCAGAAATTCAGATCAGCCTCGCCTGTGCATGTCTATCATTTGCTTCTCACAATCCTCAGCACAGGTTTCTTATTTTATTGTGCTCTCCTTGTCTCCCTGTTGCTGTGAGCTGTCTCTCATTTCACACTAAGCCAAAGCTTCCTGGGGTGAGGCACAATGAATTCCCAGGGAAAGGAAATGTGGGAACAAATGTAGACGGCTGGGATGCAAATAAAGTAACTGCTGCTTTCAGCATCTAGTGCTTTGCCTTATTCCTTCCTGCTGGCTGAGGTCTCTCCTTAATGACAGGATGTAAAAGCCAAGTGAGCAAAGGTCCTTTCCCTGCCTGGGGTCAACTCAGAGCAAAGCACTGCTTTGGAAAGGCTCTCGTTTGGGAAAGACATGGGGAGGGAGAAGGGCCTGAAATACTTAATAATAAAGTTGACCTTTTTCTGATACTAGTTTATCAGCCTGGGAATGAGCATCTGAAGAAATCTGATTTGGATGCCAGGAGTTTCTTGCAACTCTGCTGCTGAGACTTTTGCCCCAGGAGCTGAGGTCCCCTTCACATGCAAACTTCACCAGGATATTTCCTGCAGAGAAACATGCATGCTACCTCCACTTTCTGTTCTCCAGCCCTGTGGATGAGTTCAATGTGAGATCATGTGGTTTTGGTAGAGCCTAAAACTGGATTTGGCACTGAGCATTTGGAGGGGGAACACATGCCTCTCAAGCAGGCTGAAACTGTTGTTCCTGAATGACCACAGGTTTTTATGAAATAGGATTGTGTTTAGTTTCAGCATAGCACAGACTACAGTGATTAAAAGTCTTTATTGATGCTTGGCTCCTGATTACTGTAAGGTGCTTTTGAAAATACAAGGTTGCATAAAACTTGCTCAGTTTGGAATTTATTTCCGGGCATAATAGCTGTGGACAAAGAAACACTAGGGACTGTATGGATGAAAATTCACTTCTTAATAGTTGTGGTCCTTCCCTTGGAAGCATGGTTAAGCTAAGGTTTGACATTCATCACTGGTATACTTTAGGGAAGAATTATTGCACCTTACATTTTCTTAGTCCTTCCTCTGCTACCAGCAAAGTTCCTCTGCTTCACATTTTGCTCTGTAGCCAAAGAGTGTCCCACAGGCCCATGTCTGCAGAGTTGCACACAGTTTATCACCATCTTCAGAGAAACACCTGACCTCTGAGACAGTGACAAATTGCATGGGGCCATTTTCCTCCAGGCAGTCTGAGATTGTGTCCCACACCAGCCATGCTCCAGAAGAATAATTATAATCATTTTAGATTAACTAAATGTACCCATTGGTAAGGTCCTGATCTCTGCAGATGCTGTTTTGCATCTGTGACTTACACAGTATTTCTCATGTGATGTGGGTAGCCAGTGCTGACTTAAAAAGTAACAGTAATAGCAGCCAGGGACTTAAGAGGTCTTCACAGGATTTGTTTCCATGATAATCTTCATAACTTGTGTCTATTTTATAATGAATCAACTGTCTGGCTTTGTTTCCTAAAACCTTCCTTGTAGTGTAACAGATGGCCCTAGGCTAGCCTTGCATTCCCTACTGTCTGGGATCACTGAGACAGACAGGGCTTTGTTTTCTCTAGATTTAGACCTAATGAAAAATTCAGGAAAGAAAATCAAGCTGCAGTAAAGGTGAAGCTCAAACAGTGAAAAAACGTACAGATCATGGTGTTTAAAATACCAACTTTCCTTTTTTCTAGCAGTTACAAACTTGTAACTATGCAAAAAATACTCTGGAGCTAGCTGGAAGCCAAGCAAAAGCTGATGGTTGCAGTATTTGATTAACTGAGGTACTCAGCCCCATGATGTGTATTGATTTTCAGATGTGCTGATTGTATGCTCTTTTACAGCACCAGAGACAGCTGTCTAAATTTGTGAAAGTTTGGATTAAAATCTAGACTGTCCTATGAACATTCAGCCACACACTCGAAACATAAAAGAAACAATCCACAGATCTTTCACTGGTTCACTATACAAACTTAGATGTGGATACAAATTTGTTGTAATATACCATTGTTCACATGCCATGCAGAAGAAAAGAGATATCTCAATACCTGGCAGTATCAGTGTAGCTTTCTGTTGCTCTCCACAGAGCTGATGTTGTCTAGAGAAATCAGGATTGCTGTACAAAAATTTTAAGTAAAGATGGGAGCAATGAGGTACAGGCAAAAATCTCTTTGGATTTAAAAACAAAATTAATTCATTTAAGAAAAACACCACCTGAGGAGTTTTCTGCCCACTCGGAGCAGTTGTCTGCTGACGGCACCACAAGGAACTTGGGAGGTAACACCTGAGTTCCTTTGGAATCAGCCTCTTTCTTGGGCAGCCAGCTCTGCAGAGAGCCCAGTCCCAGTCCTGCCTTGGGGCTTACACAGCACCCCAGCCACAGCAGAGGGAGTTAAGCACAAGAGAACTTGCAGGTACAGCTGGGCCGGTCCATGGCCACTCAGACTCTGTAGCAGCACAGCTCCTGTCTCACCACTTTGGCTGTAAGGATGTTACAGATGCCTGTGCTGAAAGCCTTGCCAATATCAAGGTGAAGAACAGTAATTGTTTGTCCTATGTGCTAGACCTGTTCCTTTCTGCGCTGGAGCAAGGCCCACCTTAAAAAGGGAAGAGTAGCTCTGGCAGTAACTTTTGCAGCATGAAGAGAGAATCCCTGGTGAGGAGGGGGTTTTGTGTGCTATTAGCCTATTTGTGTGAGTGAGTGAGTGAGTGAGTGAGTGAGTGAGTGAGTGAGTGAGTGAGTGAGTGAGTGAGTGAGATGTTTGATTTCACAGCCCCACCTGAACACGACTGTCCTTCCCACCCACCTGGTGTTAGAGCAGGAGGGTGACTTTGCCCAGAAGCAGGAGTTTGGGCTTGCTTCTGATTCTTTTAATCAGAACCTTGAAGCTAGATCTCTCTGCCTTCTCTGACATGAGATGAGATGCAGATGTATTTGGCTCTGTACCATTACAGGAGCTATGGCAAATCCCTTCCAGTGCTGGGAAAGCTGGGAGTGGTCCACTCCCTAATGTGGTGCACACAGACCTTGTTAGCAAGAATGGCTCATGCTGGGAAGCCCTGCCTTGTCTGCTAATAGCAACATTAATGGGGAACATGAGAGTCATTTTTCATAATTATGTGAGTGGAAAAAACTAAGAATCACTTAGCTACAGGGTTGCAATCTGAGCATGCTTTCCCACTAGCTAAGCAAATGGAAATCTCTCCCTCAACCTGCTGCTAAAGCCTTAGGTTAGAGTTAGCAGGGGCTGGCTGCTGCCCTGGAGCTGATTGTCTCTCCTCTGCTCCCCTGTGCCCTCTCAGCCACCTTGGTGCCCCAAGATGTTGGGCAGTGCTCTGAGACATGGCACATTTCTGAGTTTAAAGGAACAGCATCGGCTCAAGGCACAAACCTTTGGTGAGGGTATTCACTTGTGGTTTGCCCCAAGCTCCACCACTTCAACCACCATGATGCTGGATTTGGCAATGGCATTTACTACCATGAAAAACTGCCTTAAAAAAATAAAAAATCTGAAAAACTGTGAAATTGTGCTCTGCCTTTTCTCCATACAAACAGAGACAGAAACCACCAGTAAACATTGTGGGCACAAGGGTGGCCAGAAGTATCCCATGCTTCTTCAGAAAGCTCCCGAGGAGTGGCTCAGCAATGCTGCATGTTTGTTTTGGTTTGGGTGGTTTTGTTTGGTTATTTTGTTTCGGGTTTTGGTTGTTTTTTTTTTGGTCGGTGTTTTGGGTTTGTTTGTTTGTTTGTTTGTGTTTTCTTTTGGTTTTGTTACAGACCTATTTAAGTCCCACTAGGTCTTTTGGGAGCCTACAAACTCATGTGTCAGCACAGGTGGTGCACGAGACATTGCAGAGGGAGTGAGGGGAAAAAAAAAAAGTAAAATCTGGCCATCCCACTGCTGGCAAATCCTCCATATTGTGGTGCTGTGATATCAGGTAGGAGAAATGCTAGAAGTGATGTGGCAGCTCACCCCATTTATAACAGTTGTGGTTGCTTCCAGTCATGAAAATTAAATATTTGTGGATAGAGATGAGTTATCTAAATAATTTAAATTTGAACTGCATTATCTCTCCACAAGTCCCCCACTTTCCCCCTGAAATATGTGAGCCTTTGTGCTCTTTGACTTGTGGCAGCATGTGTTTTGAAAGAACATCAGAGTGCTGAGGGCAGTTTGCAATGTTCCCAGCAAGGCTGGAACTTCAGACTTTTAAAAATTAATTATAAATACTTGCTGATTGAGGTAAACACACGAGATGTCAGCAATTGCCAGCAACTATCTTCTGCATGACAGGCACTTATAAGGGCAAGTGTGTTATAAATTGCTCTCCTAAAATCTCTTATTTTCATCCTTTGTCCTTTGCATGACTCTTCAAAGGAAGTGAGCTCCACTGAGCAGGATTTGGCCTCCTGGGCAACCTGGACACCTCTTTGAGTATTATCCACAGAGGCAGAGGACTCAAACAGAGCAAAGATAGCAGCAGGCATTAGATACATGCCTGCTCTTCTTCTGGCCCAAGGAATATATAACTATCACTCTTAATTGCTATTTTATTTTTTTTTTTTAGATAAAAAGCTCAAACCAAAGTAAGATGGTGTATTCATCTCTCCCATGTATACAGCAGAAATGGTGAATAATTTCCTTTTCAGGTACTTCACTACTACACTTGCAGTGTGCTTTTTTTCCTGGTCCTTCAGAGAGGAAAAAGCATTTATCCCAGATCCAAAAAGTGTCCATGTTTCATTTGCCCCCAGGGGCAGATGGAGCTGCCTACACACCTTACCTGCAGTGCAGTGTTTGCCATGCATGAGGGCCAAATTCCCTCACACCTTGGCAGAGGCCCCCCAGGAAAACAAGGACAGGCATGGGGGTCTCCTCATGAGCGTTGTGTGGCCACCTCGCTGGCAGACAGCCCCCCCAGGCACTGCCCTGGTGTGGGGGCAATGCCAGCATTTTGTGACAATTTTATCCAGTTGCTAAGCAGCTGGGTCCCAGGGACACAAATAAAGTGAAAACAAAGTGTCCCGGGGGAGAGCAGGCACGTTGCTCTGGGAGGGCCCTCAGAGCCATGGCTTCCTCTGCCCTCCTGCGCCAGGCCTGAGGGAGGGCATGGCCGGTGCAGGGCTTTGGGAAGGGGCTCTGGCAGCCAGGCTCCAGGCTGGGCTGGCTTCTCTTCTCGGTGGTTTGGGAGCCCATACCTACCTGCAGAAGGCTGGCTGAGGGTGCACAGCTGGCTGTCCCACCCCCAGCTCCAGCTGCGCCTGTGCAGGGCACTGAGCACTGCTGGGGCCAGGGAGAGAGTCTGTGTCCAGCTCTTCAGCCCAGCACTCAGGGCACCAGTGCTGGGATGCAGTGTCTGTGCCCCTAGACAGCTAAGTGTTTTATGGCAAGCATTCTCCTTGTCTGACCAGCAGATCATACTTTTCATTGCTTGCACACTCCCTCCATCCCTGGCCTCTCAAAGAACTGCCCCATTTCACTGCAAAGCAGAGTAGCTCCAGCACAGGGAGCTGAGAAGATCCCAATCACCACAGTCTGGTGTCTCATATCCCAGTGATGGGGGCTGCAATAGGAGATCTGGGCTCAAAACCCCTGAGTAATTCAAATAGCACTTACCTCTCTCCAGTCTCCTCTGGTTGTTAGACACAGCTTTTCTGCATCAGTTTAACACCCAAATTCAAGGCTGTCATTCATTCAGGAAATAGTCTGTGGGACCTTATTTCTCAAAGAAATTGTGGAGTCTCCCTCACTGGAGAAGTCTAAGAACTGCCTGGACACAATCCTGTGCCAGGGGCTCCAGGATGTCCCTGCTTGAGCAGGGAGGCTGCACAAGATGACCTCCCCTGGTCCCTTCCCGCCTGACCCATTCTCTGATGTATCAGCAGGCCATTTTAGGACACAATACCATGCAGCAGAACCATTTATTGTACAAAGGGGAGCCAACACAGGTCTTCAGGGGTGCAATCACATTGCACCACAGCCCCCTTGGTCACCCAGCAGCAGGCTGCCAGTATGGGCACCTCAGCATCTGCTCCAGCTTGAAAGCAGATTATTTGGTGCCAGAGAAAATGGATTTATCATGACTGATCCCATTCATTTCCTAGAGGACATGCCAAGTGTCTGAAATAGAAATGGGGTCAGCAATTAATAGGGTTGCTCTCAGCCACTGTCACCATATGTTGATATGATGATGGCTGGTTTATCTATTTACCTGATAAATAGCTTATGAAAGTTCTATCAGGACATGGGTCAAGGAGAGTGGAGACAAAACTCAAGGGGGCTGTTGTACAGACACTGACATCCTCATAGATTTCTTCTCCAGCATTGAAACTTGCATAAATATTTCTGCCATTTCGGGGAGGGTTTCTTCATGTCCCTGGGGAAAGGGGACTGGATGAGTCACAATCAGCTGCAGCATCAGCTTAATTTTCTGTCCTACCAGGTTCAGCTGGAGACTGACTGACTTTATTCCTTACAGGGACATAATATATTATGTATTTTCTTGAACTGGGGTAGGAAAACTTTTGAGCACAAGAAACAGAGATTGAGAAGTCTCTTAATAAATGTGCCATGTCACAAGGGCAGCAGGCCAAGCTGTGGCTTATGCTGTTGTAGCCAGGAGCTCTGAGACATCTTCAGTCCTGCCATGACAGAGGCTGTTTCAGTTTCTGATCCTTGTAATAAGTCCAGCTTTCTCTGCAGCTCATGGGTAATACCTTTCCAACAGAACCCACAGAGCTCTTTTAGAGAGATGTTATTCTTTCCTGAGGCAGGAAATTTCAAGCTTGTCAAAGCACTTTTCTGAGCCAACAAGAGCTACAGTAGAAAAATTTTTATCAAAAACAGGTGCACAGGCTGGCTGGGAGGCTGAAAAAGAGTCACTGTGCAGTTTGCACAACCCCTGGGGAAAAGATATGTAACTCAGTGTGAGGAGAGGAAAATGAGTTCTGGGCTGAGTGCGGGATGGGGAACCTGCACGGAGCTGGAGGGGGACTGCTCCCTCAGCAGCTCACACTGCAGTCTGCAAACAGTTCACTGCAAGTCTGGCTTAGCTGGGGGGCATTGCAGCTTGCCTGGCCCACTAGGGAGCAAATGTCCTGCTCCCTTCTTCCAGGATGATGAAAGAGTGTAAGACCATAAAAGCCACAATTATCATCGGTTAAAGTCTTGGGAACCAGAAGGAAAGGCTCCATCACCACCCCAAAAGTTCTGAGGAGACAAGACCCATATGTCAGGGGCTGAGTGTCTGATAGAGCTCATTGATGTTGGGGAATGATGTATGGGGCAAATCCTTCTCAGTGAAGAGGCTGCCTGAATACAGTTTTTGGGGACAGGACACTTTTTTCATTATTTTAGCCTATAGAGACATCCAGTAAAACCCTTTAATCTGATTAATTCAACAGCTATGGCACTGGAAGGAAATTTTCCCAGCTGTGTGCAGAGTTTGCATTTAAACTGCCCTCATGCTCCTCAAGGCACATCCTCAAGGACAGCTGCCTAACTTCTGCATTTCCTAAAAACAGATGCCAATTTTTGAGTATAGAAATCTCCACAATGTCAAAGCCCATTTGAAGAACTGCTCACACAGAGCAGCTTTGCTGCCAGGATGCAGCCCCCCTGATGAGGATGGTGTGGGGGGCTGGGCAGGCAGCAGCTGGAGCCCACTGCTGTGGCTGGCTGCAGGGATGTTCCCACAACACCCAAAGCACAGGGACAATTCCCCTGCTCAAGGCAAAGACAGCCCTGTCTTTGTGTCCCTCCACAGACCACAGCAAATTTCTCTACTACCACACCACACGTGGACCTGAGATGGCCCCAGACATGGTTCTTCTGCCCTGCTGATGGCAGAAAGACACAACCCATGGTTTGGGATAACTGAGAAGATGCTCTTTGCCTCATGTGGGGTGGAAATCTGCTCACAATTTCAGTCTGGATTAGAAAGGCGCCTTCCTTGCTGGCAGCCTGTGCAGTTGTGCTGTCAGTGCCATAGAATTTCATTTACTCCAGAAACCTCTGAGAAAGTGAGAATTTTCAGGATTTTTACTGGAAGTTTCAGCTTTTATGATTACCAAGAATATTTCTAAAATGGCATTAGAGCAAGTCTTAAAGCTTCAGAAAACTGAATACAAATAAAGATTAATCCAAATTTATTATTTGTGAAGTCTAAACCCTGTTGATCATTTCAGTGGCCCTAACTCATGGTTTGTATATTTCTTTACATATGGTTTGTACATTTCTTTTCTTTTTGTATATTTCTTTTCTTTCTTTTTGTGTTGTTACTGCTCCTGACATGAAATAACCCTACACTGGCTTTGTTTACAGGCAAGGATTTCCTTCCCCAATGAATGATTGAAAGTGTTGTCAATTAACTCTCCAGAGTCATTAATTTAGTAGTTTCCTGATCACTGACAACCAGTTCTTGAAAAGCATTAACACCAAACTACCCCAAGAGTGGAAATCTGTGGTTTGGACCTATGAAGCCCTAACATCAGTTTTCTAATGCTACATTGCTTGACTGAGGAGCATTCCTTTCCTCTCCAGTCTCTTTGCTCTCAGGCATCTCTCAGATGGGGAGATATGGAAGGGAGATATGGAGATCTACTGCTCCAAAAGCATATTAATATTTATGTTAAGGTAGGCTTATATACTTAATATAAAATATGTAATATAAATTATTATTTTCATATAGAGATATACATGTGTTTTAGGTGCATGTGGCACAGCTTGTGTACAAGGCTTCAGTCACAACTGCCCGTAGCAAGGCAGCTGGTCCCCTGAAGATACTGACAGCCAACTTTGGGTCCACCATCCATGGATTATTCAATTTCACAATTAACTGGGAAAGAGTACCAAAGCCCTGCACAGAAAATTGCCTGTAATCATGGACTCCCCTCTGTCCCAAGGGCAAAATTCTGTTTCTCCAGTTACTTATTAATGTGGAACCCAAAAAAATCTCCCTTATGTTTCATGGACCTCTGAAGGGAAGACATAGGAATGTGCATGTGTATCCATGTGGGAACAGGCTGTGGTGCTGTAAGGAGGAGACCCCTGTGGCCAGTGCAACAAACCTTGTCATGATCAAGGCCTGTCAATCAATCCTGCACCACTTTTTTTGTTTCTAAACGGGAGCCGGACTTCAAAACTCTAAATATTGTCCAAGTGGCAGGGCCAAGCAGGCAACAGAATGCTGAACTCACTGTAAAATGCCTTTTTTTCCCAGCTGGTCCCTTTGCTGTGTAGGTTGTAGAAGCCTCTATAATGTGATTGGTCTCCTTGAAACAAGGAATCAGCTGTCCCTCATGTCCAGCCACAGACCTGAAAGATATTCATCACCCTGCAGGTATTTTCTCCTTATTTCCATGCCTCTAGCTTTCACCCTGCATATACATTGCATACACAGATTTCTTCTCAGTCAAGGTTGCATGAGAAAGCAAAACAAAAATATGCCAGGCATTTTTGCCTTTTCTTCATGCCTCACTTGGTTCACAGTCCCTACAAGCCTCAGAAGCCCTGGGTAATTCCTGAAGGCAGAAACATTCAGCTCCAGTCAAAATGATGTTTAACACTCAGCACTTGGCCTTTCCCATCTGAAAGCAGTATTGACTTTAGTGATTTACCAAGGTATGTGGCAGCTCCAGAGGGCTTTCAGGGCTCCAGGGGCTAAAATTAGATGTGGCAGCTCCATCCTGGCATTGGCACCACACGATGCCCTCCCCTGCTCCAGCTGGCCCTGCTGGCTATCACTCTGGGGCGCAATGCTCCACAGTGGGGTGCCCACCAGAGCTGAGCAGTGTCCCCCTGACCCAAGGGGGGCTGTGAAAGCTGAAAAAGTGGCCTTCAGTGGGACATCCTTAGTGGAGAGACCTCGTTACTGCCTCTTGGCGAAGGGCAGGATGTTTAGCTGTGTTTGCAAAGCAGGTGGAAAAGAAACAAAAAGCTCTGGATCCATGAGTAGAAAGTGCATCCAGCAGCAGCTCCAAAGCTGGCCCCAACGTGCAGCGTGGCAGGCATTGGGGAGGTGCTGTCTCTCTTTCTGTCAGCATGAGCATCGGTGAAATTCTGGCTCTGCTTTCCCCTGGAAGCACAATAAGGCCCTGTTATCCAAGCAGGAAAACTTTTCCATTTCAGGGCAACAACTGCCTGCCAGAAACACAGCACACAGAGATGCGAGGTGAGCACTCTTGCTGAGAACTGGGAACTCTCTAAGAAAGGGCCACCAGCTACACACAGCTGGGATGTGCCAGTTCCTGTCCTACTTTGTGTGAGTGTCCTTTAACACCCATGAGTTATTGAAAGCTGTTTCTCAGGCATGTTTGGCAGCCTTTTCTGTTTGTAAGTGTATTTTGAATTTAAAGTTTCAAAACTTCAATTCTGATTGTAAGCTCTAAATAAACTCTACTGCTTCAGCAAAGGCTTGTCTTTGTGGCATACCAGTGGGTGCCACCTCTGCAGGACACCTCAGTGTGGGAAATTATTTGGGGCTGCTGGTGATAGACTGGCCAGCCACAATTTCATCCCACAGCAGCATTCCTGTGCAGCTCCCAGCATGGAGCCTGTCTTAATGTGGGGACATTTACTCCATCAGCAGCCTGTGTCTCAGCTAGCACCCAGAAAGGCATCTTTGCCACCATCTCAAGTGACTTACAAAGGTTTATTTCTTGTCCTTCCCACCATGAGGCTGCTTCCAAGTGACTTCAGCTGATGCTTTTTGCAGCTTTTCAGGAGTTTAAAATGATGCTTTGAGCTGTGTTCTGGCATTCAGCCAGAGGTGATGCCAGGATCAGAGCCCACTGCTTTACTGGAAGTCTCTGAATGGGAGTCTTGATGTTCTTGCATCATCAAGAGAATACCCAAGGGATTTCAGTGCAGAAAAGTTCTTTGGAATAACTTCAACACTGGAAAAAATGATGTCCTGTAATAACAGAATTAGCATGTTCACTCATTGGGCTACATCTCATGCAGTCAGCTGAGGCAGGGGCATCCTCTTGGCTCTCCACAGAGAAGAACTGTGGGCTGTGGATAATTTGGGAAGGAGAACACTGCCATCCACCACTGGTCTCACTGAGGCTGAGACAGGCCAGGAGAGACATGAGCATTGTCTTTACCATGGTTATTAGCAACTGCTCTGGCAGGAGGTTTTCATATTCTATTTCTATTTCCATTTTCTATTTTATATGTAAAAAACCTAATCCACAGGCCCCCATGCCCTTCATCTCGCCAGTCCTCAAAAGATGACAACAAATGTCAGCGTTGCTGTCCTTGGGCTTGGATGCGCTTTACACACACACATGAGCAGCATCCCTGCAGGACAGCCTGGAGGTGAAGTGAGGGATCTGAGAGCATGCCGAGTTTGCAGGCAAAGACTCCAGTGGAGGTGTCCTGCAGCAATGCCCCCATCACTGCAGCCTGGCTGTCCATGGCTTCCATCCCAGGCCATCCCTTCGGCACCAGAGCAGGAGGAGGCGCTTTGGGGTGGAGGCCCAGCTCTGCTGCCAAAAGGGACAGCAAAGAGCTGGGCTGTGCCACAATCTGCTCTGGAAACAACTCGACAGATGGAGCTGAGTCTGATCCTTGGAGTTTTGCTGAGAGCAGAACCCCTGGCAGATTTTCAGTGTTTCAGTTGCTGTTACAAAGAGTGAGCATTTCTAAGCCCCAGTTTCTTGAGTTTAAAAATATATGTATAACCTTGTTTGTATCCTGTTGACACTCAGTGTCCTTCAGGAGTGTGAATGCCCCTTCCCTACAACCACCACTGGTTTGGAGTCTCCTGCAATGACTGGGCATGGAAAGAGAACATGAGCTGCCCAAAACTGGATCAGCTGTTTGCAAGAGGTCGTGAACTGACCACATTTTGTAGGTAGCTGGTTGCAAGTGCTGAGGCTGCTAAACTCAAAAGCTAAACTCATTTTAAATGTGGCAAGAGTAACTTGAAGCTTATGAATTTTTAAACAGCCAAGCTCTGGATCAATTAAAAATCTTTCAGTGCACCTCTCCAGTATTAATTTGTTTGTGTGCCATGTGCTTTCCCTCTCTCTGTAATTGGGTTATAATCACTCTCTTTACAAAGCTCTATGTGGTGCACACACTTGTTGGGCTTGCCTGCTCTTTTTGAGCCAGTCTGACAGCCGGCATTTGGTCCTCTCATCTCAGGAGGCACATTGCCTCACCAAGGTGGGTTTGGAGCCTCTCAGCCCTGAACAGCTGCAAGAGCAGAGAAGAGACTGAGCCACATCACCTGTGTGCCAGGAGGATGCTGGAACTGTTGGTCCTTTTTATTTCATTTAAACTATGAAGAACCTCAGCCCTCTCCTGAGGCAGTGGGAAGCTCTGAAATGTTGGATTGTCCCCTTTCATGGAGCAGGAAGCTGTTTTGCTCCCCCACCGGTTGCAGTGCCCAACTTTTGTCTCTCCAGGGTGAGTGAGGACATGGGGTGTGTGCTGGTCTGGAAGCTGAGACTCCACAGGTGCTGGCAATCTCCTCTCAGAGTCCTGTTGGAGCCACTGGCAAATGCAGCTTCCCTGGAGCCCGTGTGTTTCAGCTGGGTTGGTTCAGGTTGGGCTGAGCAGCTGCTCCAGAGTCTCCCTGTGATGGACACACAGGGAAGCTGCTGCGGAAACACTGCGTGCAATGCATCCTGCAAAAACAGCTTTTTCACTGCAAGTTTAATGATTTCTTCTCTAAGTATTTCTACTGCCTGGCCAAAGTAAAAGTGTCTCAAATTAGCTTCCCCAGATAAAGACATTTTTGTCATATTTGGTGCATTCCTATCCGAGCACTGAGAGCCAGCTGTTTGGGCAGGGTTACAGAGAGCACTCTGTTTGTAACTGTACCGATCTGGCATTTCTAGCCCTGGAATTAATAGCTTTTTTATCTTTCTACATCCTAGGTTCATTTTTTCCATGCTAAGAGAGCGCCAGAAGAAGCATTATAAACGCTATATAATTAAAACCAGAAGTGCCTCACAGTGAACCTAATTGTAAATGCTAATGGCATTTCTAGCAAAAGTAATACCCTGGGGGACCCATTGCAAATTAACTAAGAAGAACTCAGTGATGTTGCTTCTATGGATTTTAACTGAAACTGTGTAGTTAAAAGGAATCAGAAGATGGATCTTTTTCCATGTCAATTGAAATCCTTATAACTGGGGTCACTGAGTACTGGGTAAAACCTGTGAGACCAGATTCAGAAGCCACCCCTGAGTCTGTTTTTTATTGTCATGTAACTTCCCTTACCAGGACATACAACCCAGTTTTTCCATCTGCTCTTCTGGCTCTACACTGGTGAAAGTCATTTGGCTTCAGAGAGTGGTGCTGGAGAGAGAAAAGAGCTGGGCTCCAGTGTGAGGAAAGAGCAGGGGTGAGGCCGCAGACGTGGTGGTTGGGCTGATGCCAGCAGAGGGACCATGGCTGGCTCTGTACATCTCAGGGCTCTGCTCCCTTTAGTGCAGAAAAAAAAAAATTGATAGAAAAAAAAAGCACATTTAAAGAATGCCCACAAAAATCCAGCGGTCTCTTAATGGCCGTGCTTCGCGAATACTTCTATGCTGATTTTCTGGGCATGTGTGAGATGCTGGCCCAGGGTTTTTTAAACAAAGTGCTTTAGCAGACTTTGCTGTAGCTGGTGAAGCCTTCCTGTGGCCTCTCCACCGAGATGCTTGCAGGGCTGGGGGCTTTGGCAGGATGGCAGAAGACTGGAGAGTGAATAACAGCTCAAGATGAAAGTTTTTTCTGTGCTGAGGGTCATGAGGACTTATGGGCTGCAATGGGCTCTGGTGCCTGGCTTGTGAGCTACTGGTGGTCAAATGCCTCCAAGGGAAATTTTCCCATCCTGGCACGGGGCCCTTTGCTAAGCTGCTGCTGCAGCAACAATCCCTGCTGCTGAGGGCAAGTCCGGGGGGGAAAAACTCCCTTTGAAAGGGCAAGCCCAGGGCTGGAGCAGGCTGGACTGGAGGCTGACAGGCTCATCAGCAAGTGCCCACCTTGCCAGCTCCTGGTTCTAGCTCCATCCATCCACAGCAACCCACGCCCTGAGCCCTGGAGAGCCATGACAGCCCAGACCAGGGACAGGGCAGGGAGAGGCCTCCATCACTGGCTGCAGGCCTGAGGGGCCTGGCTCCATGTCTTGGCACATTCATGCCATGCTGGGAAGAGGGGATTGAGTGTCATTCCTGGTGGACACATCAGTGACAAGGAACTGAGAAGTTAGTTCAAAGCCATAAGCAAGATTTGCTTGTTCCCAGCCAGGCTGGTTTTGAACCAGTTGGTGAAAAGAACATCCAGGAGGGTGCTTTGCTTTTTGCTAAGCTTGTTCCTAGTCACCAGTGCTCCTGAAATGTGACTTGTGAGACCTCAGCGATGAGAGGCTTCCCTGGGACTTTTGTGAGATTTCCACGGTCAGATGATTTGATGCCAAAGTTAGCTGGTTGACTCAGAGCTTGGGTCAAAGCTAGTGGTAGAGACATGGTTCAACTTGTCCTAAAATTGGGCATTCAAAATTATTTTATCTGCGATTTTTTTTCCCTTTCTCAACTTCTTTTAGTGGTTTCTGGAGGAAAAGCAGTTAAGGTCTGCATGAAATTTAACATGCCAAGTGTGCCTCAGTGAAAGCAGATTCCTGATGCCTTGCTATGTTATTAACATGTCTTGCAACTTTACATTTTCTCCCTAATAAGGCTCTGCATGGCTCTCAGTGACTGCTAAACCACTCTCCTGGTGAGATGGGAGACAGGATGGACAGAGGGCAAGCACAAAGCAGTACTCCTGTGCTGGCAGGATGGTGGGCCCAGAAGCTCTCATCTGCCGGTCCTTTAGCAGGGACTTTGGCCAGACAGAGTTTCTGGAGCTCAGTGTGTCAGACTCAGGCCGTGGGCTGTGCTGAGGGCTCAGAGGCAGTGGCACAGCCCCGAGCAGCAGCTGCAGCACCTCAGTGCCTGCAGCAGTCACTGCCCGCTCTGCTGCCAGCCTGGTGGGAGCTCAGAGGTGCCCTCCTACGTGCTCTGCATCACTGGCAGCAGCAGCTCAGTTTCTCCAGGACAGAGAAGTTATGAAGAAAGGCTTTAATTACCAGCCACAAACATTTGCAGTATTCTTGCCCTGGAGCAACTGAGCTGCAGCCAAACGGGTGGAACCCAAAGGGATCAGGGCAACACTCAGGCCAGAGCAGGGTTTCTTAAACACAAGCTTATAGGCACACACCAGAAGTTTCTTTCTTGGCAGATGTAAGGCCTGAAAAATGTGTCACGGAAAGCAGGATGTTCAGTTAGAACTTTAATTACAAACAGCTGTAATAAAGCCCAGGCTTCCTACAAGTCAAAATAAATTTTGCCACCAAGTTAAGTGGAGCCAATGCTCCAGCTCACACAGCTTGGAAATGTCAGGGTAAAGAGGACCCATGTGCTGAATTTTCTCCTCCCAGCAGAACTCTGGTTTTTCTTCCATCACATTTTCTTCTTCTCCCATCTCCATTGGGATGCCACTGCATCTTTTCGTAGCAGCCAGCACTTCACAGCAACAAAAACATTTCTCCTGAGATAATTTGCACCTTGTGAAAGTGGGACATTTTCAAACACTGCCTTCAACTCTGGTTACTGGACTTCAGAGAACAAACTCAGGAGACAAATGACTCATTGAACTTCAGGGTCACTGGCACTCGACACTTTTGGTAAGAAGAGAAGCCAGGGCTCAGGTCAGGCCCTTGTGTAAACCTCTGTTTGGTCACTGAAGTCAAACCATCCAAAAAGCACAGAATTCTCTTTCCTTCCCCCGTGCATTTCATTTTTTTTTTCATTCCCTTGTTCGTTTTGGAGACAAGCACTATAGGAAAAGTACAGTAAGCTATTTTCAGGACAGCTAAATATTTTTTGATTTGTTGGCATCCCAGTCGAATCCTGACTTGCCAAGGGCATTTAGCCCTACATCTTGATCCTGCATAAGGTCCAAGTTTCACAGTCATGTGCCCAGCCACCCTTTGGGGGAAGAACTTTTTTCTAATATCCAACCTAAACCTCCCCTGACACAACTTCAAGCCATTTCCTCAGGCCCTGTCACTGGTCACCACATTATGGTTTTGATCTCACAGTAATATGCAGTAACATACTGATTCAAGTGGGTGATGGGCAAACTTGGACAGCAAAACCCAGGGGTCTGTCTGTAAATAATGCCTACAGAGTTGGGTTTGTCTCCCAGGGACATGGTTTGCAAGCTCTTTGGGGGATGCAGTTGTTGAATGACCAGCAGGACACTGCCAGCTGGGTGCTGCACCAGCACCCACAACCACGACCTCAAAGGTTGTCCCAACCTCAGCAAATACCACCAAAGTCACCACTAAATCAATCAATCAATCAATCAATCAGTCAGTCAGTCAATCACCATTCTTCAGCCACAGCATCTTTTCTACTCTGCCTTTTCAAGTCTTCACTCATACATCAGACCTGCTGGCTCCTTGTGCTGAGACAGTGCCCAGAGGCTGTGGATTTGTCTTTAGTAGAGAACTTTTAAAAGTTGAGAAGAAGCTTAGACAAGATTGAAGCAAATTATATGTAGGCCAAATCCTAAATATAGTTGGAATACCACCCTTAGTTGGCTGTGGAGTCTTTCCAAACCCAATTCTTCTTCAAATGCCTTTTTAGCTGCTGGAAATCCAGCCTGAGTACAAACCAAATTGTTTTTCCAAATACATTTCTGGAAGAAGTAGATGTGAGCATGCAGAAGAAAAACTATCCTTGTGGCTGCACATTTGATTCTCTTACACTTTGGGAGCTTGCTGCACATCACAAAAGGCAGGCAGTGAGACTGCCCAGTGGCCTCTGCTAGCACCTTCCTTTCCATGAGATGCTTTTAAAGCCCACTCATAACCCATTCTCTCCCCCATCCTGCCTGGGTGAAGTGAGGGAACAGCTGTGTGGTGTTTCATTGACAGCTGGGGCTAAGCCACACCATGCAGTTTTCAAATTGCTTCTGCAATAATGATCCAGATACTGCTTTGGATTACCTGGAGATACTGGTGGGAGAGTGTTTGTGTTAGGTTTAAGTCTATTACAATGAAGTACAAATAGATTTTAGTCTTCCCAAATCTCATCCTGCCCCCAGTTGTCAGATCACATGATAAAGCAAGGATACCTCCCCAAACAGATTCACTCAAAGGCTTGAAAAAACACAAAGTAATGAAAAAACAGCTGAAGTGTGTTTATTTTTTTTCCCCGATATAAAAAATTTTGTTTCTAAATTCTGAATCAAATCATCTTTGGCTGTCTCTCAGGCAGATTCAAGATGCCCCAAACAACTCCAATGGCACCAAGGAAAGCAGAGTATCAAGGACAACATACAAAGCAGCACAAAAACCTTGACAGTTCTATTTAAAGTGACTTTATTAAAACATTGTTAATATAAAATGTGACCAAATACAATTTCGTTTTTGTAAGAATGTTTAATAAAAACATATTCAAGAAAGAAGGAGCATCAACTCTTGCCAAAGCACAGGAAAAACCTACCAGGATAAGTAAAAAGTTCTGCAGCATGTTCTACCAGCTGGTCCCAATGTGTATTAGGGTTGAGTTAGCCATGGAAGAGACAGGCAGCCCTGGTTCTTCCCTAAGAAGCTTTAAGGTATTACCAGAGATTTAAAGTAACCCTCCTTGACAGTAGGAGACTTTTGTTTTCAGATCTCCCCAAATCAGAATAAGATTAGAATGTGCATCTTCATTTTGGATTTACTACTTTTCAGCAGCTGAATGTACAGAAAATCAGATTCACTGGTAACTGTAAACCCCAAGATTAACATTTGCTAGCTTTAAAAGGAAGGTGCAAGTCGATGTCAATAATACACCTAAAGAATTTGTGTTAAAGTTCTACTAAGCTGTATTAACTCTGGATGCTTGTAGCAAATGCTATGAAAGAAAAAAACAGTGGTGAAGTCCACGATGGTAACAACAAATATTTTCTGAACTGCTGAATGCAGAGATAACATCCAAGAACTACAGGAGTCTGTACATCTCAGGAACAATGGAAAAAAGCTTTCAGAAGCCTATAAATAAGACTATGCTATACAATGACTTTTACTCCATGGTGATCTTACCATTTAGCTAAGGAACCTTTTAAGAAAACACTAGAAAAAGTGGAGATTTTGGCCTTGGTGTTTTGGGGTTTTTTGGGGTTCTTTTGGTGGGGTGTGGGGGCAAGAAAGGGGGGATATGCTTACAGCATTTTCCTTGTCCAACAAGTAAATTTTAATGCTCTATCAGCACACTCTGCTTGTTCAGAGCAAGCAGCACACCAATTAGAGGCAAGGATTCTTCCAGGACATTGCAAACTCTTCCTGTAACAAGCAGAAAAAAATCCTGCTGCATCCAATTCTGCACATTTAACTGCCCCTGGCACTGAACCAAATGTCAAGTGCTAATCCATGAGAAGCCTAGCACAACTATGGCTTAGGAGATGGTGACCTTCTTACAGCCTTGGCTGGGACCCATGAGAGCCCTGTGTTTTGCCTTCTACCCCAAACAAATGCTATGGGACTATTGCTGAGGTAAAGGGAAAAGTCAAACCTTTGGCATTGGAGCAGACCAGTCACTGGCTGTGCGTGGGGGAATTAAGGCTTCAAGGTGAGGTAAACACAGTGAGAATCAGGGTGTAAATCATGCTGCATTTCAGAGACAACAGATCCAAACGACAGCTACTCTTGCTCTCTACATTTTAAACACCAAAGATCATTCAAAAGCAGAACTGGAGGCAACACTGCCAAGGGCCACCTTGAGATGCCTCTCGGCACCTTAGGAATAAATGTAAGCCAGATGTTGAACACTAAAGAGGATGAACCCACGAGGAGGAAAAAGCACCAAAGTTGATGAGTCCTTGAGACGATAAGCTGCTTAAAAAACAAAAAAGCCTCACACTGCTGTGGCCTCCCATAAACATAGTGGTTTACTGACACAAGGTAATCTACACTCCAGAAACTCTCAGTGCTGTAGTTCCAGCACCAGTATTACGAAGAGTTATGCTCTAGTAAGGAGGCAGTGAAATTGTGTTCCCTGAAGAATTTCTCCAATTCATTAGGTGTTGTCCCACTCCCTTCTACCCACCCCCAGGTCTTCAATCCAAACACCAGAAACACCATTTCCCCAGGTCATTTTTCTAAAACTCTTAACTTATTTTAGCAGATTTGTAGGGTACAAACACAGTGCTTTTTTGGATCCATCATTTTGGCAACGCCTTTGCCTTCTCCAGAAGAAAAAGTGTCTTCAGTAAGTGGTACAAAAGATACTTTCAAAGGAAACAAAATCTACAAATCAATGCAATTCGGGATGCTTGCCTTTCACACTGTTTTTTGCTAGCTATCTGAATATGCTTGAAACCACTGCACGTGCAACACAATTTCTTACAAGTCACGCAAGCAAGGTTTCCACTGAAAACTGCAACCTGGTCCTGTAGGTTCCATTTCTAGGATACAGAGACTCTCATTTGTGTTTCTTTAACATGTGTACAGTAACTTCTCCCATCCTCTCAATACAGTAGCTACTAAAAATTTCAACAGATATTAAAAAAATATCCAAATGAAACCACACTTCTATCACTGTTTAAAAAACAAAAACGCATACAGTATTACAAAAGTTTATACAAAGGCAACATTTAAGAGTTTGAAAGTTACTTCTAGAAAAAGACACAAATGCTAGTAAATTAACATACAAGGAGAAAGGTGCTCCACTCCTTCCCCAAAATTGGTTTGATCTGTTTTGAAGTATCTTTTACCAGTTGTCTAGAAAATCAAAGCCAGTCTTCAAGATAACATTGCTTGTACTAGTCTGCAAGGTAAAAAAAAAAAGGAAATAAGATTTAGTTGCTAATTATGTTTTTGCAAACTCAATATTTGACTGCCTATCTAAAAACTGAAGCTTAAAATGTTGTCTGACAATATTTCAAGATCTTTACCATGCTCTAGGATACCTAAGTACCTACACCATAAAATGCTAAACATGACAAGGAAAAATACTCATAATGCCCAAAAAGGCAATTCCAGATAAAAGTAAAATTATCCTTGTGGTCTGCAGGCAAAATGTTTTGGTTTTTTCATCATGGAAAAAATTAATGAAGATCAATTTTTCAGACTACATTGGGAATTACAGAGAATGAAACCAACACAGAAGGCAAGCATCATTAATTCAACAGATTGTCTGTTGCAATTAGAGTCAGTTGTTTGCAGAAAACTACATAGATTAAACTTTGATGACAAGTTATTTACTACTCTACCCAGAACATACTCACTCCTGCAGGGTTAGCCTTGACATTTAAGGTGATTCTAATGTTTAGGAAGAGTATTCAAGAGGCACAGCTGAGTCTCTGGATTCTCTTCCTAGAGCATGGCTTCCCAGAACAGGGAAGATAATCCAGAAAAGAAGAAAGGAAGAAATTCTTATAATACATGAAGTTGTCTGCTCCTCTGTTCCCATTTTCACATGGGAGGGTTGTTTCTCCACAGAGAGAAAAAACAGGTTTTTCAAACAATTTCAGTTATCTTGAAAACATTCAGAAAGGAACTGAAACTGTTAATTTGTAAGAAAACATGATAAAGCCTTTAACTCAAATTAAAGGAGAACCATGTTCACAAATTGTAGCTAGGCAGCTCAGGAAGCATTATCCCTCAGCTTCAGAAAATGGTAACTGAACAAAGGGCTTCAAATACTGGAGTGGCTTCAGTATGGCTCTCTCCTAAGTGCTGCCACTCTCCTAAGTGCACTTCTCTTGCAACCAGTTACCTCACCCTGCATCTTTCTGACTTTACATCATCTCATTTGGAATTTGAACAATCACAGTTGGGAAAACAGAAAAAGCTGTGTGAAGTGCTGAAGGTGTACAGCAATGTGTCAGGCTACTGCCAGAGTGCTGCCACAGATTTCAAACAGAACTGCACAACTCTGCTTGAAGTACCACTCCTCTTCTCTACTTGACAGTTTTCAAGCTTTTGATCTCTTTCTTTTTTTTTCCCTCCCTGTATCATATCCTGCTGTTTCCTTTCTTTTCTCACAGATCAGCATCTGCTTTTTAAAATAGCTTCAATTGGCTATTGAGCTGCTTAAGGTTATTTTTTGTTGTTGGGCTGTTTGGGTTTTTTCATTAAAAAAAACATTGAGAAGGCTAATTCTGGAAGCTCATTCTATTTCTATTCTGGACTTTAAGAGAAAACACATTTGAAAGCAGCACAGCTGCCTGGGACCAAGCACTGGGAAGTGGCTGTCAGGCTACTGCTTGGAACAGCTGAGAACCAGTTCACCATTCACCACTATGCTGTGTGTACCAAAAAAGTGTGCTAGACCCTAGTTCACCTACTTCTCAAGTTAAAAAGCTCATTCTTTCCATTAAGTGTTTTGCTTTTGCAAATAAAACCCCCAAACCCCACAACCTCTTTTATGTGGTACAGCAACTTGCTAGGTTGCTGTCAATGAGCTACTTGGTGCCTTGTCAGCATTTCTGGTGTTAGATTTAAATTGTGCCTTTATCCTGTGTGTTAAAAAGCACTTAATTGAAGTTAACACGTCAAACAGACTGTTAAATAACAGATGAAATAGACTTCTTCACATTTGAAAGACAAAAAAGCCATCAAGCTGAGCTATGGCTTAGTGATTTTTGGAGTCCCTAATCTTCCAGTGGCCTTGCCAGATTTTAATGCGCTGTACAGTTCTTAAATATAAAGGTAGTGGGTATAGCAGTACTCACCTGTCCAGGCATTTGTGGGTCTGTAAGTATAGTACCATCAGTATCCTCCTTGTTTGTCCTAGAAGATGCCAGATCCTGTGGTGGATCAGGAAGAAAGAAGTCATCTAGAGAACTAGTGGGGAGCTGGGTGGGTCGAGTTTTCTCCCACTCGAGAGACACAGAGGGTGTGCTGGGGGCAGCGGGCTTCTCTGCTTTAGTTGTGCTGGGCTTCTCAGCTTTGGGCATCTCCTTTGGAGCAGACTCCTGTCTGTAAAAAGAGGGAAGGGGCTTCTCTCCTTTCTCCATGGACTTGATCTGGCTGGGGGTCAGGGACTGGAACTCAGACTTGTCTCCTTCGAACTTGGAGCGCTCTGCGTTTATCTTCCAGAAGGACGACTCCTCTTCCTTCCTGGGTGCCAGCAACCCCTCAGGGCCAGGGGGTTTATTGGCCTGAGAGGATTTAGGGACCTGGGCACCGGGCGCTGCTTTAGCAGGCTGCCTCTGCTCGCTCTGCAGCTGGGCACCACCTTGCTCTTGGATGGAGAGAGATGCGACGCTGAACTCCATCTGGCTCTGTTCAGGGACACAAAAACAGCATTTCAAAGAGCTTCACACACAGACAGTTCTGACTTTCTGACCCTGGTGCACACAGATAGCACCTCAGCCCACTCCAAGACAGCTCTCAGACAACAGATACCACAGCAAAGCTAACTTAATTCCTCCATAAATGTCTATCTTTGTGGTTTCATAAAAATAATGATTTTTAAAAGCCTGAACTGCAAGCAAACATAAAAGTGTCCCAGACCTGCTGCAGAGGAGACAGAGAAAGGAATTGTATTGGAGTTACTCAGTGCCATCTAGGGCAGCAGTGCACAGCATGCACAGCACTGAAACATTAGAATAGCAGCACTAAAACAGCTGCAGATGCATTTTGAAAGTCAGAGATGTTTTACATGAAAATTTTAAGCAAAAAAAGCTTTAGAATGTAGCTCAAAAGGCAATCTTCCATTATAGTCTTTGAAATAGCTGGCTACAGGTCCATCTGCTTCCAAGATAAAGGATTAGATGTAATGGGTATGCATAGGTAAATAGTTTTATAATTCTAATGCCCCTCTGAAGGAAGAGAAATAACTCCAGCAGAACCATTCTTCACCTATTCCTCAGCCCTGGTTTGTTTTCACTTGCAGTGCTGAGATAGCTGTACTCGCTTCTGAGAGGTAACACTGGGCCAAGGAAGCAAGTGACCACAGTTAATGCATGAAAAACATCTTACAAGTCACAGAAAAATGAACAGTACTTCCAAATGTTTGCTTGACTTACCACCACCTCAGTAAAATGATTCTCAACTAGCTAGAGAATCATTCTCAACACTCTTCAGACTAATAAAAGTGAAGCTTATTACCCTCTGAGAAACATGTAAGCATATGTGCCAGGAAAGAACAACCTAATACACAGACTTGTGTTTGTAAAAAGGAACAAATAATGTAAGGAAAAAAAAAAACTTTTACTGTTAAAGTGTGGTGTTGTCATTATGGGCCTGATTGGGTTTGAAAAAAACACAAGAGGACTTGTAGCTTTTGCTACAAATGGTTGAAAGACACTTTGAAAGTTCATTACAAATTTGTGATGTTTTTTCACCATTCTACTTCATTACGCAGCCTTTCCCAAATAAAACTGCAATAGCATCTATGGGCTTCAGTCTAAAACAAGTCCTAGTTGCATATCATTTTCACTGAAGTGTTTGATCTTGAGTCCTACATTATTGTGCATGTGAAGTTCAAAGGGGCTCTAGATCTAGCAGGACTCACAAGCCTGGTAGTTAATATCCAGAAACTTCTCATCAAAGAACAACTGTTAACCCAGCAACTGATTATTTATAAAACAATTTTTTTTAAACAGTCAGCAGCTGACTACACATAATTTGATTCATGGACTTAGATCTGACCTTTCTAAAGAATTAGATGCATGGTTTTTCCAAGGCTGTAGGCAAGAGGGCACCAAGCTCCGTGTTCTCATGAAGAATATACTGTGCTATCAAAAGATGCAGAACATAAACAAGCTGCAAGTAATCATAGCTCAGCTAGAATAAGATGAGGGCAAGGATACACACAAGTCTTACCAAACAACTCAACACCCCACCCTGCCTGCAAAAAAAACTATGGAGAAAAACCTTAGTGCTCTGATTTATTTTTTTTTAAACAAGCCATGACATAAAATTAAGAGCAGGATATTTATTCACAGATAAATTTTGAATAAACGAACCATGGATGCAATGGTGTTGAGGATTATTTACAGTGACTGCCATTCTCCATATTAAAATATAGGGATTTATTTCCCTAAGCTCATTTGGCAGTACTACTGAATAGTGATTTACCACCCTGAAGTTAAGATGCTTTAAGACTTTAGAACTGATAAAATCCCAGCTTAAAAAAACCCACAACACAATATCAAATAGACCTGCAATTCCCCAGTAGCCGAGCGAAAAAAACAAAAGGCAGATTCTAAAAATCAAAGACAGGTTAAAAACAAATCTATCTTGGAAGACTTAAGTCATGTAGGAATTAAAGCAGTGCTACTTTTTGTCCTGCAGCAGTCTGCTGTCTGCTGAACAGCCTGTCCTGGGGCTCCCACTGGGGATGACAGTAGCTAAAGGCCACCACAGCAGCAGTCACTTTCAGCAGGATGATTCCTTCACCCCCCAGCCCAAGGGAGAGGCAAGATCAGTGCCCAGAGTGCAGAGCAGCCACCACAGCCCCCAGCTCCACCAGGGCAGCGCTGGAAATAAAATCCAGAAAAAACACCCATGGAAGGGAAGTATGGGTGTGTTAAAATAAAAATCAGGGAAGAAGTAAAGCAACAAGATGGCTCTGCATTTCAACAGCAGCTAGCCAGACAAGCTGAGCCAGGCCTTCTGAGAAGTTCTCAGGCTGTGGAGCTACAGCCACTGACTGTGGTGATATTTAATGTTCTTTTTATGGAGCAAAACATCCCTATCTTTTTATGGGGCAAAACTCAGAGAGGTGGTTTGGAAGTGGCACATCGCTCCTAGTGTAGAGAAGAGCATGGCACTGCAGCAGCACCTCAGGCAGTGCCTTTCCAGCTTCAGTGCCTTTCCTTTCCAACCTGCCCACGGATGCATGTTCTGGAGAGGATGTCCTCTCTGCCCTTTTGTGCAGAGAACACGGGGTGCACCATTTCAGAAGACGGGACCACCTGACACTTGAGATTGCATATCTGTCTCACAGAATGCTCTGGAGATCAAACAGCTCATAGCCTGACACAGAATAATCCAAATGAAAATACTTCAGGAGTTCTCCTTCTCCCACAAGGAAGGCAGAGAAGACAAGACTACCCCGACAGGTTCTGAAAGCACCGTGTCTCAGCATGATGTAAATACAGCTCGGAGAGGTCACAGGGAGAATTCTGCTTCTAGCATTTAATTCCAGAAGCCAAGAACTTCTGTGGACCAGTCACAAGATATTCTGTTTCCCCTGAAATATATAATGCTTCTCTTTGACTTCTGAGGTTATTTAACACATCTAAACCCCTAAGAAATGTAGCTGACGAAAGAAAATGATTAATTGGCAATAAAACACCCTCCCCCGCAAGGAAAAAACAAACAACAGAGCAGCAGCCTAAGTAGGAAGATAATTTCACAGAGATAGAAAAGGCCCATGTGTGAAACACCCTATGCTGATATCTAAGTAATGACTAGTACTGTACACTCTAATGAGTCACTAGACCCTACAAATGTGATTTTAATTAGAGTTCTTCTCTCAATTTCTTACATCAGATTGCAAATTGGCAATTGGTTGCGTCAGCAGGAGAAGGAAGGAAACTATATTTAAAAGACAGCAACCTCCCCCTCCCTCCCTCCGTCCCAAAAACGCCCTTTTCCTTTAGGTTTGCCAGCCATGGGAATATCTTGATGGGGCACATCTCTCCTGGCCCCAGCCAAACTGAGGGTGGCAGCTCACCTGTAAAGGTTTCCCTCCCCAGGCTGGGCAGAGCTGCTGTGAGCTGCCCGTGCCCATGCAGGGCTCAGGAGCAGAACTGCACCTGTGGCACTCCGCCACCCTGGGGAGGCAAACACTCAGCAGTGGGGTGTGATTTCATGGCCACAAGCAAATTGTCTTTCAGGCACAGTTTGGGATTCCAGAGAGAGGGCTTCAGTTCCCCGCTGCTTTCATTGATTTTTGTATTACTTTACACGAGCTGCAGTTTCTGTACATATAAATCCCCATCTGAGGAATAAAATAAAAATATTTTCTTTTTCCTGCCATCTGTCCAAATGGTATTTCTGGGAATTGTTCTGCCCAGAAAGTCTCAAGAGTTTACAGACAGACTAGTACAGTCCCAACTGTAATTTCTAGAAATTATTGGAATTCAAATAAAAGCTATTAACAGCAGTAGTATTTTCAAGATATTGCCTGAGCAAGTCTTTCTCAACATATTAAGAGAGAGGGGGTAGAGATTGCATATGAAAGCATGCACAAAGAAGTATTTTGAGGTAAAGCAAATCTAGAAGTCTGTGTTCTTTTCAGTCTTATCCCTCTGGTCCCAAACCACTGCAAGGGTTTAAATAAAGAGTGTCCTGTCTTGATCATTTTTCTGTATCGTAAATATAAATAATATGATAAATTGCAGGTTTTAGCAGGCTGTATGTCCATCTTTCCTTAAAAAGACCAATGAAGGTATTTAGGAATTTTGTTTACTGGATTAAAGAATTTAAACCAAACTTCAGTCTCAAGGCATCAATAATCCACTAAATTGCAATAGTGGCTGTATATACTCCTGGGAAACAATGTATGCTGAAAGAGAGGCACCAGGGGCACTGAGAATGTCATGACTTAATTACACTGTATGAAATCAGGTCTCAGTTCATAAGTACATATTAAAAACAAGATGACCACAAAGAATCCAGGAACTTTTAAAGCTTCTTATTCACTCATCAGGAATGTGTAGTATTTTACTAAGCAGTCACGCAAATACAGCCAAAACAAATTGTTTTGCTTGGCAGGCTGAAAAATCCAAATTGTTGAGACAAAGACTACAGAAACACTGTCAAAAGCAACTTGTTTTAAGCACAGCCTGATAAATGCAGAGGTAAGAAAGCAAATTTTAAAAGATTTAGAAGATGACTTTGCTTTGCTGAATGGACAAAACCAAAATAAATACAGGGCTCAAAGCAGCTGCAGTTTTTGCTTTGTTTCCTGAACACACGGTGGGTGTTTTCAGGATCTTTTCAGAGTCAGAAAGAAATCCTTAGGTCAGCAGAGGCAAATTGCAAGGGCAAAAAATAGAGCAAAGCACTCAAAACCAATCTAAGTAATTTTAGTCCATACAGAAGTCAATGCCAATGTTATATAGCATGGACCTTTGGAGGAAATTCCATTCTATACTCTGCAGATATGAACTGAATGCAGCCAGCCACTGTTTCTGGCTAGCTTGAGCAAGCTGGTACAGTGCCTGGTTTTATGCTCAAAACCAACAAAGATTGATGCAGGTAACTGAATTCTTACACTTGGCCATACAGACTAAAATAAACCTTGAACACAGCTTCTATTACCACAGGTTGGGTTTGGTGGAGGTTTTTTTGCTCAGGAACAGAAGTTTTACAGCACTGTGTTTTAAACACATGTAGTCTGAATCAAAAAGGGAAGGCTAATCTCCAAAGCTCAGGGATCACTCTCCTTCCAAGGAAGTGCTGCCATTTACACCAGCTTGGTAAAAATAATAACACCAAATTACAGGTTGTAACAAACAATTATAATATCATGCTGCTAAGGAAGGAAGGAAAAAATTCTCTTCTGCCACTGTGTTCCTATTTAAAACAAAACACCAACTAGGGCTTGTACAAAGAAGGATACTGAAGACTGCCTCAATTTTAGATAAAGGAAGCAGTTGGTAAAGCATGTTCATTACAAGTGGAACATAGCTGTTTTCTCCCTAAATCATTGCTAGGATTAGATCACTTCTGTAGCAATATAATTAGGGAATTCAGACAGGGAGGCAGCAACTAGATTATTGAAGGGATTGAAGCCTGTCACTTCTTCATTTTGCTTTTTGTTGGTTTGTTTATTTTAAACACATCTCAGAGGCTTCTCTTTTCAACAAATACCTGAGGGCCTGTGGAAAACAGAAGAGAATCGGCAACTATTCTACCTGTATCAAGAAAAAGAAAACGTTAGATATGCAGATATGCATGTGTCAATTTAAAGTCTTTGGAATAAAACCTATTTTCATTAATAGCATGATTGCAATTTATTCCCATGCTGTTCAGTACATTCTGAGGTGGCAAACCGCAATATTTTCTGCCCATTACTAAATTAATTAAGTCCTCCCCTGCCCCTGCCCAAATCTAAAATCACAAAATCCACAAAGTTCTGAGTTCAGGAAGAGTTGCAGGGAAATTTTACTTCCAAGTTCAGGCATGATTCTTGTTTTCCATTTATATCTTGAGGTCTGTGCTGAGTTTCACTGAATTTTTACTTCAAACAAACCAAGAAACCTCAAAGGCTAAACTCAGCCAAAATGTCATCTTTCATCTCAGGTAAACCTGAAGCCATAAATAGAATGCCCTGAATTCATAAACCTGGGTAGAGCTCCAGTAAAAAATGTAACCCACATTTCAAGACCTGGTATGTCCATGAGGGCTCCACCCATGAACCAAATCACTCCCTCCAATTCAAACTTTAGTTTTAAAATGTCAGCCCTTTTGCAGTGCCAAGAGAACTCACTGCTTCCCAAGTTTTCCTTCTGAGAAGTGTTATCGTTATCTACTAAAAATATTATTTTAAATGCTGTCTAACAGCTAACTCGGCAATTTACACTGTAGTTCTACTTTGTTTGCCTTGTGTGAGGATTTAAAAATAAAAAGGTGAGACAAGAAATACTCATCTAAAAATAGTGGAGATATTCAGGCAAGTGTTTGTTGTGATATGAACAACTGCAGCCCTATCTCACATTTGTGTTTAAAATGAGAATACAGAAAGTTTATTTGTGACACAAAAGAAGTCACCAAGCCCTTCAACAAGGTTCTGAACAGAATGACAGCAATTCAGTACACTCTTCTCTGGGTAAGTTTGACTGCATGGAAGTAGGGAATCCATGGCTCTAGCTACAGTGAGAAACATTTGTCCATACCTTATCAACTAGAATGCCCACTGGCATCCCTGTTACAGTGAGAGCTTCAGCCTGGGAGAATACATGCCCTCCCCTCTTCCCTACACTTCTCACTACCCCTCGCAGTTTCCCTCATGTTAGTTACAGAAAATACTCATTTTTCTGCTTTGTTTTCCTTTCTCAGTGTTAAAAAGAAAAAAGGTCCTATTGGTTTTACTGATTTACATCTCTACTTTCTTCTGCTCTGCAAAGCCACATTCCTTACCCTTCCTTGGGTAAGACAGAGCATATTTGTGCACATTAAGGCAATAGCATCCTAAAAACCCAAACCAAACAAAAAGCTCTGCATTAAAGGGAGATCAAGGAGAAGAGTACTGTGGAAAGAACAACCCATCCTGCGGAGAGCTCATGGAATGGAAAGAGCCTGAAAGCCTTAAATAACAGTGGGATCAGGTCTGGCTCACAGGACATTGAACAATGCATTACAACACACCAACCTTCCTGAACAGCTCATTCAGGTTTCCTCACATGGCACCACTTGAGTAAGGCTACTTTTTCCTCAGCCAGTGCCTCATTAAAAATTGCCTCCCAGTATTACCTCATAAAAGTTAGGGAAGATTAAAGAGTAAGCACAAAGCAAGATCTCCACTTTTGAAAAGGAAGACTCAGCAGTGGAAGGATTTGGTTGAAAGATTGATCCACTGGGGAAAAAACCAAAAGGAAGAATCCACGGGAACCAACCAAACCATACCCCATAAATCCAGACAAAATGGATTCTCTAGACTTTTGCTAAAGAAAAATATCATGCAACTTTTCAGCCCACAGCTGTGGCACAGCTTTTATTTCTTTTTATTTTATTTCTTGTCAGCAAGGAGGGAGAGGGGAAAGAGGGAAACACAGAAAATCCTCCACTGGTTCCTGAACCATCACAGCTTTTAAGGGAGTTTTAATGCAAGTGAAGACTGGCATTGGTTTCCCTCAAACTGCAGCACTGCAGGCTGCCAGGACCCAGGAGTCACACCAAGTTATAGGTTAATCAGCTTCTGCACAGCACAGATGGGGCGCAGCTACAGGCGGCAGTGACCTTGAGCAGGGAGGGCTAAGTCTCAGGTCAACTGGATTAATTTAGTATTCGCTGGCATTTCCAAATAATTACTCTGCATTAGGCTAAGATTATATTCATAAGGTCATACATGATTATCTACATAGTTCAAGGGCAAAAAAAAAAAAAAAAAAAAAGAAAGAAACAGGGAACAGGGCAGTAGCAGCTTTCTCTGGCAGATAAGGGCAGAAAACACAAAGTCTGAAATGTGTGATTAAATTAACATGCCTGCCATACCCAGTTGAGGAGGACAATGAGCTGTGGTTTTGCTCCCAGAATTTTTCCAACAAGAAGAATTAAACTCGATTTCCCACCACAAATGTGGCACAACTGTGTTTCCTCACACTGCAGCCTCAGAAAGATGGAGAACTCTGTCTCTGTGTTAGCCATATGAGAATCCCATCATAAATAATGCTTTAACAAAATACCAGCAATAAAGTGAGGTGTAAAAGAAACTCTCCAAACCAACTCACCACAGAAAAATATGCTGGTTTTTTTAAGGAGCCTTTTGAAAAGGAAATAACATAGAGCTTCTAGCATGGCCCCAGGTTAACAAGTTTCACTACATTTGTCCTAAGACAACATTCTAGTTCATAATAAAAAGATGAAGTACTAGACAGGCTTCCAGAAAGAATCCAGTGAAGTTAAGAGATAGCTGCACATTTCTCACACCATCTTCTAGCTACTTTACTCCTGACCGAAAAGTGAAATGCAGCTATGTTTATACAGTATCTGAGACAAGGGTCTTACTAAACATGGAAAGTTGATTAAAAAGCTTGCAACAAAAAATAAAATTGTAATGATTTGGTTTTACATCTGCACTCAAAGCCAGAACATTAGTTCATGAAGTACATTTTGAGTTTCTCCTAATGTAAATCAAAGCATACCAGTTCTGTTTGATTTGCAGCATGGTCACTTCATACCACTTGCATAGAATAAAGGTGACATTAATCTATCAAGCTAACAAAATGAAGACAATAAATGCAGTAGGAACAGTATAAAATGGCAAAGCAACATAAAAAATAAAAAGTTGTTTAATTACCTTCGTTTCCCAGGAGAACGGAGCTGAGTGTTCATCTTGCCAAGTTATGTCCTGAAATAAAATTGAAGAATGACTAAAAATCAGAAGAGTAGCTTCATCTTCTCAGAAGCATCACACAGATGACATTATGTTACACTGCTGGAACTATAACAACCACTGCTACAGAACTGACTAAAAAGTGAAAGCACTACTTAAAGATGGCATTGATTACATTTTAAGACTGATTGAAAGCAGGTCCTCTAAAGGGAACGTTATCAATACTGTACCAATTTAATCTACAAAATATATGAAGGTTTAGCCTGGTCTCAATCCACTGAAATGGTTTTTCCACAAACAGCTTTAAAATGTATTATATTTCCAGTCTTCTACTAGGTGTTTCTTTGGTAGCCACTAGCAACACCCAGGGACAGAAACAACAAAAGGAGAAGGGGATTCAGGGAAATCAAGTCCCAATTCCTCCCTCAGGCAGACCAAAGAGCACATGCACAGCCAGGCAGTCATGGGGCAGTGAAACAGCTGTGTGGCCAAGGCACAGCTGGATCCAGCCCCAACAGGATACATCATTGCACCATGGCAGTGAGGGCACTCTGAAATAAATGTTCAGAGGTGGTGAAGGAGCCACACAGCACCCACAGCACCAAATCTCAAATCCACTATTTGAAGATGCTGTATTTCTGAAAATGATCCCAAACAGAGAAATTTAAATAATCTCTTAATACATGGCATGCTCTCCAGAAATACATGCAGCCCCACACTGAAAAAAGAAAGGGTAGAAAATAATTTGAAAAATGATTGTTGTTCATATTTGTTGAAGAATTATAACAACATGATTGCATTTCTATTCCTAGGACTCACTGGTACATTGGATGGTCCCACAAGGTACAGGAGTGGGAACACCGTATGGAAAGGGAAAGGCCAGGAGTAACCATGCAGGATTTTCACACTCCTGCTGTTCAGAGAATAGCAGAACTCAACCATGTTTTAACACAACACAGGAACCCCACATTTCTCTGTGGCTGCTTTTTTCTTCTTATTCCTGGTCTCTGCCTTTCTAGGAATACATTTTTCAGACATCTGATAACATTCTCCTGATCTGCCCTCTCTTATTTCACCGTAGGCAGATTTTTTTGGCCTAGAGCTATGAGATCATGATTAGAAGTGTCTAAAACCATCTCCTAAACATGAAAACATGGCATACTCCAACTATTACTCATCTGTGAAATACAGAGTTTCTAGCAGCAAGGTATTTGTGGTATATATGAGGGTGATCCCACGCTCTTAGAAAGCACTGGCCTGGTAGAGCTCATCTAAGAGAAAAGGCCTGGGCTCTTCTCAATCACATATTGTGGCCAAAAGGAAATTTGGTGTAGGACATTTTTGCCAAGAACACAAATGTAATTCAGGTTCTCTCAATCCAGGAAACAGATTCTCAGATGTTTTAACATTTAAAGGAAAAAAGGAGCAGAAGTCTGCTTTTTGGTATCTCTCAGCATTGGCACTGCAGTGTGCTGCTGTCTGCATGGGAATGCCACACCACTCAATGTGTGACACCTCACAGAAGGTGTGTCTAATTATTTCAAACTCCTTCTAGAACAATGTCCTTTGCTTCTGAAATGGAGTTGCTCATTTCTGAACAACTGGAGTTCATAATTTCTGAAGCATGCCTGAGAGAGGAATCACGGCCCAGATGGGAAGAGAGATGGGAGAACCATTGGATTGAGCATCACACAAGCAGGACTACAACACTTCTGTCTGCATGGGGTCTGGACAAATCAGGGCTTGACTTCAAACATAGCAGTACAGGACAGAACTGAAGTCCAGAGAACACTGTAACACTGCCACAGGCAGTCACAGCACCTTAAAGCTCCAGATGTGTAGGCATAGGTGCCACTGGGTTTTATCTAAAGAGTTTAAAGGAAGCTCTGTCTTCTTGCTATTTACAGGACAAGCAAACCAGCCAGGGACCAGTTTTAAACTTGGCAGTAAGCCATCCTCATGCTGGATCCAAGACATCCAGTTCTTTATTTTGCTGTATTTGAGGCAAGAGAAGACAGCACTGGCAGGGACAACTCTTCACCCAACTCTCCCTGCACACCCTGAACTCAGCCGTGACACCGCTGCTGTGAGCGAGCCCTGAGGACAAAAGGCTGACCACAGAGGGATGGAAAAGCAGCATGGGCAAGGCAGAGAGAAGGTATGAGGCTGTCATGCAGCAGAATACATCATTCCCTGCAGGACAGAGCAAATCAGCCTCCCACTTCATGGAAGCTGATGTCTCCTCGAGCATCATTGTCCTTGTTGGCACCGCAGCTTGTAACCTCAACCTCCAGCATGGGCAAGCAAAAAGTTCCTGGAATGAATTAATTTTGGTAACAGCTGTTAAAAGTTCTGGTCAGGGATAGAATCTAAGAGTTTCACCGATTATTTGGTTTTTTTACTTAAATAATGGCTCATTGTTTCTTGGGCTGCACAGCGCAGCCCTCCTCAGAGCCAGTAACTCTGAGGAGCTCTGACCACATTCAAAAGATGTTCTGTGGGATATGGCAAAGAATAAAATAGGATAAGACATGGCTGGAGGACACAAAACTTCAAGCAATTGATGTCTGTGGCTATTTGAAGTGTACTTGGGGCTAGGATGAAGGAGACAGTTGACAAGTTCTGCCCTTTGTCAGGGAAGGAAAGGAAGCTTGTGGCTTCAACCTCATGTGTCCTCACACAGAGAACATGCAGAGGACCAAGTGAAAAGACAGGACACTGTTGAACCATGTTCTGCTATCTGAACTGCCTGATTCATGTTTATTTCCAACCAAATATGAGAAGGAACTTAGGTTTTTTGTAGAATAAACAAGTTTTTATATGCTTGAAGAAACTGGCAGCAAAAGAATCAACTGTTTCAATAATAACAAAAGAGAATTATGACTGGAAATTCTAGGGGAAAAGGATTCAAGGCCATTTATCATCAACATAGATGAGAAAAAAATCCATATCTGATCAGCTTTTGTTTTCAGCACACAACAATGTCTTCTTCCAGCAAGAAGGCAAATAAATAAACTTTTGTTCACCAGGGTTAAAAAAAAGAACCTATTTGTAAGAAATGGGGCCTCACGCAACATATTTCAAAGCTGAAAAAGATGAGTGAGAAAGAGGCAAAAATCTGGTCATACACTTGACTTCAACAACCAGCAGCAAAATACATAAAAAATAACCACAAATTACATTTGCTATATGTAGGCAGCTTGCTGCAAAACAACATCTGAATTTCAAAATGGAAGGCACTGGTAGAAGTGTGCCTGTGTATCTGACATGAGCATTGTTCACCACAGCTGACAGTAGCTGGGCAAGACACAAACCCCCCAATAAATGCTTCTCAGAAGTGTTATTAGAACAGGACTTGCTGGTTACTGAGGTTTTACTGCACTCAAACAGTGCCTTTCATTTTTGGGTGTTTAAAAAGCACAAATCTCTAACAGGCCAAACTTAAAAAAGTTTTTGCTATATTGATTATTTGTTGCTTTAAAGCAATTTTAAGTAGGGGGGTAAAAGGGTTGATTCTTTGTTTGGTGCCAAAGTTCTTAAGGCTAAGCAAAACAAACAGCATCTCTGCTGAAGGCAGGTAAATCAAGCTTCCCTCTTAAAACACAATGAATGAAGCTAACCAAACTCTCTCACCTGCCTTTCCTCCACATAAAATGTTTACCACTTCCAAAAGCATATGGCATTTTTTCCAATGAAAAGTTAATTCTTTCACATCCAACTCTTTTACCGCTCAAATACTTAATATCCATTAAAAAAACAAAAAACAACTAAAAACCAAAGGAAAAGTCAGACCTTGATTCCATGTCTATGTCACATGATTATGCATTAAGAGGGATGGTATTAAGAGAACAGTGAGAACTTGCTGTAAACTGAGTATCTAAATTATCTTTTACTGAACCAGAGAGAACTCAGTGGCATCAACTGACACCAAAACAACTACATTACCAAAGGCTGACCACCTCAGCATGCAAAGGGTTGTAGCCTCTCAATACTGCTGGTTTTCCTCCTATTCCCTCATGGTTTACAGCATATTTCAAAAATAATCAATCTATATTACATTCATGCTCAATCTCAGCTTGCATTTCCAGATTTCTGCCTGCTCAGTTGATCTCCATTTCTACCGCTATGGGCATTAGAATGAAGTAATTATAAATGGAGAAATGCCAGCAATTGGAGGCTTGTTGGAAAGAGGAAGCTCTGTTGCAGCATCCCAAAGCCCCTGGACAGGAGGCCTGGGCTGTCTAGACACAGAAAATTATGGAGAAGCAACAAATAGCCTCCTGTGCTGGGCTCATGTGCGATGATAGGAAGTCAATCTTCAGCAAACAGGACAAAACTTATTTCACTTATTTCAGGGGTGTGAAATGCCCCTGTTAGCCTAATTCTCTTTTGAAACTGTGCTCACGGTGCATGCAGGGTTTCTGCTACCAGCTCCACGACTGGTGATGCCGCAATGAGGATAAGATGGAAGGGAAGGAGCAGTGACTCCAGGCATTTGCTAAGAGTCCCACATGGTGCTGCAGTGCTCTAGCATTATAAAATGACTGGATCATGGCTACAGGATGCCACGGTCCTGTTACTGCACGTCTATTTTCTATAACACCCTTCCCACACAGCCAACAGTCAAAGGTGTTTTGAAAACGTAAGCGATGTTTATAGTTTGAGAACTTACAGTCCTGGGCTACAAGTTCAGAAGATAAATTTGGTGTTAGAAGAAATATACAGGAAATGGTGGGGATGAGAAAGAGGGAAGCAACTGTCCAGAAATACAAGACCACTACATATATCCTCTGGAACACCTTATCATAATGGTCATATGCATGAAAACGGGACTGAAACAATGAGAGACCGAACCAGCAAATCAGTATCTTCAGTATTCATCCTTGGTTTGCTTTCTAGCACGTCTTCCAAAGAACATGAGGTCAGAGAGATCAAATTTCCGTGCTTAAGCAAGCCCAGGTAGATCACTACAGATTTCAACATCAGTTAACAGGGAAGATGAGCTGTGGCTGGAAACATGAAACTTTTGGACCAGGTGTATCAGCAAGAACATCATCAGGCCAAAACACTCTCACTGAAAGCGCTGCAGCATCCACAAGTGATTCTGAGGCGTGCGGGCTATTCCCTGTTTCCTTGCCTTAGGATACCACACACAATAGGCAACCCACTCGTCCTGAGCAAGGGCTGGGTGCCCACGGCGCATGAGTGTCACACAGGCTCAGGGGCACAGCTCCCTGAGCAGGACACACAGACAGCAGAGCCCTGCAGGCCAAGCGTTGGCCAGCCTGGGAAGCAGAACTGAACCGGCGAGGGACCGGCACGGCGCTGGCTCTGCCACAGCAGGACAAGGAGGGACAATTTGTCAGCCAGGGCAAACGTCCAGCAATCAGGTCAAATGCCAGCAAGGGAGCCAGGAGAGAGGAAGCTATCAGATGAAGAGCCAGGAAAGGCTCCAAGGCTCAGTAGTACAGTTGGAAGAACTAAAATGGAAATGGCAAATGCCAAAATGAGTGGAATCTCTTTTCTTCAGAGAAACAATTTATATTAACTTCTGCTTAGAAGTCAAAGAGGAAGTCAATTGAGGCAGATGCTTCCAAAATTAAACACTTTGTATCAAGTATTTGGAGGAACCTTGCCTTCTTTGGTTAATGGCTACAGAAACATTACCATTATGCATATTGTAATTGTATTTGGGGAGAAGAGGGGAAAGAAAACTATTTGCCCAGTTTCAGATGGACTCTCTAGATGATTAGGAAATTATTATTTCCATACAGTGCAGCACAACAGCCTACAAACATGCTTGCTTTCCTTCCAGATCCACATAACTCAAAGCAGAAAGCACAGCAGAGCTCTCCAAGTCTGAGAAAACTGAACATATTTATTTTCCACACTCTTTAAAATTCTTTCACTACTAACTTCAGATTTAAGTTACTTTTCAAAGGTTGTTTGCACAACCAAATTTGTTGTCATGTGTCCTTCTTCTACACCTCTTTTTGGCCATTACTATCAAATATTTATCTAGAATTTTGGGTATCATGAACTAGACAAGCCTGAGCTACATCCTGCGCTCTCTAGCTTTAGATATGATGTGTGTGCAGCACAGCATCACACCCTCCTGACAGGGGAGACACAGGCAGCAGTCTTCTGGCACAAAGCTGGTTGGGAACCACGATGCCCAGTATCAGTGTGCCCCACATGCTTCTCAGAAATCCCATTGCAAGGGATATTGGAGAGGAGCCTAAAAGTAGCCCTGCTCTCTTTAAATTGGATTCATGATTACAAACGGAGAAGCGGATTTTTTTCTTTCTCTGGTAGAAGGCACATAACTAGCAATGGGTCACTTAAAGTTATTATATGGACATAGCGAAAGAAACTGGCTCTGTAACCATACGAGAATAAAAGAATATAACAGAAATGTAAAAGAATAGAAAACAAAGGGAATCAATACACCGGATAAGAGACACAGTATCCGAAGAGTACTGTCAGGTTGCTTCAAGCATTGTTAGACCTTCCTCTTCAAGGGCTCACACTGGGTAACACGACCCACTGCTCCAGACCGGGTACTCTTTTTACTGTGGATTTCCAGAGGGGCTGCCACGCTTCACCACTGCATAGATGGCTCTCAGAAGGTTCAAAATCCATACTTTTTGCCATCTATCTTTCCACACCCTTGTTTTTCCTGGCATGTGACATGGAACAGGCTGCATTTTTTTTAAGGTGTCAAACATGCCAAGAGCTGGAATGTTTTCAGCGTTGTATTTTTAACCGTGTCTAAAACTAGAAACGAAAAGGAAGAGATTTAATTCAGTGTAAACATTCCCTACAGCCCATTTTCAGTAAGAGACTATGTCCAGCGCCATGCCCCGCCGTCGGGGGAACTGGTACCGTCCAAGTCCTTCTGCAAAACCCACTTCAGCGCTATCGCTGCCGGCGCCTTCCGTGCCTTTACGGGCGGCGAACATCCCGCCCCCAGCACAGCCAGGCAGCGGGGAAAGGAACCCAGCTCATCACCGGGGCAACTCGCCCGGCTGCCGACGGCGCGGAGCGCCCGCGACCCCGAGCCCGGCGCGGCGGCACCGCAGCCCGGGGATGAGGCGGCGGCCGCACCCCGCCCGTGCCGGGGCTGGGCAGCGCCGCTCCGCCCGGACGCCGGCGCCCCTTCCCCTTCCCCCGAGCCCCGTACCTCGTCTCCGAAGCGCACCACCTTCTGCCCGGTGTTGAGGCGCAGGCTGGGGTAGGAGGCGGGCTGCGCGGGCGGGCGGGCGGTGCCGCGGTGCGCGGCGTAGCGGGCCTGGACGTGCGGCTCCACCAGGCACTTGTCGATGATCTCGTCCTGCTGCCGGGGCGGCAGCCGCTCCCACTCGGGCCCGTAGCGCTCGCGGATCCGCTCCTTCTCCGCCATGATCTTGCGCGCCATGGGGCTCAGCGAGGAGAAGTAACTGAACCGCTTGCGCTCCCGCTCGTCCAGCGGCCGGTTCCCGTTCATCACCGCCGTGCGGGAAGCGGCGATCGCCGCCGCCATGGAGGCCATGGCCACCCCGCCGCCGCCAGCCCCGCACTCGCACAGCGGGATTGGGGATGGCACCGGGAAGAGAACCGCCTCCTCCGCTCCCCTCCCGCAGACGCCGCCTCCCTCGCTCCCTATAAAGCCGGGCGGCCGCCGCCCCGCGCTGCCCGCCCCCCGCACGCCCTGCCCGCCTCCCCGCGGCGCCGCCCGCTCCCGCCGCACCGAGCCGGCCTTTCTCCTTTTCTCCTCGGGCCGCCCACAGGGAGGGGAGCGGGGACACCGCCTCCCGGGCGTGCTTCGGTCTCGGTACCGTCGATAGCGTGGGGCTGAGCGCGCCCCGCCGCCCTAAGCGCTGCTGCCCGTAGCGCTCGTCTCCCGCGGCCCTTCCCTTTTGCCGAGGAGCTAAGCTGTAGTATTCCCACGCTGCCCGGGCCAGGAGCACCAGGAAAGGACTTGCCTCAGCTGGCAGAAGAGAACCGTGCCCAAGAACCTGCCTTTCCTAGCTCCTAAATAAGTCGTACGTGTTTCTTAACACGATAGAAGGTGCAGCAGCTGCTGTCAGAAGAGAGAGGATGCCGGGCACAGGCGCTTCTGTCCAACTCCACGGACTAGGGTTCAACATGGTCTGAAGCCTCCGTATTAATTTGATAGTACAGCTGAAGCCTAAGTGTAACAAGTCTATGCAGTAGGCATTAGTTACATTAGTAAAACAGATTTCTAAAGGCTGAAATAATTAGGCTTTCTGGTCTCTTCATTTGCTGTACAAATGCTCCTTTCCGGCAACAAGTCCTTATTTTGGCAAAAGATTCACTGAGGTCCCACACACACATTCCCAAAAGATGACCAGTCTCCTGGGGTGGGGTGGAGGAAGCATAGTTCCTTTCCTCAAAACAAACAAACAACAACAAAAAAAACCAAGCTTACCTAACATAGGCAACTATATCAGAAGATTTATGTGAGACTAAATCTATTTTGACTTTTTGGCCTAGGCAGTTACAAGGAATTTTTATTATCTTCAAAACATATTTCAAAGTAGCACAAATATTGAGGTTCAGATTAATGGTTTTTCATTGCTTAGCCTATTTTTTCCCCTCAGTCTGCTTTCTTTAGTATCATTCTTAATAGATAAATGACTGGGGCAATACATTAATGTTCCCATTTAAGAGTTCAAATGGTATCGCTAGACCAGCTGTCTAAGATGACACAGAAGAGGATGGAAAATGATAATTAGATTTCTCCACATACTTGGTTCTTTGGAGGTAATTACAGTTCCCCAAGTCATCACATACCAGCCCAGTTATATAATCCTGTTTTGTTTGTTAAACTTGTTTGAGAGCACTTGACTTGAGCTCGCTTTCTTTCTTAGTCATCTGCCTCACGCCCAGAGAAAGAAGCCTCTGAAACACGTTTGCAGGCACACACACACACACACACACACTCTCCTAAGAGGTGTAACACACATTACCCCAACCTTCCCGGGATCTCCCATTAATCTCTTTTGTCTGCCACCAGGGGGTGGGGACGAAGTCAGTCACAGGAGTAAGAAATGAGGACAAGGAAACCCAGACAACTGTACATGGTTTGTTTGTCCAGGAAGGTTTTTCCTTCCCCTTCTCCACTCCCTCTGGTCTAAACCCCAAAACAAAACCCCTCCTTTTTATAGTACCCAAGACAGTCTGATCAAATGCCAATATAATTCCCCTTTCTCAATGAATAATACAGGGCATAACAAAACTTAGAAGAGGCTTAGAAGATCATATTAGAACACAATCAAGGTAAAAAGTTAGGCATGTTTTTCCAGGAAAATAATAATTCCTTTCCTCCTTAATGAAGTGTAGTAGAGGCTTCTTAAACTTCTAGACTTTTAAACAGAGGAAGCAAACAGAGCTTATTGCTAGTGAGATAGAAGAAGGTACTTAGGAACAGAATGTTGGGAATACCTGTGTCACAAATGGACAGCATCCCAATTCCTTTAATGAAAACTTACACACCTTCTTTATCCTTACTTGCAAAAAAATACCTACTTTTGCCCTTTACAGAAATTCTGATCAATAAAGTTTAGAATTCACATTCATTAGTACTAAACAGACAGGTGGTCAAATTTACCTTTATTAAGGTTTGGTTAAGGAAACCTGCCTTTCCAGAAAGCTGCCAAGTCTGTCCAACAAAAAACAACTCAAGGAACATTAGCTAGCGCTCCCAATATACTTCAATCCTGTCAATCTGTTAATAACTTTTGCCAACCATCACCAATGGGTACTTGGAAAGGGAGGTTGTTGTGTTTCTGACATTTGCTCACCAAGAGCGTAACTCCAAATAAGTAATTGGTTTGGTTTTGTTTCCTAATGATGCATCCCTGAACCTCATTCTTTTAAGCTGACATCTGTTCCTTCACTGGGCTGCACTACATGAAATGCCTGTGTATTCTCCAGTTACACATGGGAGAGCTCTAAGTTTTCTGTGCAGAGGTTTGGAAAAAAACAATGAGAAGTAGTATAGCATTATTTCCAATGAAGATCACTTTCCTTTTTTTATTAAATAAATTTTCACCTGCAGTCTGTTCAGTTTGTAACTGATCAAGTTTCTTACTGCTCTTCAGTTTGGCCCCTGAATAACTATTTCTGTTAGAGTGTGTCTTAATATGAAAAAGTAGTTGCTCTACTTCTTTTTTCCTCTTTAATATTACTGGTCACAGGAAGATTTCTTTTACTGGTGATAAACAGTCAATTAAGTTTGTTCTATTAAAAAAACCAAAATAAAATCAAACCATTTTGATCATAATTTGTCATTCAAAATAATTTACAAAGCAGTACCTCTTGGCCTTTTATTTGTATAAATTATACAACAACTATAGTTTTTTTTAGACAATGAGATGAGTCTGTATTTAGTACTTCAATCATTGTTCTCAGAGTTGGAAAAGTCTCTGATACCGATGGCAGGCTCTTGTAAGAAGGTGAAATACTGAAAGAGAAAAAAAAAAGTTATTTTTTAATGAGTTTTATAATTTACCTGCAAGTTAACACATTAACTTAGTTAACTAAGACTTTTTTCTTATCACCTTCTCCAACAAATTTGGGACCTGTGTCAAGAATTAACTCCGTGCAGGCTTGGAGCAGAGTGGCTGAAAGCTGTTGGCAGAGAAGGACCTGTGGGTGCTGGCTGGCAGCAGCTGAACATGAGCCAGCAGTGGGGCCAGTGGCATCCTGGCCTCTGTCAGCAATGGCGTGGCCAGCAGGAGCAGGGCATTGAGGGTCCCCCTGTACTCAGCACTGGTGAGGCCATACCTCAAGTCCTGTGCTCAGTTTTGGACCCCTCACTGCAAAAAGGGCACTGAGGTGCTGGAGTGAGTCCAGAGAAGGGCTGGAGCTGGTGAAGGGCCTGCAGCACAAGTCTAAGGAGAAGCAGCTGAAGGAGCTGGGGTTGTTTAGCCTGAAGAAAAGGAGGCTCAGGGATGACCTTATTACTCTCTACAACCATTCACCAAGGAGGGTGTAGCCACATGGGGTTGGTCTCTTCTCTTAGGTTAACAAGGGACAAGACCAGAGGAAATTAGCTCAAGTTGTGCCAGGGAAGGTTTAGATTGGATATTAGGAAATACTTCTTCATGGGAAGGATGAAGACATTGGAATAAGCTACCCAGGGAAATGGTGCAACCACCATTCCTGGAAGTCATCAAAAGTGTGTGGATGCAGCACTTGGGGACACAGTTTAGTGGTGAACACAGTGCTGCATGAGCAGTTGGACTCAATGATCTTAAAGTTGTTTCCCAACCTTAATGATTCAATGATTCTCAGAATCTGCTGTTCACAAACAGCTCATGCTTTTCATGACTACTCCATCACCATACAGAATGAAAACAATGTCTACATAGAAGAGCTTTCCAAAGCAGCAGAATTTAAAGAAAAAATGTATTGCTTTAAGTCTTCCAGCCTTATTTACCACATCCACTATTATTTGTCTACCACAGACAAATAAGCCACTCAGGCTAATTACCTTCATATTACTACATCAAGTCCTTTGGGCTGTAGTTCTTCAGATTTCTTTTTTCTTTTTCCTCAAAGGCAACTTTAGCATTTTCTCCACTCTGGCACATTTCCTCACCTATTATATATACATCTCTAATTTGACCCAGCAATTTCCTAGGTTCTACTGTACTACAAAATGGTATTGGTTAAAAATAAATTGTTTTGGCAAGGTTATTTTTAACACAAATGACTTCCCTGATCTGGTTTGACATGGATTCCCATAAGTTTCAACAGTACAGCTAAGGGAGTCAGAACCACATGGGTAGCACCAAAATGTCTTAAGCTGACTTTACTCCCAAGAAGGAAGATATGTCTTTAGAAAAAACCAAACAAAACCCACAAAACGAAAACCAGCATGAACAGAGGATTAATAAAGAAGAGTATATAACTGAGAGAATTACAGAAAAAAATTGTGGGAACCATAAATAATTTCATATTTCCAAGACAAGTATGTCTCAATATTTGTGCAGACTACTTCTAATAAAATCCACAACTTGCTACACCTGTAGTTTAGAAATGTCCCTCCTTAATGAATACTGAATTTTACTCATTCACAAGTAGATTTTTAGCCTGAGTTTGACAAAGATGTCCTTGAATCTTATTAGCCTTCTTCCTTTAGGAAGGGATTTTCTAGTGAAAAAGGACAGTCTAGTGAAATTTACCAGGCTCAGGACCCCTGATAATAAAGTTAAGTAACACACATCAGTGTGAGATGTTTGGCACTAAGAGCAGCTGCAGAGTTCTACAGACTCTAGGATGTTGGACCAGACCTCAGGAGGTATGGGATCTAAGATCCTGTTCAAAGCAAGGTAAACCGAGAAGTCAAATCAAGGTGTCAGGGCTTTATCCTGCCAAGTCTAGAAAATCTCCAAGGGTGGAGACTGCACAGCCTCTTTGGGCAGTCTGCTGATGAAAAGATTAGGCCAAGTCTAAATGTTGTTTCAGCTCATGCACATGGCTTTTTGTCTTCTCACCAAACACTCATAGGTCGTGCAGAGCTGCTCTTAGATCAAAGCCTGATCTCCATGAGGCTGAACAAGCCCAGCTCTCTCCTGTTAAGACATGTGCTCCAGACCATTGGCCATAGTGGTGGCTCTACACCGAATTTGTTCTGGTTTATTATGGTCTCTACTGCAGCTGAATGCAGTATTTTAGGTGTGGTCCAAAGTGCTGAGTACCCCCTAAATTTGGTTATCCAAACATCATCTTAATCCATCTAGTTGTCCTTTTGTCCAGACTATAATGTGCTATCTTGATATGAGAGTACTGTGGGACCCTTGCTGAAGTAAATATAAACAAACAATGTTGATTGTTCCCATCATCCCCAAAAGTCAGTTTTTACCACAGAGAACCATCATTGGGTCACAGAATGTTTGGTAAGCCCACATGGATTGTTTTCTGCGACTTTTTCCTCCATATCAACTGAAATGCTTTCCTAGAGGACTCACTTCATGGCTTCCCCAGGGATCAAAATGAGGCTGACCAGCCTACAGTTTCTCTGGGTTTCCTTTTGGCTTTCTTGAAGAGGAACTCAAGATTTCCTTGCCTGCAGTAACCAAGAATGTCCCCTGATGTGCACCATGTTTCCAAGATTATAGATGGCCCTGTAAGGACCTTGGCCAATTCTCTCAGAACCCTTAAAGTGTCTTGACCCTTGTCGGTTTCTCGGCTGTTTAGGTGGCCTGGAGAGGCCCAGGGATGGCCTTGAAGAGCCGACGCTTCAAAGGATGAGAAGAGACTTAACTAACTAATAACTAACTAACTAACTAAGAGACTAATTAACTCAGGCTAATCCATAATATAAAAAGACAAATATAACCCACTGGATAAAATGAAGAAAACATTAACCCAAACAACTTCCTCAGAGAGTTTACTCACATAACTGGATGTCTAGACTATTAACTACTCTGTTAGACTAGAAATACATTAATGTGTCTGTAAATGCAAATCTCATCAATTCCTAAACAGTGTTAAAATATACACTGAATCCTTTACTAAACTCATAATTTCTAAGTAACATTTCTTAGTATAGGTTTGAATTTTACATATAGTCTTTCATATTTTATTTCCCCAGTCCCCATCTGAACAAAAGGATTTACCTTTTTAGATTCATCCAGCTCCTTGCTATTTTGGTAAACGCTTCAGACCCTGGTGCTGTCATGGCTTCAAAATCAACCAGCTGAAAATTCAAGAAAACAAAAGAAATATTAAGAAATTACAGAATTTTTAAGTTCTCTAACTTCAGGAAGGGCTTTGAGGGCTTTGCTACCTATATTCTTGGTAAGACAGGAGTAAGTTTACAAACCAGTCTGTGCCCTCACTACTTTGTCTCTCACCATCTGTTTGAAACATTCAAGCCAGACACTAAAATCCTCTGTGGGTTTGCACAGCCCAAAACAACCAATACTGGGAGCTACACTGGCCATGGCTACTGAACGACTTGCCAGGCAACAACAGGACTCTTGGCTACTGTGCACCTTTGACTTCAGACAAATGAACTTTCAGCCTGAAAATCCACATTGTCATACCTCTGGGACCAGATTAGCCCTTCTAACAACTCAGGCAAAAAAACAAACTTCAGTTTCATTCCACAATTTCTTCCATGTCATGAAAGGTTTTCTAAAAAACAAGTTTATTTGTATTCAGGCACACTGTTTGAGGAAAAACCCTCAAATGTAAAGATGTCTCCAGTGATCCTGTAAGTCAGAAATCCTGCTTAGTAGTAATCCTGAAACTCAGTTTGCCTGCATAAAAATCAGTCAGCAAAATACTACTCTATCAAGTTCTAACAAAATACTTAAAAACCCCACAGAAGTGTTCTACCTTCATTTGAACTCCCACAGAATGGGGAAGACACCAGCTTAATGATGTACTGAAAAGAAGTTTTTTTGCTGCTAAGCAAATGCTGTTTGCTCTTAAAAGTTCACTGCACTCAAAGGAGTACATTGTTTTCAAGGCTTTCTAGAACAAAAGAGAAAATCACCCTTTCTTCAGTTATCCATGCAGGGTATTTTCTTCAACAACTTAGATTCTTATTGGAATTTTACTGATTCTTTTGATAATATATTAAAGAGACAGAGGTGTTCTCACTCCTGTCATGCTGAAAAGGGAATACAGCTAACAACCTCAAAGTGCTGAAAAAAAGGAAATCCTTTATTAAACAAGGTGGCATAATACTCAAATGGAGTCACTTAAAAACCAGGACTTAGTTTGACTTCACCAGAATACAGAGGGGAAGGAGAAATCAAGAGAAGTTGCAAATCCACTTCTACTAACCAAGCCCTAAAGCTCTACAATACATAGGAGTACAGGCAGAAAATTACTGCTGTGCATCAGAAGAATCACTAATTCTGCCCCAGTATTCTCAGAACCCTTAAAGCAAGCTGAAAAGAGCAGCTCAGCACACTGGAAATGCTTCAGTAACAGATTTGTAATTCCTTTTGGACCAAACTGCTACAATTTGATTAATCCACATTACTGCACATGCCATCTCCAAATTCACCAGCTGTCAGAACAGCAATGGAATTTTCAATACTCTCTCAGGCTGCAAGACATCATGGCATGCACATGACCCATCTCCAGCAAATAAGCATACAACTTCTGTTCATTCTTCCAGCTCTTTCCCCACATTTACAAGTATTATCTCCTCCATCAAGACTGAGCTAATGCACTTTGATATTTTGATACTTGCCTTTCCTTTAGGGATTTTTCCTGATACTTCTTTTCCACTTGCCATTAGTGCTCCCATGATCACTGAATAGGCTATCACACTAAAAAAAATAAAATTAAAAGCAACAAATGGAGTAAAGTCTTTCCATAATGCTATTTTAGACTACAAAAGAAATGGAGCATAGTATTGTTTCATAGAAGGCTAGTAAAGATTACTGTGCCAGTTATTTGAGAAGGAAAAAGCAAGCACAAAACACTTAAAAAGTGAAATCCTTGTAATTATCCAACATCACTAGAATGAAAGTTAGGAACCTATGGAGTTTTACTACTGTTTCTACATTAGTCAGAACCATATTTTTAGACTTTGGAGCTCTTAAGACTCTACAGGGCTAAAAACAAAGCAGACTCCTGTTCCCAAGATCAGCTGTAGCCCAGAAGAGTTTATTAACTCTACTCCAATAGAGCTAGAGGCACTGTAAAGCTATTCAGTTATTTCATTTTTAACAATTTTTTGAACTGTGAATCTCAGACAGAATGTCCCCTAATTTTTACAATCAATAAGATAAATGCAAAATCTGATTAAAAATCCCAAAATCTCAGGTTTTTTCTTCATACTGAACTGTATCTAGAAGTAAGATTAAAGATGTTAAGTGCTTTGTAGAACAGAGATTCAGAATAGTCTTACATGTAAGCAGGTTTGCATTAAACTAGAATTCCAGTTGAAGAGTTCTGTGATATATGCAACTTTATCCTACAGTTTCATCTGGTGACGTTAACAGCTGCAACAATTTACTAAAATAATATTTTAGTGTATATTTCATTGAAGTAAGTTATGCCAAAGTATATCTCATTTTAAGTACACATTTTAGAAAAACTTCCTAAGTGAAATTACAGTGGTGTAACACAATATGGATTAGAAAACCAAGCATTAAAATTTAAAAATAACAATTCTCAATGTGTGAGCTGAGACTACTCATAATTTTAAACATACATGCAGCTACGAATAGTTACCATTAGCAATTACAAACTAGCATTTTAAACAGTACCAAGTCAGTTCCCATTGTCACAGCAGCACAAAAGGAAAAGCTGTGCAGGGCACACAGCTCTATTAAAAATAATATTAATATTAAAATTTAAAAATACATTAAGATACTGCAAGGCATGGACATTGTACAGCAGGCAACAAAGGTAACAGAGGTGATGAATACCAACACTAACCTAGATCCTCTTGAAAGTGGCATTAAATTATAGAAGTAATAAACTAGTGACAGGATCAAGTTGCAAACAGCATCTACTTCCTAAGAGAAGAAAAAAGCGTGAATTAAAGATAATTTAATAGCTGGGTAATACCTTACAAAGGTATACATTGCAAAGTCATACATTACCACAAGTATTTTTAAGAACCATTTTAAGAACCATTTTCCAATGTGAAAATGTCAAATAATGAAACTGAAGTCTGATTAACAGAAGTTTGAACAAACTACCTTGTTGTATCTCTAACATTTAGGTGAAACACAGTTCATCTATACACATATTAAAGGATGAAAAAGAAAAAGCTCAAATGTAGTCAGACTGTCCTAGCAAATCAAATCAACACAAACCCAATTCTAGAGCTTCTCTCAAATTTGTGTTAGTCATCTTATATGTAACCACTGTGAGCCAACCCTAAACAGCACTTACAGGGATGATGGCAAAGGTGAACACAGGCCCACGAGAAAAATAAGAAACAACCAGAACACACTGCAATACTGAGACCTTGCCTGGACACTCTCTAGTACTGCAGGCAAAGCCCAGAAAATTTTAAAACGACAGACAGAATGATAGCAACTTCTTATGGTACTTGTCATAACTGGGTTTAAGTAACTTTATTACCTATGAACTCTGTCAAAAACTGTTACAACTGGGACTATTAAACAGAGAGTATAAAAACATAAAAGGCTTTTTTAAGGAATTAATAATTGCTTGAACAGCCTTACCCCCAGCTCTGCAGACAGAATTAGAATTTTTCCTTTAGCTGTTAGATCCTTATATAGTGCATCTATTTCTGCATGATACAGCTGTGTTCTCTCTTCTGTTGTCTGAGTTTCTACTGAAAATAGTATGTTCCCCACTCTGTTAAGCAAATGAAAAAGAAAAGGAGGTAAGACATTTTTTGAACAGAACTTGATGCACATGCAGGGTAAATTACAAATCTACTACAGTTACACATCACCTTTTCCCCATCATCTTCCTTAAGCATGTGCATTACTTCCCATTCAATTAAAAATCCCCAAAAATCACTGAATTAAAAATGCTACATCAATCCTAAGTTTTAAAGAATGCATAAAGACTGCCACCTAATCACAGATGAAGTATTTACATTGAAGAACATCTGACAAGCATTAGTGTTCCACTTAAATTGTGGGTAAAAAAAAAAAAAAAATGAAATTTTAAAATATCTTCACGGAGTTTGGATTTTTGTATAGAATGCTGAATGTAGTTTTCTTCATTTCTAAGAGGATTGTTTTGGTATAAGGCAGTTACCAACTATGGATCAAAACAGACTGAATGACACTGAACAAAGTTTGTCTGGAACAAAGGCTATTTACTGACACCAAAAAGTTTCCCTCAAAATAGTGAGACCATATATTCAATGCCCTTTCATCATACATAAGCCTGTGATTTAGAATGTAAAATAAAAAAACAAGAGATACATTAATATTTAGTAGGGAAGTTTGGATTCCATGCCACTCATTGAAAGCACACAAATTCTGGGAAAAATCCCAATGCATAAAATTTTAACTTTTTTAAATTAAAGTTTTAATTTAATAGTTTGACAGTGTTTCTGAGCTTCAATTTGCTCACTTTCAGAAAGACAAGGAATCAGAATCAATAAAGTGAGACATTTACTATCTCATCCAGAGAGTGACCCAAAGCCTCCTGTTGTATTGTCAGACATTCAGGTACTACTTAAATTTTCACTTGCAGATAGAAGGTCTGCAAGCATCTCAAACATAAAAAAAAGTCAAAATCTCAAATAGAAGACCGTGTCTTCTATTCTTAGATCACAGAAATTTCCCTTCCATTCAGGACTCCTCAGTAAACACAAAAGACAAGGTCTCACAAGAAGAAATGCATTTTGATATGTATAAAGACTGAGGTAGTTGATATTTTCTCCTTTAGGCATTTTATAGTCTAAGCTGAAAAACAAGGTCTCTTATCACTTCTGTGCTCTATGTTTGAGAATCCACTCAGTTCCACCAGTGTTATCCAAATTCCCTTTTTGTTGAAAACACAGCAGGAATCAAGCCCTCAAATGAATAAACTTTAGTTATTTACAAAAATGCCACTAGTGAAAAACAAAACCCACTTTATGTGAACAGAAATGGCATTTCAGACAATTAATTGCTAATAGTTCATCACTGCTTAATGTACCCTAACCCTTGAAAACAGTGAACATACTTATCTCCCGTTATTGTAATTGTGAATCCATCATATTCTTTCCCTTGATCCTTCAGGCTGGGGACTTTTGTGTTCACAGTGAACCCATCTCTGGTTTTACTGTTAAAACTGCTTTCAAAAGAAAAAAAAGTAATATTAGAGGTAGCAGAGGCTGCCTACCTATTGCTTTGAAGCACATAAAAACATGGAGTAGAAATGAATGTGGACAACTTACAGAACAGAACAAAGTTACTGTCAGTGACATTATTTCATTCATCCTTTATTTCCTTCTGAATGGAAACCATAAATTCTGAATGAGACACAGCGGCATTTAACTTCATAACTAAATAGTGAATAAAATGTGCTGTTTATGAAAAGCCACTGTACAAAGCAGTTCAAGTTGTACAGATTTGTCCCCAAGTTGCATGCTGATGGTGACCTTTTGGTGCAACCATGTAAATGGAAAAGCAGGAATTTGAGACCCCATTTTATGTTTACACTAAGAAGTGGTTGCATTAGTCCAAGTGTGAATTCCAGAATAAAACTCAAAGCAACAGTTTCTTAATTGTGATCCAGTTTCAAGTGATGTTTATTCTCATCAGAAGGAAAATATCTCTATGTTTAAGAACTTTACAAAGCTACATTGTGTAAGAGTAACACTGTAGCCATAGAGTTGTATAAAACCAGGCAGAACTGCATTTAAGTAAAGCCAAAATCCCAGCTTTCCACATAGAGCATTTGCCAGCTACCCAAATAACCAAATTACATCACTATCAGAAAGACATTCATTTTATACAGGCACTAATGAAACTAGTATGCACTAGTGTTTACTCATGCAGCCATTTATATTAACCCAAACCTGTGTTCCAGGGTGTTTTGTTTCAAGAGAATCTGCATTTATTTTAAAGGAACAAAAAGTCTCTAATGAGACAGCATTCCACTTTGATACAGTCTGGAATGGGATGCAGGAGACTCAAACCAGACCAAAATGTACAGGTATGGAAACCTCTGCCAGCTGAGACATTTACTTTGAAATAATTATACAGTCCACAGTGTTTATATATTTTCATCACTTTCTTGGAGTAACCTGTATTTTTAAAATCCACTGGTAGCATTTTTTCTAGCCTACAATTCAAAAGTAACAAGATTAGATGCCCTACAGGGTCCTACTTGCACATGTGAGTGTCAGGAGGGAACACTTAGCTGCCCACCCCAGCATCTACTACCTCTTCAGGGAAAGCTTTTGTTAAGGTTCAGTTTGTATCCACTTGGCTTCATGTTTCAAAGCCAAGAACAAGACAGTAATATAAAAAGGGGCTCTGAAATTGGGGTGTCTTCAAAGAACATATATTCACAACACATTTTAAAACCCAGAGAAAAATGTAATGCTTAAGCCACGTAGCTCCTGCAAAGATAATTGCAGTGCATGAGTGAGCACTAGTATCAAGAACTCATCCAAACCCAGACAGTCTGTCAGGAGTAGCAGCAAGGCAGCTTCAGAGACTTCTGCTCTATGGCAACCCAGCTGCTTTGCTTAGATACAAAATTCCAGTGTGGACACACAAGATAAGAAAGAATTTGTCTCTATTTAGCATAATGGTTTCTTCCCAAATTTTATTCTGCTCTGATTAAAATCCTGTACAATCCTTTAAAAAGACATACTTTGTAATTTTGTTTCCCCAACCCCAAATACTTACACACTCCTCACCCCCAGATTAATTTGGAGGGGGGGGGGGGGGGGGGGGGAAGGGGGAACAACTTTTACTTAAATCCAGCTCAAGACTTACTACTCAAGTTAAGATAGGAGTATAAATCATTTTGCAGGTCATATATCCAAAGTCTTTCTACAAATACCACCAGCAGGAGGAGTAAAACCTGCAGGTTTCCCACTCCCTTTTTTGGCAAGTCTTCCAAAGCTCAAAAATATTATCCAGGATTTCATTTTAGCTGTCAGTCGCAAAGAACAACTACTCCCCCACTTCCCCATGCCAACTCCACCACATACTGAGCTGCACCAATGAACCTAAAAGTAAAAAGAGCTTCTATATTCCTAATCTTACATGCACATCAATCAATTTTTCTCCTTCCTATTGTACAGGCACAGAGTGAGCCCACTATGGCAGATCTGACCAAAAATGCTCTTGGGTTGAGAAGGTTGGCTTCCAAGAATTACATTTAACATTCTGGTTTCCCATTATTTTGTTACCAGTCCACCGTTAGGCAAAGGATTTCAAATATACATCACCCATTCACACATATCAAAGGGAAGATCCAATCCTATATCCAGATTTGGAGTAACCTGAGCTAGAATTTCCAGTTATTTTTTTCAAGCTTATACAATGGTTTTATTTTGAGGAACTGAATATCTCCCAGAACACATTTCATGATTTTTACCATATATTGAAGTTTTTCTGTAATTTACCTTCATTATGGGGAGAAGATCTTCTACTTTATGTACCTTTTCCAAAGCTTCTCGAACCTCTAGCAGCCCTTTTGGATTATTAGCACTGGAAAAAATTAAATATGAAATACAACAGTTGAACACATGTAGTATTTCTGGAAATACACATACCTTTAATCTAATCAGCCATAGTTAAGTAAGTTGTTGAAAATTAATTATTTATGTTCTGAAAATAAGTTCCCTTATACTTGTCTACCTGCTCTCCTATATTTCAAAAAGTAATTTTCTCTTGTATCAGCTCAGCTTATTTTTTTCAGCTTCAAACCTCAATTTCAGTACTCAGATTTATCTTATTCTAATCGACCACTCTGTCTTACTCTTGCTGTTGACCACTCTAAAGCATCAAACAGTGTTTGCATGAGTGTGTGTGGGCAGGGAGTTCTAGGTAAGGAAAGATGGAAGTAGGACACAGTTAAAATTAGAAATATTCTTCACAAAATACGCACCTGGGTAGCCTCAAAGGCAAGTAAATACTTCAGATGCAGGTACAGTGGGATCATGAAGAAACCTGTTGAATTACTGCTCTAATCATTATTAATTACACTGTACCAGATTTTAAGAACATAATTCTCTCAGAAATCACACCACAAATTGGTCTGGTTTAAGGTCAAATGCTACTGGGCTTACTGTGAACAAAATTCCTAGCAACAGAGGACAGAGTGCCAGCTACATATTTTCAACAACTATCATAAATTTCTAAAACTTGAACATTTTCAACTGTTACAAGGATTTTCTGCACTTTCATTTTTTGATATTTAAGTAGAACAATGAGATTGAAAAACAGAACTCAGTATTTAATAAAAGTTACCAGGCCAGAGGAAAATTAGAGGGCTTAAAGCTAAAAGAGTTTTTCGTTTTTTATGTTATCAGAATACTGTACAGTATTCAGGACAGATGGCAACATCAATTTTCATGTTACCTTTAGTCATATTATTTCATTCAAGACTCTACAACTCTCTTCAGTTCCAGGGCAGCATCTACCAACCCATCTATGCAACAGATAGTAAAGATTCTCTGCTCATTTAAAGCTCCTTGTCAAATACTTGTTCAATGACAATTACCTTCCATATCTTTGTTTCTCTTTTTTTCTCCTCACTTCTTAATAAATTTATATCAATAGTCAGAGTAACTGTACTTGATTCTACCAGGAGGAACCTCAACATCATTAATAAATCATATGCTTAGAAAGAATAGAGATCCTATCATGACAGAAGCATGGCTACAAATTCCAAGCAGTTATTACTTTCAAGGTATACTATAATTGACAGGGATTTTTTCCCTATTAAGTTCCTTTGTGTGGCAATGAATACAATTTTCCATTTCCAGCAGGAATTAAAACAATTATATATGCTAAGGAAACCAGAACTTACTAAGCTAAGAAAAAAGTCTTTTGGACTTTGTAAAATGAATATTTTGTAAAATTCAGATCACTATTACCAGGGAACAAAGGAGGGGGCAAAAAATTGTAATTTACCCATGATAAACAAGGATCCTGTCTTTGATAAAATGAAGAATTTTCTCAAAGTATTCCAGGTACCGCATGTTAATGACCTGTCCCCTACAAAGAAAAGAAAGGGTTTTTTGAAGTCTTGTTTTTCAACCCAACATTTCAGGACACAAATATTACTCAATATTTGACACAATTTTTTTCACAATTGCTCTGTAAATTAAAGGAATGAAGCATGTAGGATTTATCTACATGGTAAATTGCCAATCTCCCATTTTAAATATAGATTACATAGTGAACTTGCTCAAATTCATGTATCATTAGAATTGGTGTTCTCTGATAAACTACATTCCATGGATATTTCTCCATTTTTAGTGTGCCTGATTCCAGCAAATCTTATCTATATATAATAATTATGAATTTGTACAAGATATATTCTTCCCTAGACATATAGATACAACACAACTAGAAAAGAATTCTCAATTTTCACATATAGATAACAACATGCTCCAGTTTTCATATTTGGCAATATACATGTTGATCTGCTCTGACTGTCCACATATATGTTTCTTTATTCACCTATGTTCCTTTATATTGAACTATTTTTGCTTTTAATCCCAAGAATTACAAGTAGTAACTGAAAAACAAAAACATTAAATGTGTTGCTTTTTCCCTTGGACTTCTAAGTAAAAAAAATTAAAAATCAATATTAAGATGTGGTAGAAACCTGTTGGGATTACAACCACTCTGAGAGGAAAAATTACATACCATTTACTGCATTTGTAGGAGTCCTTTCTCTTCTCCCAGTCTACAAAACAAGATTTTATAAAGCAAGCGTTATCGCTCTCTGAGGAAGCAAAACCACTGTCAATCACAGGAAGCTGTGTGCACCTAGCTTTTTCTTTCCACTTTAGGGGATTTTTGTCAGCTCAAGTCCCTGTCTAATGTCTCACTTGACAGTCTCTCACCTTAGGAGGCCTAGTCTCAGAAAACCAGCAGAATCAGTCCTCAAAAACTGAACAGAACACATACACATGTCTGCACATAGGAAAGGGAGGCAGGGAAAGTGGAAGGATGAAGACAAACCTAATATACAGAATTTGCCCTTGTTGTACGTCCCATCCTTTTCCATCTGTATTAAAAAATATCTGTACAACAGGCAGTAGTGTGTCAGTATAAGGAAGTGGGTTCTCCTTTAGTGTCATCTTGGAAAATACATCCAAAGCAGACCTCTCCTCTATAAGGCCATCGAGAAGCTGTTGTACCAAGAAAGAATTTTGGTGGGTGGTCAGAAGTGATTTGTGTTTATTCCCACTCTTTCTTCTTGTTTAGCAAACATTACCACCAAGAATTCAAAAGCTGCAGTGTTCCAGAGTGCCTCTTTTTCCCATAAGAACATTAAGCATATCATTAATGTTTAGCTGATCACAAATCCTTGCTTTGTCTATGAAAACAGCTAAAGCTTTCCAAAACATTTTCTCTACTTTAAATCAAACTTACTAGCTTTCATCATTTAAGCCAGAAAGGAGATAAGCCAAATTCACCCTTGTCTATGGACCAACAGAGAGACAGCTGACTGACACTTGCATCTTAAGATCTGAAATCCTATGAAAAATTGTGAAATGCAAGATGTTTCTTATATATCTTTTTAAAAAGGTCCCCAAATTGACACAAAACAAACAAAAAAGGTTTTTATTTTCTGACACACTCCAAACATTTTGCCATTCTGGAAAAGAAAAAAAATTAATTTAGCAGACACTGAATGCTAATGCCTCCATGACAAGACTCATTTGACAGGAATCACTGAATAATACTGGACTTCCAATGAAAAGAACTTGACTAAAGAAAAAGACAAGTAATCCAAGTATTTCTGCCCGCAGAAATTCTTGGTGTGCAATTCAGATGAAATAAAACCTAGAGACAGCTTGAGCTCAGCATGACTAGATCTTTTACAAATGCTGGAAGAACACCCAACTGCTGTTGCTACATTTCTTGTTTGACTGAACAGCTTTTATCTTAATATACATAACAACCATGCAAACTGCTATTTGTCAGCCTAAATCTACTGTTACACCTGGCTGTCAGGTAGCCATGCTGTTTTAGAAAGAATTCAGCCTTAGTCATATGGGTATGAGAATAACTTTCAAACCATAACCTAACTATAAAACAAAGTATATGTTCCTGAAAGACAGTCAAAAGACCATAAAGCCATCTCAGTTACCAAGAAAAGGGTATTAGCTCTGTGCCCTATCAGTCTTTTCAATCAGCAGCCATTTTACAAGCTGAATAATGTAAAAATGAAATGATACAAATCTGCATAATTATTTAAGAAGAAATTGTCATTTATAAATTTGTGAACTAGAAGATGCTTCAAAACTGTGAAAAAACAACTATTAATGTTTAATATGTTCATTTATTTAATCCCTCACATCACATGAAATAATCAGGATGGAGCCAAAAGCAGACACAAATAAGAGAAAGCTGATCAAACAAAGAGGTTATTACTTAAGGCTGGAGAATCACCAAACTAGACCAGGTTTCCAGAGTCAAAAAGAACGCAATCACCATCTAGTACTAAAGCACAAGAAACTCTTAAGACAGTGTATTTAGGCTGCTTCAAATCTATTTCTTCAAAACAGGCAGCAAACCAGTATTTTTCAGCGAACCACTACTTAGCTATCAAACAAGCACAACCAAAATGCTAATGGCATCCCCAAAAGCCAAGGCTGAGCAAAACCAAAAAGGTTAGAATTAGGTTCACTGTGGGCCTACAATTCTGAAGCTTACTTCAGACTTCTATAAAATGACCAAAACAGCTGTGACAGTACATCTTCGGTTTTGCCAGCATTCTCTGATGAAAGGAAAACAAGTACCTTGGTCACCGCAAAACCAGAGTTCCTGACACAGAGATTCTGTACAAGGACATATCTCCGCAGATTAAATGTTCAGTATTAGTTTCAGGACGTTAATTAAGTGTTGTTACATGAATGTCTTTCTGCCAACTCAGGTCACCTAGAAGTTAGGCTTTTACTCTCCTATTTAGAAATAAAACCATGAAGAAACAGGTGAAGTATGGAATGCATCTCTGTCTCCAAGGACAGATGGCTGTGGTTTCTGCTGCACTGTACATACCACAAGAGAGAAATGCAGCAAAGATGGAAACAGCTTGGAGCCCAAATGTAACCCTTGGCTTAGGTGAAGAGAGAAGCCTGAGCACAAGACTGTTTAAAAAGCAGCATATCTTGCAAAGTAAATGATCTGCACTGGAGTTTAATGCAGCATTAACCACTCCAAGTAAAGGAGAGGCTGCTAGGGTCCATTCCACAGACTGAAAGGAAGAGTGAGGACAAATCCTCATGAGCCTCTGCATATGAACATCAGAACATCACTATTCTTCTCTGCCTGAAATAATTCTTGAGAAGGCTTTGTTTCCCTCATTCTTCTTTTTCAGTACAGCTTCTCAAAGAACAAAGAGATAGACACACATAAAAGCAGAATGACAGATCAAAGATTCAGTATTTCTTAGGAGGGGGTGGATTAAGATGAAACCTGGCTACATATTTACTTACACAAACACACTGCTCCTGTGATTGACAGTGATGTTGCCACATCGAGTCTGTCACACTTGTACCACTTCAAAGGGGGTAGCACTGTCATGACTACAAAGTTTTGCAGCATGGGAGAAGATGGAACGTACAACAGTGGTTGAATCTTTTAAATTTTATCTTTATTTGGAAGTGCAACCGTTACATTTCACAGGTTACTTATTTCATGATTTTTGCTTTACTTTGGCCTGCCTTGAAAACAAGTATGAGAACCGTTTTCCCTCTCCATTGTAAATCACTATTAAAACTAATAGAACAGCATTGTTTCAATCTGCCTTTGAGAAGCAGGATTGACAAAAATTACAACTATGATAAACTTAATAAAATTTTTACACTTAAGGTTACTTGGGAATTAAAAATAGCATGTGAAAATATGTATATTCTGGATCCTTTTTACACACTGCTACAACTCAGTAATACAACTGCAATTCAGGAAAAAGAGGAAATGTCGTAAGGGAAAACTGTGCACAAATCCCAAATGTTCCATCAGGAATCATAAAATGAATATTAAAGTAAAACAGTAAGCACATACACATTCAACCTCGTAAAATGCTGTTTCACAAAGAGCTGGCAATTCTGGTGCAATCCCTTAGAGTGTGTGGGAATGCTGTTTGGTAAAACTCTCATACCTGATTAAGTTAATGTGATTATTGAAACCTCTGCTAAGGCTGCGGGCAGGCATTTGGTCCAACCAAAGCACAGGCTGGTCAGGGTCAGCTATCCTACAAAGACAAAGGACATCAACACTGGCACACAGTTCAATCCATGCAATATTTCTAATAAAGCTTTTTTCACAGACAAAAAAAATTTAGGCAAAAACTAGAATTCAGAGATTACAGAATTTTTCCCAAAACACAGTTTTTTTTCTTATAAAAACCATACAACTCAAACATTTGATGTTTCTGGAGTTGAAACTGTTAGTTTTTATTTGCCTTAGCTGCAATGGATCCTATGGTCTCATAGCTTTGCTTCAACTGGAAAATGCTATACCTTTTTTCCCCTCCTTTATAGAAGAAAAAAAATGGAGTATTTTCAGAAGTGTACTCCTTTTCTTTTATCAGAACTACACCCATCCTTTTATCAGAACTTTTCTAGTTATAGAGCGGCAGCTAGTGTTCATTTTCTTGTCCATGACTGCAGCCCTTTGGTTACCTGGAGCACTGATCATCATGACAACCAGTCCAGGCTTGCCCTCTGTGACCATTACCTTCTCCACTTCACAGCAATATCAAACATATCTCTCCACTGCATCAGCCTGGTCTTCCCATTCATCCGAACTTTGGAGTTTGCCCAAGTCCGCTGCACAGCCTGCATTACTTCTAGAGTGGCCAATCCCATTGCTGAGGTGAGGCATGAGGACACGGGTACCAACAGCAGAAACAGAAAACCAATTAGAGCCAAATACTCAGTGCTGCACAGACAGGAAACTGAAGTGGGAAAGCAATATATTTACAGGAATAGAATGGACAACATCAAAAAGTCTGGGAGATCCTGATTTCCAGTGCTCAGCTAGGTCAATCATTATTGTAAAGTTTCTATCTGATTTGAAAGAAACCTAATTTGCAGACAGAAAAGATACAGCATTCAATTATCACACTGACTCCCCTGCCCCCTCTCAAATTTACAGAACATTTTCAGTATACCTCTATGTATCCTTTTATTGGGAAGAAATCCTGGTGTCTCATACTGCATCATGGAACCCAGATGATCAGCTACACATATGAGCTCTTGCACATCAGGCTTATAGCTTTCGAAATTCTGAAATAACACATCTCTTACAGAGGAGAAAAACATGCATCAGACATAGCTTGGTTATAAAAGTCCTGAAAGCATTTGGCAAACAAATCTGTGTTTTACAAATCAATACCATTTGTGTGAGAAACATTTTAAAGGACAAAGAACACTCACTCCTCCTCCAGCCCACTGAACATACATAGTATGCTGCAGTTACATGCAATATCTCAAATTAATTCAGTCTTACTGAATTCAATGGCAGATTTCCCCCCCCCCCATTTAAAATAAGTTTTAAAAATAAAAATTCTCACTTTATATGTGGCTGTAACCCTGGCTGTTCTTCATAATTTTCTATAAGAAAAGGAAGATTTTTGGCCCAGTGATCCTTGAAATTTCCAGGAAGATCTGTATCAGTATTATACTCTGTAAGAGGGGTATCCAAATGTGCATGCAAATACCTAGAATACTCTGAAGGAAAGAAATAAAATTAATACTGTTTGCATAATCAGTTTACTTATGCCATTACACAAAAACAGTAACCAGGTTATATGCTTGGCAGTTAAACAACATGACTTAAATAGTCATTATTTTTAGACAATATCATTTTTCTATTAGCCAATTTCCAAGACAGAAATAAGTACTTTCCAACCAAGTATCCCAACAGTCTACATTTATATAAAAATGTATATTCCATTTCTAGATCTAGTTTTTACATGTATGAACAATACGAATCAGTGTCTCTTTTTCTTAACATCCATAGTGAACAGTGCTCATGAGAATGTACACTGTTTTCTCTAGAATGACCATAATTACAAGCAAGCTTACACTTTTAGCGTCCTTGAAGCATTTAAGAAAATTTTTTACAAACCCAAATAATTCCAGCTTACCTCGGAGATATTTCACTTTCAGATATTCTGGACTGGCCTTCTGTCCTGGTAGAGGATCATTTAACATAACTTTGGTCTGAGCTTTTATGCCTTCATAAAACTGTCCCATTGCAACATGGCTGAGACCCTTCATGTACTGGCACACCTCATTGTATGGTTCTAGCTGAAGACATCTCTAGGAGATTAAAGGAACAAAGCACCCATAAAGCAAGAGACAGAAAGACCATCTTCAAATAATCCAACCTGTCTGGCCACAAGACATGTGAAAAGACTTATTGATTATTAAGATCCACTTCCATCATCATTTTCTTTCAAATGCTGCTGAGCACTTAAATTGCTAGCAAATTTAAGAAAAAATATTTTCAGCTTTATAAAAAGGGAAAAAAACTGAAACCCAAACCTTGTCAATGCAAATATGTCTTTGCATACTTTGCTCTAACAATATTAGCTCAATGTAAGCTGGGTGAAATTAGGCAAAATATACTGACAATATTGCAAATTATTTTGGGTTAAGTATATAGATACACATCTCTTCTGTCATTTCCCCCATTCGTCTCTTCACTACTTCATGCATTAGTACACTTCTATGTTAGTCAGCTATTTACTGTATGTTAAACACACAGCAAATTCCCGTTTATGATTCAGAAATGAATGCTCCAATTCTTCTAGTAATTACATGTTTTTAGAAGAGCTTCTCCATCTCAGAAGTTGAAGTACCTTTTCAATTACATCACTATCTACAAACTGGGTTATAGAAGGTGAATATGTAATGATGCACATAAAGTGTTCTCCCTGGGATAAGCACAGACTCATTTGGAAAGGGATCTTATTTCATTCCTTGTTTTAAGAATATGGGCATACAAATAACATCTGCCTTTTTTGTTCTGTCTCCAAATAAGGCAATTATTTAATGCCAGTAGAGATAGGCAAGATTTTGGCAATATGAAAATTTCTGCAAGCACAATGAATCACAACATATGCTGAATTTTTCAGAAGAAAATACTCTAGAAAAGTTAGATAAACATTGTAAATTATTTTCAGCTGAAAATTACAGACTAGTACATTTTACCTTTACCAATATGAAAAAACTTTAAGTTTCAAGTCAAAGTATCAGCAAGAACACAATTACCAGTTTAAAAAGAAAAATAAAATATTTCAGTTAGCGCTTGGCTTTACAAACACAGAAAACAGTTAAAGAAGCCACTTTAGTTTTACCAAGATCACATTCTTAATTACAAACTGTTAAGTTTTATCTTTTAAGACAGATTCAGAAAAGAATACTTCTAGTTCAGATGCACACACACTCAGAATGAAAAACTTTTAAATTTTCCCGTTTTATTGCACTTGTTGAATACAAGACCTTGTTAAAACATGTAAATTTTGTGTTTACTTAGGGCCTGCTTACCTTAAAATTCTTTAGTGCTTCATCTAAGCTACCATGATGATAAAGCATCATTCCCTTGAGCTGTAATGTCTGAACATGATTTTGATTCAGCAGTAATGCCTTCTGGAAGCTCTCTGTAGCAGCATCAAAGTTGCCAAGCTCTCTAGGTGATTCCAGAAGACAGAAAGTGAAAAATACAGAAGGCAAAAGTGACAAAAAAAAAAATTGTTAAAGGTGATTTTAACGTGTCCAAAGGGGATATCATTGAAGAGAAACAAAGTACTAAAGCAAAATTTCTATAACAAAAGCAGAAATTTTGCAACCATTCTCCTGTGGCAATGAAAGAACAGCTGCACAGTTTGTTACTTCCAGAAATATGTACTCTGATATACAACCCCACAAGAGCACAGATCTTCAAAATCCTCAGCAGACACTAAAACTATAAAAACACATACCTAAGGCATTTCTTCAGAAACTAAAAATAGTAAATAAAACTTCCACACAAAGCATTCTTGGAAAAAAATTATCTTTGAGAGGACTTTTTAACTTTTAAAATACAAAAATGTTATTAAAAATTTACCAACTACTTAAATGTTGAGTAAGAAGAAAGCATATGGTGTTTGAAAACTGAAACTAACTAAAAATTTACTGACTGGAATTATTCCATGTGTAGGACAGCTGTACATGTCAGCAGACAGTAAAAACAGTCACAGAGAAACTGTCATGAGAAAATTAAAATAGAAATAGTATACAATTTAGTTTATCATAGTTTTTTAGTTCAGTAATTCAAAAAAGAGCAAGTCAAGAAAAACAAACAAGATTTACTAGTTTTAAATACATTTGCCAAGAAGAATTTTTAGCAGAATAGTGATTAACCACAGCTCTTTACTTTCAAATAAATGCATGAACACCAAAGCCACTACATTTGAAGCAGGATTTTATCAGCTATAGCTCATGTTATATTAACCCTTTCTATCATTTTAAAATCATTTAGCATACTTAAAACACATCTTACTGAAAACTGCCATTTAGCTAACCATTGTGTCTGGGAGACTCAAAGAGCTCCCAGGGACTAAATTAAAAATACAAAGCAAACATAGAAATTATTTATATTGAACATATCCTGACATAGCCATACCAACTGCTGGAGCTACCAAATATCACATTTGGTTCTGCACAACTTTGTAATAAATGTATAAAACTTCGAGTGCATTTTAAAGAACACAACCAGATGAAAAAATGACTTTACAACTACTTCAGAATATGAGTACCTGTAGGCTTGTCCAAGACTTTTATATGCATCTATGAAGTCTGCTTTCTGCTTCAGAGCTTCTTTGAAGGATTCAATGGCTTCCTACAGAAAGGAATCAACAGAAAAATCTGTAACTTACTACATTCATTAAGTTTCAGCATCCTCAGCAGTTATTAGCTATGGAATTTATGGTTATATATCACAAGCTTTGGAAGGAACAAACGAGGCACGAATTTATTACAAAATCTATAGAGTAAAAATTATTACATAATAAATGAAATACCAAAACATCCTTTACAGTACTGACAGATTTAGCTGAAATTCCTTTGTCTAATATGCAGTGGGAATGAGCAATTCTTTTAGCATTTTAATAGAGTTCAGAAATGAAATCCCTTCAGAGTTGCTTTCAAAGCACAGTCTGCTCCCAAAAGCAAAGCAGTCTCTCCTTACAGCCTTCTTTCTTCATTCATAATACACCTCTTAAGTTTTGGAGGCCAAAAGACTCCTTCAAATCTGCACTCTGCCTTTAATTGTCTTATTGCATTCTTTGTTATTGTCTCAGTTGGAAACATTCTCTTTAGGGATTACAGAGTAAGTGATCATCTTCACACAACAGCGTGTAGTGTTGCTATCACTGCTATTGCTGTTGTAAGGAATACAATGTAATACAAACAAAAGCTAACAATATAAGCATGTGGTTAAAGAAATATTCCTCTTCAAAGAATCTGATTAAGAACTCAGCTTTTTTAACTAGAGTGGCTACACAAACTGGAATATTCAATACTGAGACTTAGAATTAAGGATGGAATAATCAACTACTTTATATTACAAAGGAATGCCTGGAAAGTATCTTGAAGTCTTCAATGCAATAAATTTGATGCAGTAAGTAAAGAATTACTGGTATCTTTAGTCACTTTAGAAATTCTTGTTTAAAAAAACTATCAAATATATTCTGAGCACTACAATGTGCACAAAAATACCCGCTGAACAAAAATGTAGGACAATCACCTACAACTATAGAGAGGCTCATATCCTATAGATAAGTTTTAAAATCAAGATTATTATTCCAAAAACCAGTGATTCAAACAAATCTCTTTTCACCCAAAAATGAACAAATCCACCCTCAACCCCAATCTTCAATTTTCAGCAAGCCTTATAAAACCTAACACATGGCATAGCTTTCCTTTAAAAGGCAGCCTGAATCTGACTGGAAGCTAAGGTGTACCTGGGAATGAAAAACCAGTCAGTGATAATCTCCGAACATGAACATCAGAGAGGGAAAATGCTTCCTTTGAGAAAAGAAACTGGGGAGAAGGATGTGGCAATACAGAAATGTATTGACCTGTGTATCAGAAAGAAGAAAACTTTGCTTCTATTCTGCTAACTGAGACAGCACTTATTTTTGTCAACTTTCCAGTCAGCTTTTGATTTTCACCATCACTTTTTGGGGTCTCTGTTGCCTACAACGAAAATCAGAAATCCAGACTATTATTTGTAAGTGTCTCTTCTTACTGCAAGAAGACACAGACAATAAAAGTTCAATGACAGTCTGATGTTCTCACAGCATACAGTGAGACTGTGGAAAAAATACCTGCTTGGGTACTAAAAAAGTGAGGAAGTGGACTGCAAAAAAAAATAGAGATTAAAAAAATAGTGCTTGCCTATGAAAGATAGTGGGCTGAAACTCAAGACTCCTGGGTTGCCTCCAGATTCTGCATACAACCCTTAATGAACCCCAAGCTGTTATCAGAGGTTAAACAAAAAAGACAGCTTCCACTACTGAATTCAGGAATCACACCATTGCATCTTAATTTTTCCAACTGAGGATTTCAGATAACTTGTCTAATTACTCTCTCCTCTGGAAAATGGCAGCAACACCTCTAAATACTTTACAAACAAGAAACCGGCAATATTACTGCACCTAAAAGAGAGAGAAGTTTTGAGTTAGAAATGGTGAAAACTTGAAGACATGGGATGAACTTACTTCCCTGCTGATTTTAGAAACTGAAGGAGCAAGTATGTTCCCTCAAGTTAAAAATCAGCCTTCCAGAAACAACATAGGATTGAAATAAACATGCATAAATGCAAGGCTTTACCAGCACTTTCCTTTATTACTCCCTAGCTCATTCAAGAAAGAGTTTAAAATTAATTTCTTCTTCATCCCTCTTCCCTTCCTAAAACTTAGGAAATCTCTACTTAATTTTGAAATTTTTGAACATAATCATACAAATACTAGCAGAGGTGCTAAGTACAAATATCTTTCAAAGCATTATCCTTGAACATGCCTATTATCACTGACCTAATGAGATTCAACAAGACCTGCAGTATTTACAAATCATATAATGGAATCTTTTTGTTTTGCTTGCACTCGCTTACCTTAAAAATCTTCCTTATGTGAGAGAAAATAGATATATCAACACCAATGACATTTCTACTGTTTTATGGAAATAATTTCAAATAAAGGGCATTGTTCCACATGAAGTATTGTTTAATATAGCTTTACCTTCAGAAGTCCTCTGTGAAAGAAGGTTAAGCCTTTATAAAGCATAGCTATAGGCTGATTTTTGTTCAGTTCCAGTGAGCGCTGAAAATCTTCATGGGCTGTTGCATAATCCTATGATAAAGAAGGTTTCAGATGACACAGAAAACACCATACAAATAAAGAGGAATATGCATTTTTATTTCCATAAAAGTAAACTACAGAATTTTGTTTAATATATGAAGTCAGTCTCATGGCTAAGCAGCAATGATTATCAATTACCAATCAGAACATTAAAGAATGCACAACACACTTCCAACTTTTACAGAAAGTACTGTATAAAACATAGTAAAGTAAATGGAAAAATAGCTGGAGGCAAACAGTAAAATCAAAAGAATCAAGCAGGAAATCAGCTATCTAGTATTCACACAATCTTTGAAGATAAAGCTACTTGTTCTACATTAAAGCTTTAAGAACACCACACACAGATCACATAGCAAAATGGGATGTTAGCATTTTTGTAGGGTTTTTTTGTTTATTGTGAGAAGTGTTTTTTTAAGTATATAAAAGACTTACTGCCTTGGCCGTAAGTATTTTCCTTCTTAGACTGGTGTTTATCAATACTAATTAACTCCAGGTTTATAAATCAAGTCAAAGTCTTTATCTACTTCCTACTCCTCAAACACAAAAGTATCTGAGGTGTGCATGCAAGGTACTTGTCCTCTGATTCTCAGCATTAAATAGATTTGTCAATGAAATACTTCGTGAATACTCGTGAAAACTTCATGAACTGTCAGAAAGCAGCTACAGGAGAAGCAGGGCTTTTGTTATTAGATTGGTTTGGGTTTTTTTAACTAAATAGGAAAGAAGTTCTAGAACAAAATTAAGAACTAGAACAGAAGTCAACAAAATCATGAACAACATCCAAAACAACCAAAGCCAAAGAGAATCCCCAAACTCCACTAACCTCAGATATGAAGTAAAGGGTACCTCTGTGCCTGTAGAGCCTTGCTGATGGTTGTAGCTGAATAGCTTTGGTGAGATCTGATAATGCTTCACTGATTCGTCCTAGTGGGGACAATATCTAAGAGTACAAAACCAAAATACAGTTTAGAGCAGACAGACTGAATGGACTTGTTTTAGAAATAGAAGATTATTCTTTTCCGTGTTCAGCTTTAACAGAGTAATTGTATTTGCTAGAACAGGCTGGAAAGTTCCACTGTAAATGTCAGTAATTATGGCTTTTAAATCCCTATGAAAGAGTAAATCTGGAAGAATTTTTCTCAAAACTATCAGTGTACATGAACATCACCACATATTCAGAAATCCTGTATTCCAAACCAAAAACAAGTCGATCAAAGTAAAATACTCAATTTCAAGTCATTTCACTATATTTAAACGAAAATGTAATTAAAGTATCCTCCACAACCTAATTTGAAAAAAACATTCCCCCAATGGAAAATGGTCCATTTCCAATTATTTTAATGTCCTTCACATTTTTAGATCAAGGTTCACAAATGTGCTAAGAGATCACTAAAAACATTAAAACTCTGAATATTATGGCAGCTATCACTATACAGTGATAGCTATATACTGTAATATAATATTTATACTTTTGGTTTGTCTACAAAGCTGCTTCTTAAAACTCTTAACATTTTCTGTAACGTAGTTAGTAAAACAAAACTTGATTTTTAAAATAAAAAATACATGTGGGTTGGAATGATTTTTAAATTACATGCAGAAATATAAACCCAGAACATTAAATTTTTTAAAAATTTGGTATTTTAACAATTAGTATTCACTGCAGATTTACTAAGGTGACAAAAGGTGCAAACAGTAAGGTTCAAGTGATATTTTCATTAATTTCATAAAAAAACTTAAACACAAATGATCATGTTATATAGTATGTCAACATAATACATGCAGTTCCATTGGCTAAAATAACTCTATATGGTCTGTGTCTTATTTTAAAACTAAATATTCCACAAATTACACTGTTTGAGAGGAAATGTGTATATTTTAAAAGAAAGGAGAACAGAACACCAAGCTTTAGGCATTAAGTCAGTTAAGATATGACTGGAAACACAGTATAATTGCAACTTCTCCTAAAGTCTGAGAAGACACAAAAAATGCTCACTTCTGCTCGCTGTTCAAATACTTCAGGATGATCTGGTTCTAGACTAATCACCCTGCTGAGCTCAAACAGGGCAAGTTCAGCATTTTTCATATCCTGGAAATTAGAAAAATAAACAAGGTGAACAACTGTGCACACTTAGACTGATATATTCTCAAGATGAAGCACAACTAGATTGGCTAAGTGTTTGAAAGTGTAACAGTTGATATTAAAAGCTCTTCACATCTTTGGTAAAAACATCAAGATGCATTATTCTGCAAATAGCTGGAAAAAACCACGTCTGCTACAAACAATGAAACTGAACTTTGTTTCTACACATAATCTTTATGTTGTACCTCTAATAATTTATTAAGTAACTCTGTGAATAAATATTAGATTTATAGCTCCAGAGTTACTTTGCTTGGCAGCAAAGCTGGTTCAAGCTCCCACATGAATTCCAACACACAGGAACACTCATACCCACCAGTGCTGTCATCAGCACTGTCTGCAACTTAAGCCAAGTAGTACTGATGAATGGGATGATGCCAACAGCATCCTGCCTATCTAAAATTATAAACTGTCCTCAATTAAGTAGTTAATCAATAGGATGGAAGTAATTACTTCATTGGAAAAAAATTCTAAGTAATTATACAGCACATTCTAGATTAGATTCCATTGATTTTTTTTTCTCAAAGCAAAGAAATTTTGTGCTTAGTATCATCTTTGTATCTTGAAGGTGTCACTCAAAAACTTTTACCAAGTGAAACTGTATCAGCACCTAGCTAAACCAAGAAAACAAACTCACATTTATGTTAAAAACAAGCAAATATGAGGGACCTCAAGCTCTTGACAGTATCCCTAGATAATTAAACACTCTGAAAAAGAAAATTTTCAAGGAGTTATTAAATTATTCATTCTTCTAGAACTCTAGCAACTATTCAACCATGATTCAACTGGCCGCAAATTCCTACAGGGACCAGCGTCTACTCATAAATTTCTCAAATTTCTCTCGGATCAAGAAGTTATTCGAGCATTAAGTATTGCAACCAAGTAATTTTGATTTTTTTTCACAAATTCAAAGTGGTATACTTATCATGAGGCATAAGCAACCAAAAAGCAATGCAAAGTCCACTGTATTGGATGAACTGACAATGTTTCCAGGCTGCAAAAGACTTTTTCATTTCCAAATACAGCTGAGGTACGGAGATTAATTCAGTGGGACTTCATAGATTTCTCTCAGAGGCAAAATACTGCCTGTTATCTTAATAGGCAACTCTTTCAAGAAGCTGTGGCTCACAGCCTTACTATCTAGCACTCACAACAGTGCCCAATCTCCTCCTTTGGCACACTTACGTTGTGCAGCTTTACTTCCACAGTCTCACAAAGCAAACGCACCCATGGCTTGACAGCATGATCTGCTAGATCCCTCCATGTCATACAGTGCACCAGCCAAGGGACAGACTCCTCATGAAACAGAGGAGCACAAAGACTTTGGGGTGTACTTAACACATTCTCATCAGTCTAGTTATTCCTATTACAGGCTTTCTGATAGTTCAGACTCAAATAATTCAATCAGATATTAATTTAAAAAATTATCTACTCACATGCAGTCCTTTTTTTCCATATGCTATCCCTCGTCCATAAATTGCACTAACCAGCTCTGGTTCTTCCTGTTAAACAAATAAAATATTAATTTGTGGTGTGGGTTTTTTGGTTTTTCAATATGTATTTAATTTTAGCTGATCTAAAGTAGTAAGCAATGAACAATCACAGCTACCAGGCAAAGAAATTTATTGTATTACAGTCCATACTTTCATGTGCTCACAACTTCCAATTCAATTTAATGGAATTGTTCTGGAGTATTTCTCTGATAAAAAAGCCAAACAGAGAGCAGTTATCATGCCACCTACCAAAACTATTACCCTGTGTACATTAGACTAGATTACAATACACAGTATTCATTAGAATACTCTGTTACCCATTGCAATAGTTGTAACCTTAGTGGTAATTATGTAACTTCTGTCTCATGTCACTGAACTGATAAAAAACATACAATTCGGCAACTCAAAGCTTATTTTCCATGCAATTTAAATTTGAGATTTAAAATTTGGGAGCAAGATATTATGACATCCTGATGAAATTTATATTCAGACAGCAGCTAAAACCAGAGGTATTCTACTAAAATAGTTCTGTAAAATTCAAACCAACTTTTGTGACTTTCCTACTTGGGCACTTACTACGTAAGGATGCACCCTACGTAGTAAATCTACTTCTTGTTTGATGTCATTTACTCCAACCACAGTTTCCCATACAAGTTTCAAGAACTATACAGCAAAACTGTTTTGTCAACACAACAATACCTATACAGCAAAGTTTCCCTGAAAACCAGGCAGGAATCACCACCTTCACACCTGCAAGGAACACAGCTGTCCTACAAAGTCTGTAGCACAGGCCTGGTCTTTTTTAACTGGGACATCTGCCAAGAAACAAACTGTTTCCTAAGAAACAAACTGCTCTGGACAAAACAACAGAATACGTGGCATATCAGTGCTGGCAGCTTGCCAGACTCCAACTTATTCCAAGTTTATGCTTGGCTACATCAACAGTAGGTATAGCTTCCTACTCTTAATACTATGGCTAAGCAAGGCTGGTTTATTCAGTTAAATGTTTTAATGCTCACTTTATATGTATTTAAAATTGCATTGTGGAAAACTGAGTGAACAATCATGATTACTTTACAGCCTTTCAGGCATACCATAAGTATGATATTAAAGCAGACTTTAAACTGAGATGTGGGCACTGCAGAAGAACTCTAGCACATAAATGCTTCTCCCAGAATCTTTCTACAGTTGGTGTATCTTGCTTATCTTCACCTTTTAAGTATTAAGTTTCCTTCAAATAAACACAGGAAACAATATGTAAATCCAGTGGTGTTGAAAGCAGGATTTCTCATTAGGGTACAAAAAAATCCTCACATTAAAGCAAATCAAAGACAGATATCACTAAAAACCTTTATTTGGTTTATTTGCTATCAACCAAATAAAAATAAAAGCACACAAAACCCCCAAACATTCTTGTCCTCAGATAAATTCCCTGGAATAATTCCATTAAATTGCCACACTTCCAGTCAATTTAAGAACAAGCCATGTGACACTTAAAAGAAATACATGCCATTATTTGCAATATTGCTTCCAGCTTGCATTTGTGTACTTTAAACAGTTTAAATGAAAAAGTATGTCCATGCTTCTGAATGTTCCAGGGTTTTAGCCATAAAAATGCAGTATTTTTAAAATCATCTTTAGTTGAAGCTTATAATATTGTTGGGGCTGATTTTGTTTTAAATGTGACTACCTCCTACTTGATTAACTGTAGAAGATTCTGAATTCTTTATTTCGGTCAGGAAAAACACTCGTAAGTATTAGTTATGTTTTATTTATATATTAAACTAATTAAATTCTTACCATTGAAAAAGGACAAAGGCAGCATACAAAATCATTTATCACTGTGAAAGCAATGTGTTACTTGCCACTAGCAATAAATTATCTCTATCAGGGCTTTTTTTCTCATGTTATTGGCACCATGCTGTCACCCAAAAAAAGTCTACTTTAAAATATCTCATCCTACACAACAAGCAGACAATCTAAGAAACTTCAGCTCTGCAGAGGTCAGGCCTCTGAAAACATGTGCTTTTTATGGTCTAAGTGCCATAAAAACTTTATGCCTACAGATGAGAAAAATACTCACCAAATAAGCAAGATACTGATCACCCAGTTCTAACAGTATGCTTACGTTTGGATGGAAAAGAAAATGAACAAACAGTAGAATAATTACTCTCATTTTAAAATCCTTAATTTAATATTTGTTTTATTAAAAGCCACATGTGGCAATGGATATTTTCATTAAGTTATTTTTTGGGGTCCAAGCAGAAAACTTACCTGCAGCATTGTTGAAAAATGTCGTATAGCTTCATCATACAAGCCATTGCCAATCAACACGTATGCAATTGCTAAGAAAACATTAAAAATGTAAATAACACAGAAAAAAATCACTTTTTAAAGCTATTAAATACTACCAAATTGTAAAATGTTTAAGTTGCTACATGGCAGTGAAGATTATTTTAATCAGAGGATTCCTGAATGGCCACCAAAATGACATGACTTCCCTCAGCCATTACCTAGCATTCATGAATTACTCAATTCATACTGTGCTCTTCAGAGCTCTTTTGGGATTTTGTGATCTACTTGTGGGCTTTTTCTCTCCTTTTTACAAGTCCTTTAGGAAAGGACCCATGTTTGCTTCTCAAATACTTAGGATCAGAAAAGGCACTATGATCCCAATACAACAGTTCTGGATGCTTTCTCAGAAGTGTCACCTGGCTAAGTTTTTTTGACAATTTGATTAGGGAACTTCTACTTGTTTGTGCACATATTAATAAACTTTATTAGTTCACAATAAGATTTTCCTTCATTTGAATTACCTAGAAATACTTCAACTAATCTGATTTCACTATTTATAAAACAGAAACTGAAAAACAACTGAATCTTCAGCTATGTTATAATTATGAAAAGCTTTCAAGTTCTTGTGTATCCCCTCATTTTGAAGTAGAAGCCAAGTGTTTGAAAAAGAAACAGACCATTAGAAATACATTCCTGTAACCTCCACAAGATATAAAAACACAGTCAAATCACAAGACTGGAAAGCTGTAGTTTTGCTTGCATGACTGAAGTTCAGTTCTGACAGCTGAATATCTCAAGATTGTTTCATTTTGCATGTTTTAATCTCTCACAATTCTTAACTCTGGACTAAGCTCTATCTACACTGCCAACAAAACCCAGTACCTTGAAGACCACAGCTATGAAAGTTAGAGAGAACTTTTCCCCAGGCAGTTTGTTCAAACAGCTGGCAGTGGAACTACAAGCAGATTTCACCTTTCCCCACTTACAGTGAATTTAGCAACAGAAGAGGCACCTCTTAGCTTAATTATTTATTCAAACATGAGAAGAGACAAGTAAGTCATTTAAAGCAAAGGCATTATTAACAGGACACAGACATCTTTCAGGCAGGCAGAGCCACATTGTTTTGGCAGTGCAATGAAAAAGAAATAAGAAGTGTATTTAATCCAGAGCTTGTCTCATACTCAGAGCACTTCTATTATGAAGAAGGAAATATTTGTGTGCAATATAAGCTTTCTCCTCAATACATAAAAAGCTTCACTCGGCACAAATACACAGGATTACCAAAAAAGGGAAAAAAATGGCCAGGGGGAAGGACAGGATGAAGAGCTCTTGAATTTTCCTCATTTCATTCTTCTTCAAGACTATACAGTTATTACTATCATCTTTAGGCTTCGAATCCCAGAACACAGAAAAAGTGGAACATAAAATAAAGTCAACTCAACCATTTCAGGGTTAAGAAAAAATCTGGAGGACACAAGATAACCAAGACTTACATTGTCACTCAGTTGCTTTACTGATAACAACTGTATTCAGTTTATACAAGATACTTGGCAAAATGCCACACTGAACTGTGAACTGTCTGCAAAACTCTGGCAAGTGGCTGACAGCTAGTACTTGATACAGTACCAACTTCTTTTAAACAGTATCCTCTTGATTTTTTAATCTTTAATATTACAAAACTACAAGTACTTCATTATGAAAAAATCTAATGGTTAACAATGGCCCATTAGCCAAAGTATTTCAGTCTCAACATTCCTTCAGAAGGCCCCATACATTCTGTGTTACTTCTCCTCAGAACAGTTAAAAACAACATGCAAAAACAAGAAGGACCAAACCAGGCTCCTCACACCACAACATCCTTGGACTAAAGTGGGTAGATAGGTGCCAGCCTACATGCCAAACATGAGGAAAGAGACCTTCTAGCAGACTATTCCAAGTCTACAGAACAGATGCTAGAAGTACCAGATATTTTCATCTAAATAGAAGCTTAGTATTCTTTGCAGGATTCTATGAACATAGAGCTAGGTAGTCTAGGAATATTAAAAAAGATTAAGCCCCCAGATTTTCCTGGATAAATTAATGAAGGTAGAAACTAAGCCAGAAAAAAACCTTCTTAATTATTTTAAATTCATTAGAGGGGATTAAAATCTCTCTTTGCTGTTACACAAAAGATGGTCTGCTGCCTTCCTTGACACACATCCTCAACAATCTCTCGGCTACCTTGTAATACCTCTATTTGAAGAAGCATCGCAACTCCATTTTTGAGTCCCCTGAGGAAAGTATTTCCTGCTCATTTATTAGAAATGCTCCCATTTCTTTGTGCCGAGTGTGCTTTGAAAAAACTTCAAGTAGCAGCCTAGGACATAATTCAGAAAGTCTTCCTGCTGCACATAAGTTTTGATGGGCGGAGTGTGGAGACAGGAAACAGATCCAAGATCTATACTTCATAGAAAGCATATTGCATTGGTAGCATTTTCTGGATGTTTGAACAGTTTTAGTCATCAATAATCACAGAAAAATGGAAACAGGAAGTAGCTGAGCATATTAAAAAGGATTTAATCAGCATTCTTTTTGAACATCTGCTTAAGCAGACATGGTGAAGAATTCTAGTGAAGAAAGCAGGAAAGGTTTTTAGCAACAGAGATAAGTATTTGCTTTATAAGACCAGAGGAAACTTGCTGAATTTCCAGACTTATTATGATCAATTTGAAGTTAATGCATCACTTCAATCATCAATTTTTAAAACATTTAGTGCTAATAATTAGCACATCAATCACCTGCACAAACCTTATATAAAACATCTTACCCAGTTCTTCATTTGTGTTGTCATTATCAGTAGCAAATGGAAATCGTTTTTGTTCTGCAAGCAACTTTGCTTGACTCTGTAAAATATCATATTTTCAAGTGTTCAGCAAACAACAACACAGAATTTAACAGAAAATCCACGTCTTAAATCCTTAAGAGAATGCCTTAAAACACAAAGTCAAAATGAATGTGATTTCACTAAGGTAACTGAAATCAAGTTCATTCCTAGTCTTCCACAGGGAGAAAAGCTTCTCTTCAGTCAGATGCTGCTGTTTTCTGCTCTAACATAAGGGTAATCAAACCTCAGAAAGAACATTGTCAGAATTTTACCAGGGACTGATGCTTCTGAATGGCTTTTGCTTAAGGTGAAGTTTTGTGGCCTTTTAAAGACACCTTACTTCTTATGAAAGTTTATACTGTTTGCCCTATAATTATTCCTTTGTCTCCTGCAAGAGAAGAGTACTGCAGAAGAGTAAAACACTGAAAATAAACACTGAAAAGAGCATCACTCCATCAATATAGAACAGCTAAACTTCACAATGCCATACTAAAGAGGCTGTCCTTTCAACAATAACATTCTATCAGTTCTACACTTTGTTCAAACTGTAGTCTTATCTAGGATGTCTGTTCCCTAAAAATGCACCTATAGAAACCAACAGTGTCAAAGACAACTCCCTCAGAAATGCAGAAATATTCAGCTCTATTTATTTCCACAAATACTTTTCATAGACAGCTGTAAGCCTACCAGAGTAGTTTATGTTAGAAAAATACAAAATGTTCATTTAAATCAATTGGTCTTTCAAACTGTTTTAGGAAACAAGAAGGGGAAAAAATAACATCTCTCTCCATTCAGTTTTCTTTCAATTCAACTAAACAGTTTGTTTCCACTACTGTTCTCCTTTAAGGTTGTTTTGCCTGTCCAATCAAAAGTAGTCACATTAACTGTGTCCCCAACACAGACATTTAATTTACCTAAAAAATGCAAAAGTTAAATGGCCAGATTCCATTGCACAGTTTTTGCCCTGTGTGTCTAATAACGAGGAGAACATTTGGTCTGCTCTAAGAATTTAGTGTTTTGGAAAACAAGAATGATTAGCAAATGGATTTTACAAACTTTTTATTTTTTACTGCAATTAAAGGTCATGTATGAGCTCTACATTACACTATACCACTGAAAATTGTTACTCTGCCTATATCTGCACCTCTACACTAACAGAGTATGGCAGTTATTTCCCCTATAGAGAAAAACCATTAATAAAACAGCACAAAAAATGAGCAGGGTTCAACAGATGTAACAATAAAAAAAAACGAAATCTCCATTGCAATGCATATGCATTTACCAATGCAACACTTTCATATCACCAATGGCCGTCGTGCAATATTCAGAAAATGACCCTTAACACTTAACTCTACAAAACATTATTCTTCTATAATTGTCTTTAATATTAGGAAAAACAGCACAACATTTTTATGAAGGACAATCTCTTCCTTGATGGATTTACATAAACAGATCTACACATCTTTGTCTGCAAAGATCTAGCCAGATCCCACACTGGTGTTGGAAAATAAGCCCCAAGCAGAAGGATCTCACAATACATTAGAATTATTTCCTAGGGATTACTGAGCTGCATGTGACAGCAAGAGAAGTACCACTACTTCATCTGTTTTGACATTACAGAGTAACAGAACCGTTGTGGTGGCAGAGAAAGTGGTTTCACACTTCCTCAACAAACTCTGATTTCAGGTACAGGTTAAACATCCTGCAACTCTACACACAAAAAAAAATGTCAGTCACTCTGTCCTCAAGAAACAGGAGAATTTTCATCATAGCAGCAGGGATTGATAGGCAACAGCACCATATCCCAACAGGTTTAATTCTTGCTCTCTTTAAAACAAATCTTTTGGGTTTTTTTAACAGGGAAATTTCTTTCTAACAAACATACATTTCACTGTTAGAAAAAATTGTTGGTACTGTTGGACTAGACAGGAAAGATCTTCTGACCAATATATGATGAAGTCTAAGGAGAATATTCAAGTCAAACAATTGGCTTAGTGGATTTGCAGAATAGTAGTTTTAATTCCAAGTACCACCTCTGGAGAAGTTGTTTCCAGTTAAAATATTGTTTACACATTCCCTCAGCCAATAATTTCTAAAAATTTGCCAAAGCTACTTTGCTTATTCACATGGAAATAATTTGAAAATTTTCAACACCTGTATTCTACTGGACTGAAGATGGAACATCAAACCTTTGTTCTCAAAAGGCTAAGAGTAGCGTTGCAAGAAAACCCAAATTCCAAACTAGTCCTCTTGAGGTCTCTCTACCAAAAAATACTCTTCTTTTGTCAGAATATTCTTCACATGCCAGGTCAGTATCACATTTAGTGAAATACAGTCTGAAGTCTCTAACTCTCATCTTTGCACAGTGTTACTTCTGTAGAAACTAGAAGTTATTACGCTTACTTCTACATGCATTTTTCAGTAAACCTCAGGAAGCTAATCTGGGAAAAAGCTAATGCACCTCTCCCCTTTTCAGGCATAGCCCTGCACCCCCAAAACCAAAAAATAAATTGGTTAAATAATTGAGTTGAAGGTTAGCTCTCAGTGACAACATCTGCTTCAATTAGTTGACAACCCTAAAGACTCATGACAGATACCTACAAATTAATACTTCTATGAGCAACTTGAGTTTATTCATACTGAAGCCTTTTGGGCAGCAATGCCTACTGATTAACAGATCTATTTGCATTTATTTCCCTGAACTTCATTCTAACTGGTTATGCAGCTGAAGTAGTCTGCAACTTCAACAATCTAGTAAAATTATTGTGTACATTATATTCTTGATAACATACCAGAATTTTTTCTGTATTCAAGGAAAGTATAGATTCACAGGACGATGATCCTCCTATGTCACAATCCGATTCATGGAAGTGCAAAAATGATGAATCTGGGAGAAGAGAGAGAAAATACTTTTAGGAACTCATAGAGTATATGTTCTATTATCTCATCTCACATTTCCTCATGTTTGGCTGAACAGCTTCCCCACAGGGCATCCCACAGGGCAGAACTTTCATGAAGTGCTCTCTACCCATAGCACCCACAGAGCCAGGGAAGCAATAGCTGACATGAAAGCTTCATCTAATTAGTTTTATCCCTACTTATGTTTATGCTTCTGGTTATGAATAGATTAATAAAAAGAAGTGCTAAAAAAATGGGGCAGAGGTGAAAAAGGAGGAAGCTAGAAGCAAATAACAAGGGCTTGGAGTAGGCATGTCTTCTTTCAGCATTATGATTTCATTCTCTCATCCAAAAAGTAGCAGATAAAATTCATTCCAATCCCAGAGAAGGAAATAAATGGAATGGACCACAAAGACATAGGGGAAAGCTGCAGAAAACAGAGGTATAAAGACTGTAAAAAGCAGATAGAATAATGAACTCTAATTGACCAAACATATACAAAGGTAAGCTACTAAGAATGTCATTTCAAAAAGCATAAGGCTGATTCATTTCTCCTAAAAGTCAAACACAGCTTGTTGGCATAGCAGAGAAAAAGTTTAAGATATCAAACAAATAAAGAAGTAACAATAATAATCAACTACTCCCTCAGATTGATAGGCAACAGAAACCACTCCTTCCTCTATGTCATGCTTTTAATTGCTATTCCAATAGAACTGTTAACTTTCAAACCTTTGGAACCTAGAGCTTCTATCATCTTTAAATATTTCAAGAATAAACAAGAAAAAGAAAATATACTGCATTATCTCCTTGAAACCATGTCACAAATACCAAATTTTATCATCTCCCTTGATGTTTGTAAATCTAAACGATGCTAAGTTTGAAAGGCTGGGGGGCAGGGTGTGCTCTTATATTTTGACTTCTTAAGGACTGTAGTAATTAATTCCCTATCTCTCATAAGCACAGAGCTAAAAAAGCAAAAGAAACAGTCTTCTTGTAAAGAGAAATAAAGGAAGCATCTAAAATCATTCTCTGTAAACAGGAACTTGGATCTACATTGAGCCATAAATGATAACCAGTGGGAGAAGTTTTACAACAAAAGCAAGGGTAGTAAAAAGCAGAAGTTCAAAGTTTAAAGTCAATCCTGTGAGAACAGTGGCAAACCACTCACAGTTTCCAAAAAGAGTGCTGCCAGCATGACGTTTCATCACTGCCCTTTGTTCTTCACATTGGTCAAACACTCCTGTGCTACGCCAGCGCTATTAACACCTTACTTGTTCCTGTTGGTGCTTGTGATTCAATAACTTCAGAGTTTTGGCTGCAGACTCAACAAGAAACTTTTGCTTCAGACATCAAAACAAAGAGGTGCAGGCACGGCCTACCTCTGGAATAATTTTCTTCACAACAGCAAGGATTTACTGAAATAATTTAATTTTTTGTAAGGTGGTAGGGAATTAGACAGCCAAGCCACAAGCTTGATACAAGCTACAGCAGGGAAAGACTCCCTCAAATCCTGCAGTTCTTGGGGAAACAAACTGCTTTACTCTTATGGAGAAATGGATCTGCCTTTGTCTGCAAGTTAGACACAATCAAAACTGAACCACATTAACAACTTCATGAAAATGAAGTTTTCTTCATTTTCAGAAACACCAACCAGAGAAAGTACTTTGGACCTTGTAGTAGGCTACAGGGAAAACTATTTGAGACCAAAAAAAATCTCAGCTTCTGTGCAAGTTGTACTAAAACAAAGACTGAGAGCTCAAGGAATTTTTCAATTAGCAATTCATTTAGTCCTAGCACGTAAACAGCAAGGAGTGAATTGGTATAGAGCTATTTGAAAGTAAGTTAGTTGTTCTGTAAGTAAGGCCTATCTTACTCCCAGTGCATGCAAGGTACCTGAGACACCTGATGATTCAAGCAGAACTCTTTGTACCAATCCCAGCTACACCGGTTTCTTTAAAACAACATCCGCCGTTAAATCAGAATCTAATCTTCCAATTCCACCTCTGAAGGAGTGCCTTGAGTCAATTGTTCGCGTCAGGTCTAGTAACAGATGTAATCAAGTGCTTTGCCATTTATTAACTTGTAGGGCGTACAGATTTTTATCTCAACACTGGGTGAGTCTTCTTGTTTTATGCTTAAGCTTGAATAATTTGTAGCAACAGTTACCTGAGATAACTTTCAAGATCTGGTTTCACCTTTAGGTACTATGGCTCTCAGCCACTGCAGCCACACACACACAAAGGTGATAAAAACTAACCAAAGAACTTTATAGTGTGAAGACAAAAGCACATACAGAAGGGAGGGGAGAAAGCAAAAACCCAGGTGCAGGAAACTCATAAGAAGTTATTTCCACTAAGTCTGTTATTCGAGTGGATTATATTAGTTTTATATTAGTTGTTAGGGACCATGGAATTGCTGATATGAGCATAGGCTTTATGAAATAAAGGGCAGGGGAAAAAATCACAAAACCATGCTGACAGTTAGGATGTTACGACACATCACTGTTTATTCTCTTATACATAATTTAGTATCACATTCCAAGCAATTGATAGACCTTTTTCTTCATCTGCATTGTGTGCACATTGCGATTCAGACTGGCATGTTTGTATGGCTCATTCACACCATGCTCAAGATCAACAATCACAACACATTAAACCACATGATCCAGATACAAAAGATACTCAAGCAGATAAAAACAGTTTTAACTATGCCTGCATTACAAGACATCAATTAACTTGAAAAATAGCAGAAGATCTGCTACTCAAACTTGGTACTCATAAGAGAAGCATCCAAGTCACCAGTAAAATAGATGTAATGTAGCTGAAATGAAAACGAGCCACACCTCACTCACTGAAACAAAGAACTGATATGGTTGGAAGAGACCTATGGAGATCATCCAGTCCAACCCTCCTGCAGGGTCACCTTGAGCAGGTGACACAAGAACACATTCAGGTAGGTTTTGAACGTCTCCAGATAGAGAAACTCTGCAAGCTCCTTGGGCAGCCTGTTCCAAGTCCTCCGACACCCTCATACAAAGCGGTTCTCCCCCAAGTTGAACTGGAACTTGTATTTAAGTTTATGGTCACTGCTCCTCCTCCTGTCTCTGGGCATCACTAAAAAGTCTGGATTCCCTCTCAGTCTTCTTTCCTTTAGACTAAACATGCCCAGCTCCCAGAGTCTCTCTTCGTGAGAGACGCTCCAGACCGCTGGACCCTCTCCGGCAGCTCCTTGTACTGAGAAACGCAGTAACACAAGCAGGGAGTACAGGCATATCCCCAAACTACTGAGCGCGGGAATGAAAAAGCAGCAGAGTCCAGCAGCCGGGCTCGGAGGTGAACGGGCAGCAGGGATCCTGCGTGTGGTACCTAAGGCTCGCCCGCCCAGGGGTGAGAGGTTTTCCCGGGCTCGCTGCCACAGCCCCTGCGGCTCCGCGCCACACACGGGCGCGGCGGGCACGGCGCTGCCGCTCACTCTCGGGCAGCCTCGCTGTGCGCCAGCCGAGGGCAGCGGCGGCACAGCCCGGGGCCCGCGGGCACCCCGCACCGCGGGCGGCCACCGCGGCGACGTCCCTGACTCACCGCACTCGGCCGAGTACTGCTCCGCCCACTCCCCCGCCGGGCCGTGGCGCTGCCGGTGCCGCTCCTGCTGGAACAGGGACAGCGCCGGGTAGCGCTCGGTGAGGGCGAGCGCGGCCGGGGCCAGCGGGGCCAGCAGGGCCAGCACGGCCAGCAGCACCCACGGACCCCGCGCCAGCCCGCCAGCAGGTGCCATCTTCACGGCGCGCATGTGCGCCGCCTCGCCCGGGAACACGGGGTGTCCCCGCCGCCCCTCCCACGGGGCCGCACTCGCACTGCCCCCTGGGACATGGAGTTCTCCACGGGCGCAGCCGGGCGTGCGGCAGCGGTAGGAAAACCACAGCTCCCGGGATGCAGCGCGGCTCGGTCTGGCTCGGCCGCGCTCCCGAACGCGGAAACGAGGAGGCGGTGTGGAAGCGCTGACAGGGCTGGGCGTGCTCCCGCGCGCCATGGCGGCGCTCGGCGCCTACCGCTGTATCGAGTGCAACGGGGAGGCGACGGAGCTGTACCGGGACTACCAGCGCGGGGTGCTCCGTATCTCCATCTGCGTGAGTCGGGGCGGCGAGCAGTGCGCGGGGGAGGCCAGGAATGCACGTGGGAAGCTCTGACGTCAGCAGGCGGCGGCGCGCGGCACGTGGTAGTGGGCCCCGTGGCACGCGGGCGGCTGAGCCCGTTGGAGCGCCCCCTGCTGCCGGGCCGGAGCCGCGCCCGCGCGTTGGAACCGCTTTCCCTGAGTCCTGGTGTCCTGTGGGGAAACGCTGAGAGAGTTGGGCCTGCTCAGCCTCGAGGAGAGACGGCTGAGAGCGGGACTCATCAATTGTATAAATAGCTAAAGGGAGGGTGTCTCATCCAGGAGTATAAATATCTAAAGGGAGGGTGTCATGAGGATGGAGCCAGACTCTTCTCGGTGGCCAAGCAATAGACAAGGGGCAATGGGCAGATACTGATGTACAGGAAGTTCCGCTTGGATATGAGGAAGAACTTCTTTACTGTGCAGGTGACTGAGCACTGGAACAGATTGTCCTGAGAGGTTGTGGAGTCTCCCTCACTGGAGATGTTCAAGAACCATCTGGACACAGCCCTGTGACACATGCTCTTGGATGGCCTTGCCTGAGCAGGGAGGTTGGACCAGATGACCCCGTGTGGTCCCTTCCAACCTGACCCATTCTGTGATTCTGCAGGTTTTCTGTCTGCTCTGCTTCCCAGTGTCATTGTCTCCTGTTCCTTGAGTGCACCTGTGTGCTGGAGCTGTCCTGACTGGCACTGCAATGTGTCTGCTGCTGTGTGTGCTTGCCCTGGCTCTTGCTGAAGGGCAGATCTGAGCGTGGCTCCATGGCTGAACACAGCTCCCGTGCCACTGGACCTGAATGCCAGGGTCTGAGTGATGATGATTTAAAGGGATTTGGAGTCCTGGTCAGTGGCAAGTTGAACATGAGCCAGCAGTGCCCTGGCAGCCAGGAGAGCCAACCCTGGCCTGGGGGCATCAGAGACAGCATCACCAGCCAGGCAAGAGAGGGGATTGTCTTGCTCTGCTCTGCACTGGGGCAGCCTCACCTCGAGTTGTTGGGGCAGTTTTGGGCAAAGCAGAGTGAGAAAAATGTAAAGCTGTTGTAGAGCATCTAAAGGAGGACACAAAGCTGATGAAGGATGTAGAGGGGAAGCTGTGTGAGGAGCAGCTGAGGTCACTTGGCATATCCAGCCTAGAGAAGGGGAGGCTGAAGGGATACCTCATTGAAATCTACAACTTCCTCTGGTTTATTAATCCAATGCTGATAAACAGATTTAAGGCAGCCTGGGAGCCAGTAGATGGCACTCATTCCCCTTGGCATTTAACCATTTGAGGACCAAAGATCCTGGTCTGTTGCAGCTGTGGCATGCCATGTAGAATCAAAAGACTTAAGTCCCAGTTGCTATATTCATCACAAATGTTAAACTCATATATAAAGAGTAATGAATTGAGTAAAAGAAAGAGCAAAGAATCACATATTCCTAGCAATCTGGAATTGTGTCCACCTTTCTCCATGCAGCCCCAGATCTGTACCATTTTTCACTGACTTGTACCAGTCTGTTTGCTCTGGCTCTGTTGTGAGTCCTCATGGTTCAGGTTCAGTTCTAGCTGCTCTTACGTGGCACATGTCATATTACCACAAAGCTTTCCCTCAATTTCTGGCCACCCAGGCAGTGCTGAGAGCAGGAGACATGTTAGCTCATGGCACATTAAGTGGAGATGAGAATGTTGAAAGGTTGCCAAGATCAAAAGATTCTTTCAGTTGAACTGATGTGACTTTGGGCAGGAAAGCCCTACTGTTGTCTCCAGCTACCAAGGCCCCATGGTTTCCAATAGAGCAGTGCTTGGTTTACTTCTTCTTTTTAATCTGCAAGGATGGTTTTGTCACTGTACCAACTCTCTGCAGGCATTCTATTCCATGCAGGCAAGGCTGTGCTCTGGCCAGAGACCTGGAAAGTTGTTCATCATCATGCTGCTGACAATGAAAAATAGTCAAGTACTGAGTGTCCTTTGATACCCTTCACAGACTTTCATGAGTAGGGATATGAGTGTGTCTGTGTTATGAATCTTCTTGATGATCAAACCTGAAAATAATGATAGCTTAGAAGTCTTCAATTAAAAATATATGAAGACCCCACTTAACAGTATGAAACATCATTTATATCAGTTATATATAAAACTTAGAGTGTAGGCCTCTAAAAACTTAAGGAAAGCTGAAGGTATTTAAGAAAAATTGAAGGTCTGAGGTGAGATTAGAAGGTGTGATCACTCAGCCTGAGAACATTTTTCATCTGTCTTCATGGAGTGAGAGCATTGAGTACTGCTACTCCACTGTAGCATTAAGAGAGAAGAAGTAAAAAATTCATAAAAAGATTGTATGTTGATACTCAAAGTGAGGCTAATGGGCATAATCTAGATGATTTTTTTTTTTTTTGTTAAAAGCACTTGTATTTCATTCCTATTTTCAAGTAGTACCTGGAAATATTGACACCTTAAGAAAAAAAAAAAACAAACAACCCAACACTTGTTCTATATGGTAAATAAAATAGAAGGCCCCAGAAAATTGGGAACAAGCAGAACATTGTCAAGATCATCACTGTTTCATACTGACCTACCGACTTTCCTCAATACTGTTTTAAAGTCATCCTTGATACATTAAGAAATCTGCATCTAACAGGTATTTGCCATTCTCAGGACAACCCTGTCATTCAACACATTTTGGAACATTATCTAAATTCTCCCAACAGCAACTTCTATCTAGCCCTACATTTATTTTAGGATGTGTTTAACCTGATCTGGATGTGATTTTGAGGTGGAAGATTTAAATTTGAATGCCTAAGCAAAATACCATGATTTTCTATTCTGTTATTAATTTGTTGAAGAGAAGAATGAATTTTTTTCCAGAGGCAAATACTAAAAGCTTTCATTAAAGAACATGTGTTTCCAGCCCACAATATTAGAGTACAATTTTGGAAATTCAGCCTAATGTTGCTTTAGTTTAGTTACTGCTCTTAATATAATTAAAAGTTTCTTTGAACTCCATATTGTAATTTTAATGTGGGCAAGCATTAAAGACCTCACAAGTGTTATTATCCACTCTGGGAATAAATTTGTAATAGATGCTGAAGGAACTAAAGAAACTTTCTTCTATACAACATAGAAGTCCACACAGTACACTTGGGTTGGAAGGGTCGTGTCTTTTCTTAATAACTCTGCAAGGTGGCTAACTGCCACAAATTCCTCAAGTTCTGTAACTTCTTTTTAAGTCTGTTTTGTTTAATTAAGGCCATTTTCAGCTGAAGCCTAGCCCAGACCTCTGGCATTGCACATTTAGTGGATGAACCATTTTCTCATCCTGGATGTACTTAGCTGTGGAAGTAGACACCTCTTCAATATGGCTTTTGTTCAGTGTGATAACTGAGGGGTAGCAGGGGAGGCTGTGGAATCTGTGGGCATGTTAGGATGGGCATGTTGGCACTCACTTTGCATCTCCTGGGTCTGGGTTTAGTCCTAATCTGTGAATTACAGATTTGGTCCCTATTCCCAGCAAGAAGTTATGGTAAAGGTAGGCCTAGGTGGCTCTCCTTCTAGAGAAGGCTTTTTGCTAATTATTTTGAGACTCTTAAAATTTAATTAATTGGTAAATAATACAGCAAATCTTCACTGAATATATTACAAAGCAACCATTAAGAACAATAAGGAAAAAATACTGTTCAAATAACACTGCTACTACAGTAATAATTCTGGGGCATGGGGTGGGAACACGATTACCTAACCTGAAATAAACTGTGAAGTGCAATGAATACAGAAAGAAATTAGCAAACTTCAGTTATTCAGAAATGGAAGGAAAAGCATGCAAACATTTCTAAAATTTGGTTTTCAATTTCATATATGTTGTTATGTTTAAAAATAAAATGTTAAAAATGTTTCAGACCATAACAAAGGAAAATAAATTACTTATTGCAATATATAGAGCACAGTCAGGATCCCCCTTGTGTTTTGTAATAAGAAAGCCAAATTGCCTGAGCAGTGCACACTTCATTTAGCTTTTCTGCAATTAAAAAATAATTGAAAAGCTCTTTTTTTTTTGCAGCAAGGCAGAGAGACCTTGCTTTGAATGCAAAGCATTTATGTGGTATGGTAAAGAATCTGTCAAGAGTACAAAGATCATCCTGGAAAATAACATATGCTAATTGTACATAACTGTTTGCAGACCAACTCACTACTGGAAAAAAAATAAATTAATTTGTTTTCTGAAACTGGGCTGTTTTATTTTTCAGTCTACTGTGACACTTGGCTGCGTCCCTAATAAAGAATCCATTCCTGAAAGCAGCACAGCTAATGTGTTTTATTATTTAAGGGTGCAATTGGGATTAAGGGCACTCTCACAAGAGTCTTTAATTTGCCTATGAACCTATGCAAATGGACCTCTGTTCATGTAGAAGCTATGTAAATGTTGTTACAATTTGCTGTATGCGTAGTCCAGCAAAAATTGTAGCTTAATTTTGCCAAACTCCAAACCCTGGAGAAAGGAATGCTATAATAAGACTGTTTCATTGATATTTCTAATGCCCAGAGATTTGCAAATGTATTCCTGGTGTGGTTTTCATGGTGATTTTAGATCAGGATGAAGCTTTGTTCTTCACTGTATATTTTTACTTTTTGTCATGTCCTATGGCTTCCTCTTCAAGAATTCTTTTACTTTCCACAAACCCCATCCCAAAATATTTTTATTTAAAAATAAGTAATGTTTTAAAACTAGAGAGATGAATCCAAAAAAGTCATGCTCATATACTTTAGAAGCTTTATCCTTCAGAGACAGAAGGTGTTTTCTCAAATATTTGTTTACTGTACTGTATTGGGCACACATTTTTTCCAAGCTGAGTATTTTTGATGAACAAAGCAAGGGTTATGTCTTTTGAGTAGTGATTTATAAAAGCCTGATAGACATGAAGTTTGAATTAACTTATCAGTATTTTTTTTTTTTGGTCATATTTAATACAACTGAGACTTTAAATTGTATGTTACTTTCCTTAAATGTTTTGGATTGCTTTGATCAAAAAGAATCTCATATATTACACTATGAAGAAGATGATTGTACTGGCTTTTGAAGTTTTGTTTTTTCTTTAATTTGCCTTTGATAATTGGTTTTAATTTTTTTAAGATGACTAAGCAAACTTCTAAGTTATGAAAATGGAAGATTTTTTTTCAAACAACAAACAAGCATAGTCAGATTATTCTAAATATTTGATTAATCAAACAGTTCTTAAAGTAATAGCCATTTAAATTTGCTAGAATATTGATATACTTTTAACATCCTTTTTTAGGAGAGCACAGTATCTGTTGGACTTTTGTATGTCACTATCAAACACTCATAATGTTTCTTAAATTTACCAAATCAGAAGAAGATGTGTAAATAGAATTTATGGTGTGAAGCTTGACTTTTCTTCTGACATGTAATCTGAAAGTACCTTTTAATCAAAGTAGTGTCTATTTTTTCAAGAAAAAATACCAGTTACTTGTTTCTGATGCCAATTACATATTTAAGGCAGAAGTTGGGAAATGGCTAAAAGCATGGAGAAATCCAGTTACCTCTTTTTACTGCTTTTGTGATAACTGAGGCACATCTTTGAGAAAGTCCAAAGAGGATTAGAAAGCTCAGTATGTTAAAGATGTGCCCTCTTCACTCATGCTGCCCAGGCCACTGACTACAGCTGTGCAGAACAAGACATGAGCGCCAGGATTGGAGTTAAACTGCCTGACTAAAATCTTAAAGTAAGTCTGCAAGTAGTTCTCCATAGCTGAGCTGCTCATACCAATCTTCTCTCAAAGTGTGATTATCAGTGTCCCCAAAGTTACATCCCTTTAACTAGCTGAAACCATCTAGTGAAACATATGTGTATTAAACTGCATCAGTCCTTGCTTGCACTGATTTTGCTGAAGTCAGGCTTCACTCACAGGTTTCCTTCCTAGGCATTTGAAATTGGTGTCAGATGTTTTAGTTGTGCAGCTGGAAAAAATAATGAAATAGCCAGGTACGGAAAAAATTCTTCCTAGAGGGCATTTTAGTTCTGTAGTGTACTAATGATACATCAGCCATCATCCAGTTAGTCTGTAGCAGTGCACACACAAGTCTTTGCAGCAAAGGTGGTTTGTAGGTCTCACAAATCCCTGGGTGAACTCACGCTGGCTAGGTCACTGGCTGGGTAAGCACAGAGGACTTTTCCTTCTGGCAGCAGAGACTCAGAAATAAAGTATCTTAGGAATGTAATGTATATTAAGAATAGGGCTCTCATCTAGTTCTAGAAGACAGAAATACTAAATTGAACATAATTTTCACAGCTGCAGAGAAGGTTTGGTATTTGGCTGCCAGAAGCTGTGGGGCAGAAGACGCCACTATTTGTGTATTCATTTGTAGCAGTCTCCATATATATCTACAGTAAATTTCTGAATTGTTGGTTTTGCCTGGATGGTTGGTCTGATAAATTTTCATTGTCTAAAATTCATGTCAGCTGTCAGTGAAAATTTTTCAATACCTCTTAACTGCAAATTTTTTTATTAGTGCTTGATTGGGATGCTCCAGTTGAAAATACCATTCTTTACTCAGAAAGATTTTGGGTCCTGGTCAGAAAATGTTCTGTTGTAGGAGAATTTGAGAGCATCATAAAACTGGGTGTGCGTAGGATACCCTTCATCTAACCTTTATGACACCCATTGTGTTGAATAATCTTACTTTGAATGGACTTGTCCAGTGCTTGTGTGAATAAACCTATTTAAAAAATTGCACTTGTCCAATGCTACATCAACCCAGAGATTTGACATATGCAAATTATCATCTGTAAGAATATCTGTTTATGATTTCCCAGTAGAAAGAAATGAAGCAAGACACCGCTTCTAATTAAAGTAGCAATTTCTTTTTCACTTTATTAAATCCTTTATTTATATTAAATCCTTTATTTATATTAAATCCTGTGGTCTTGTGTTATGTCCTTTTTCCATCTAATTCACTTTATCTGTAGATTTCTCAAACTCTTGGTTAGTTGAGGGAGTTCTTTAATTCATTACGTCCAACCTGTGTACTGTCATACACAGTGTTGTCTTATTGAAATTAGTTTTTTCCTTAAGCTGGACAAAGAAACATTGATTATAGGTTGCAGCATTCTCTAGACACTCTGTTCAGTTTATGCTTTTGTTCAGATGCTTTCCTTGACATTGATGTTGGACTTCTGAGTCAATTGGCTGGTGAAATTCTGCATTCTAAGATGCTACAAAAATAATTCTGTTAAACAGCAAAGCAGTGTTAACTTTGGACACTGTCCTAGTTTTGGCTGGTTTAATTTTATGCCTAGCAGCCAATAGAGTGCTGTGTTTTGGATTCAGAATGAGAATAATGTTGATAACACACTGATGTTTTAGTTGTTGCTGTTAGTGCTCACCCCCAGCCAAGGACTTTTCAGTTTCCCGTGCTCTGCCAGCCAGCAGGTGCACGAGGAGCTGGGAGGGAGCACAGCCAGGACAGCTGACCCAGACTGGCTAAAGGGACACTCCATAGCCCAGAGAGTGTCCTGCCCAGTAAATGAACTGGGAGAGTTGGCCAGGAGGGGCTGATCACTGCTCAGGGATGGAATGGGCATTGGGCAGTGAGAAATCATGTTGTGCAGCTCTTGTTTCTCCTGGGCATTATCTCCCTCTTATTATCTTCCATTTCAATACTATTATTATTTTTATATTTTGCTTTATTTCAATTATGAAACTATTCTTTTAACCACCCATGGGTTTTACCTTCTTCTGAGCCTCCTCCTCATCCTATTGCAGGGTAAGTGAGCAGCAGTGTAATACTCAGTTGGTCTTTGTATGACAGAAAAATAAAAGTTGAAAAACCTCTATGTTCTGTCCTGGGAGTTTGTCTGTAGATGTGTGTTGTCTGATGCTCCTTTTTTAATGTTCCAGCAATTCAGAAAGTGGTATGCCAACATTTTTCTTCGGGCAGTGCACCACCATGCACTCTTTAAAATGGAAATAAAGATAATTTCTGTGACTGTTGTGTTCTCAGCATGACAGCTAATGTGAAGGCCTGGGGGACCAAGATTAGCTAAGGACAGCTTGGAGGAAACAAGCAGTCAGACCAGAGGATGAGCAGCAGGAGAAAGCACTTGTCTGAGCTGAAGTGGTGGCTGCTGCTGCTCTGCTGCTCCTCAGCTCTCTGCTAGAAGTTACTTCCCCCTTAGGTCTGCTAGATGAGCCATTTGTGAGATTATTTAACCCCCCTGCTCACAGTATAACAGCCTTTTATTAGCCCTAGCTCAAATCAAGGAGTGATCAGGCAGGCAGGTAAGTCAATGAAGCTGGAGGGGATTGATGGCAAGCAGCTCCCAGTGGTCTGGGTGAAAAAACCTCTCTAGCAGAACAGCAGATATGTTGGAGAAGTGATGGTTTAGTGTCCCACCGCTGCTTAGAGGCAGCTGACTCTTTGGCTGTGGATCTGTGTGAAAACTACATTATCAGTATTCTGAATGTATTGCTGTTTGCTTAATGATGGAAAACTGGTTGAAATATCCAGACAATTTAACAGTATGGAAGAACAATGCAACAGCAAAAAACATTTACTGTCTCCTTGAAAGGAAGAAAAAGGTAGGATAGGAGGATAAAGCATCTCTGAAAATAAACAAGTGATAGAAGAAATTAATTTTATTTCTAAAAATACCCAAAATAACACCAAATATGCAGATAAGCCATGATCAGTTAACCTTTAGCATGACACTGGTGCATTTCTTGAGTCTTAGGGAAGTAATTTAGTTTTTTGCATCTGTGGAGCACAAAATGATAACTAAGTCTATTCCTGCATATTTCATTATTGATCTTAATCCAAAGCCTGCAAAAATCAATCAATAATAAATCATTCTACTTTATAAGGGAATTCTTCGTGTCAAGTGAAGTGTCAAGGGAGAAGAAGCAATTTTTCTGGATGGATTAAAACTGTATTGAAAATGAAGATGACATTAGGGAAAAACTACTTATAATTGAATTGCTAATTTGTGTTTATCCAGTTGTACTAAGATCAGAGGAAAATTTTATAAACTCTTCCTTTCCTTTTTTCCCCTAATTCTTCTTATTTTGTGATTTTCAGAAATCCTGCCAGAAACCTGTGGATAAATACATTGAGTATGATCCTGTTATCATCTTGATTAATGCTGTTTTATGCAAAGCACAAGCATACAGGCACATTCTTTTCAACACAAAGATAAATGTAAGTTGCTATGTCCCTGCCTTGTGGCTTTTTTCTTTTTGTTAAAAATATATTTAGGTTTGGTAAGTTTGTTGTATTAGTTATAAAACTTTAGACTATTCATCTCCTGCCCCTCCACAGATTTCAGCAAGCTGAACCAGTTACATGATGAATAGAACACATGGAATCTCAAACTCCCACTGTTACTAAGACAGCTTCTGTCTTTACAGCAGTGATGCTGCAGTACCAGCAAATACAAAGTCATCTTACATATTGAAGAGAAGGAACTGCAAAGAACTGTTCATGCAGTTTCCTACTTAACCTATCATGTTAATTGATGCTAAAAGGATGATGTGCTAAATTCCATTGTAAGAGAAAGACCTAATTGCAGATTAATTTTCAAATTGAATTTCTGTTGCAAACAATTCTTTTTCAAATGAGCAATAGTAGTATAAAATACCAAATTAACAATCCTGTGCCAGTTAAACATACTGTACTAATTTCTCACAAGTCTCTCACTGTGTAATTAACCATGTCCTCAAAGCCAGAGCAAAAGTTGGTGGCTTTCACTTGAATTGTGGTTGATGCAGAATTATGTAGTTGGGCTGGCCAGGTCTGGAGGTGCAGTGTTTTGGTATTACATATTTTTACTGTAAGGACTGATTTCCCAGGAGAGGGAAGCTAATCTAGAGCAAAATCTCTAAGCATAAGTATGTGCTGTGTTCATGTTGGTACCTCTTAGCCAGTGTAGATAAATACACTCGCTTCATCTTTCAAGCATAAATCTATCTAAACATTTGTAATTAATTCGGTGCTTCTGGACACTTGTAATGTTTCCTGTGAGGCTTCTGCAAGGACTGTTTGTGAAAAGTTCATCTATCAAAATTATTTGAGTTGAATTTTAAACTGGCAAAGCCTATGCATCTATGTATAACTATTTCCTCCAACAGAAAAAGTAGAATCCAGCACAGAAATTGTTATGGCTTGTTTAAATCTTGTTTTAAACCAGAAATCACCTCATATATGCGCTGGCTTACAGACTGTATAATGTGGAAACATGCTAACTGTTGGCCCTCACAACATAATTTTTGATGTCACTTCAGAAGATATTTTAAATAGCTTTGTTTGGTTATATTGCTGCCCTTTATTTTTGGTGCCTCACTCTTAGATGAGGTAAGAAATATTTTGGTATAACTACACTACCAGTTTCTTCTAATGGAGATTGTCCCAGGGAAAAAGAGAAACAAGGCTAATTAAACCAGTTTGCTGAATAGAGTAGTTGCCCTTAAACAGAAATTTTAGATAGTATAATTCTATGCTAGCAATGGTACAATTTTGGTTTTTCATTCCTAGCTGAATAGCCTTCCCAATCAGGCCTTAACCACAGTTATATACCTTCTTCTGTACAGAACTGTTGATGCAATTTTGTGCATGTTATAATTTGACTATCATGTTAGCAGATATTAAAAGGATGATGGGATAAATTAGTGGCTCAGCAGAAGTAATTTTGCTTATATGCTAAAGAGAAGTAATACACCTACCGAGTTTGTGTGGAGGTGTTTAAATGTTTTTTAAATGCTGATTTCTTACTAATGCTTTAATTTATGCTGATTTAATAGTACTCCTTTTATTATTCTTTCATTTACCAGATTCATGGGAAGCTCTGTGTGTTTTGTTTGCTCTGTGAAGCTTATATCAGGTGGTTGCAACTACAGGATTCAAGCCAAAATACAGATCCTGATGACTTAATCAGATATGCCAAAGAATGGGATTTTTATAGAATGTTTGGCATAGCTTCTTTAGGTAAGATTGGTGATTTGTATTATATACTCTTTAAGCATTGAAGAACTTCAAGCCCATACTGCAAAAATTGATAGAGAATGGATGTGATGTCCAACCCAGTATGGTTAAACAATTACACACATACTCTCTAATTTGCCTGCATTTAATGGAAATACCTGTTCTGATTACAGTTCAGACTGATATGATCAGCATTAGATATGAAGAGACTGAAAAGTGGCAATATTCAGAAATCTTTGCCTGATATCTCTTGACATAGTTTGAAGATCAGTGTAAAGCTCAGCCTTATTCCACGTTTCATGTTGACTTCAAGGTTTATTATTCATTCAGGTGATACAACCTTACTAAAGTAAAAAATTGGGAAAAGTTGTATCTGTTCGGGGTTGTTTTTTTAAACAAATACACTAAAATACAGAGCAGTGTATTCTAAGACTGTACTTGAAGGCAGGGAAGTGGTTTTGTTCTCTGCTGGTTAAAACATTTTTTCTCATACTTTTTCAGATGATAGTGTTTAAGTCAAACTTGCACACTAAAACTAGTATTTTTCTTACACATTCAGAGCTTAAATTAAGTCCTTTATTGTCTAATATTGTTTTAAGTAGGTTTTTATAATATGTCAGTAAAAATATTGAACTGATTTTTCAGTAGTGACTCATCTATTACAATTATTGTGGGAGTTTCTTTGACATCTGCATTAAATGCTAGCATATCACAGGAGCAGTGTCAAAAAAAGTCTGGTAGCTCAAAGGTATTTTCACCTTGGTGTTCTTTCTCATGCTGGATGAAAAGGGTTCATTGTGGGTGACCCTTTGCAAAGGAGGATTGATTTTGTTTTTTTGTTTTACAGCCTAACAGACAGTTGGAAAAAAAACCCTCTCATTGCTAAAAAGTGAAAGTGAAGAGGTTTTGTGCTTAACTTCTTGCCCTAAATGGAGTCAGAAGTCACAAATATGATAATCCTACAGATAGAATCCTGTGATAGAATTATTCTGAATGTCATTTAAGGAATATTTGGCTATTAAAATGAACACAGGAGATAGAACATTTGTATTTGCCTGTGGCTTTTAAAAAGTGACTTTAAAAAGTGACTGCATTTGGGACATGCCATTTTACTGAAATTCATTCAGATCTGGACTTGATTTTTGGCACTTTGTTCTCTCTTTCCAACGCCTCTTATTTCCTTTCAGAACAAACTTCATTTTTCATTGGTATTTTCATTACCTTGTGGTGGATGACACCTGAGATGCTGAAAACAAAGTCTGACTTCATCTTACTTCTCAAAGCACTGCTGTTGTCCACCTATGGAAAGCTCCTGCTAATTCCAGCTGTTATTTGGGAGCACGACTACACGCCTTTGTGCCTTGCATTTATAAAAGTGTTTGTCTTGATATCAAACTCTCAGGCAATTAGAGGTACATTTTTGCATTTATTACACTGCATTATGTGTATAGAATATGTGTGAGAGACTGCTGATGTTACAGAAGTCACTATTATTGTTATCATTTTAATCTATATCAGATACCTGACTGAAATAGCTCTGGTTTAAAACTGTGTTCCTTAAATTTTAATAGAAAGTGATTGAAGCAAAAAAAAATTAAAAAGGAAGAAAAAAAGTACCTCTTGTCTCACCATCATCTCTTTGTTTATATAGTATTATATCCACCAGATCCATCTATTACAATTTGAGGCAATTCATGGATCATTGAAACATAGATTTTTTTTGAGTTTCTGAAAAATTAAAATTTCATATTAATTTTATTCATGTCTTTGGAATGCAGACTTTTAACAAATTTGTGTTATTTCTAATACACACAAATTAATGTGAATTCTCATATGATTTCTGTGATCTTCTTAAATGGTACATGATAAATTTGTTCTGTTTTTTTTTTGCAGTTACATTGAACTTGAACCGAATACTCCCTTGGTTTGCCATCTTCTTTGGATTAATTTTGGAAAATGGTGTGGTCTGCTTGTTCCAGAAAATGGGATGGGATGTTTGAAGTGTCAGCCCAATGAAGAAATACCAACAACGTGATGACAATTTTCTCAGAATGATCTCTGCCAGCAGGCTCCAAAAGCACTGTTTTCATAGGGATAAAGAAGGTGATAGATAACAAAAAAGCATTAGAAGTTTGGCTATTTCCTGTGCTGAGCCATAAAACGTCAGCCTTAGGTTGTTTATTTTCCCAATAAAAATATGAATGTCTCACTATCCTAACAGTTTTATAAATCTGGCTGCATAGCTGTGGCTCTAAGAAGAAAGGTACACTAAAAAAACCCAGCCCTGCTACCAATCAGTGCATTTTGGCAGAGAGGAGCATGAATTGTTCCCTTAAGAGGAAGGGAGTCAGTGGAAAAATGTAAAAGCCAAAATTTATATTTCCGTAAAACCAGATTTTCAAAGAGAAAAGTGAACATTTGCAAAGAGTTTATTAGAGAAAAGGCAAGTATTCCAGAGTGAAACTACAGTGGGAAAGCCAAGCTGCATTCTCTGGAATGTTTATGTTAACAATCCAAAATAAGAAAATATCTAGTTCTAGAGTAATCTCTAGGAATGATAGTTTTAAACTGGCTAGACATTTTAGGTGATCTCATAAGTACTTGAAATTTTATGTGATCTCATAAATGCTGCTTTCTTCTGAAAGATGAAGAGAGAGTGAAAGGACTGACCCCCAACATGCAGGGCTGTTCAGGATACTGCTTCTTCTGAATTTAAGTCACATCCCCCACACCCAGTCTTCATCTGGCTGCACATTTTGTGGAAGCAAAAATTGAAACATGAGGCCATTCACCAATCGAGTAGTAGTTAAAAAATAATAAACAAAAATGTTCAGGCCTAAATTAATGAAAAACATTTCTAGAAGTTCTGCACTTTTTTCCTCAGCAGGCAAAAGGAGAGCTAAGTGGCCCACAAAGGAACGGACAGAATCAATTTCCACAAGACAGTAAAAAGAGCACAAACCCACTTTTGTGCAGGCCAGTTTCTATTCATCCCATCCAATATTTAACTCTCCTGCTTGAGTTCTGGAAGGCTGTACTGTCCATAGGGATTACTTCCATTCTTTGTTTTCCTCAGATGCTGTCTCATGTCTGTGTTTTCCAGAATGAATCAAAAAACATTTTGCAACATCTTCAAGTTAATTCCCAACAGGTTTAGAGTAAGTCTAGATTATGACCACAAAATACATCAAACATGTTTTTCTGATGGAACTGCCCATGCTATGCAAGTTATTTGATCAGAAAAGCAAATGGTTGCTGATTCTCTTTTATTAAATCAAAGGCTGACAGCAATTTTGTTGTTTGTGTTACACTTCGCAACTTCCTGAGCATGTCAGAGAAAGCAAGAAACCCCAATTGCAACATTTTTAAATATGGGAGACTCTTAATTTGATTGGTAATGGATTAATTTCCCCAAGTTGAGTCTGTTTTGTCCATGACAGTAACAGGTGACTAAACTCTCCCCATCCTTATCTCAGCCCATGAGCCCTTCCTTTTGTTTTGTCTCCAGTGCCTAGCGTGGGAGTGACAGAGCAGCTTTGGTGAGCATCTGACATCCAGACTGGCACTGGCAGTGGATTCAGTCTAGAGGCTGAGTGGAGCCCATTTCAGTGTAACTAATTTAGGTTGTTATATGTAAACATGATGCTGTCAGCAGCAAAATTGTAAATACAATGTAAATAAATTTTATTTGAGAACAGTCTTCTTAAATTAAACTTGATTTTGAATTTTTAAAAACTGATTTCAGGTATTTTTTGAGTTTTTTTCCAGAACACCTAGAATGGACACTAACACATTCTGAAAGAAGCAGTGTTTACCTATTGTGCCACATACACTGATAATGCATCAGTTATGCACTCTGTAACGCTGCCAGGAGCCACCACTGCCCTTACACAATTTTGAAGCAAGAGAGGACAATTAAAAGCTACAGAGGTGTGGAACAAAAGCAGGTGTGGTACAGGTTCTCAGTCTTCAGAGGCATCATTAGTAATGTAGGGCATTCAGCATTATTTGGTGTTAAAGTTACTCCTTTACTGAAATAACATGACAAATACACTAATATTTCATAAATCTAGGGGGAGCTTAAGGACACCCACTGGGGGAGGGGAGGGAGATGAGTGCATTTTTTATGCTTTGAAAGCATATAGTGCTTCAGAGACAACCAAGACTCTTTTAAGTTTCTGCCTGTTTAAAACTGTCACATCTCTCTTGCTTTTACTCTTTTTTGTCAACATTTTGTAATGAAACAGTTACCTATGCTGGAATATGGATGGCAAATAGCCCTTTCTATGTATCATAATCTGTTTCATTAAGTTACAGGAGAGGATTTATTTGAGTTAAAAATCCAGCAGCCTGGAAGTGAACCTATAGAAACTTTTGAGTTTTGCTTGGAATCAGAAGGGGTATTGTGGCCTATGGAGCAAATTCAAAACTGTGTTGTATGAAATGCACAGAAAAACCAGGGCTGTTACTGAGACTGGGGTTGAGCAATGACTCAGTGATTGCGCAGTGGGAGCTGGGAACTCCTGCAGGTCCACAGGCCATGTAGCAAGTATTTAGAAATTAGCATATGCAAAATTGGAGAATTGGAGTAAAGGCTAAGGAGGGTTAAAAGAGAAGATAGGAGTCTGGCAGACTTCTACAAAATTAAGATGGCAGTAAAAACTAAGGAGATAGCATCTCAAGAAAAATATGTAAGGAAATACTCAGTATAGATGTTTATGAGTATCATGAAGCAAATATAAAAACATCCTACTACCAAGTTTACAAATTATGAACATGAAAGAAGAGTAGTATTAATTGCAAACATTTTTGTAATAGTCTAAGTGACAACATGACATAGCAAAAGATGTTTTCCAAGCAGTAAATTCTGTGGGTTTCCCTAGAAAAGATCCCCGTAACCTCGTTATTTCAATGGTTTGCACTACAGCCTTGAAAATACACTTTTATAAGGCAGAATTAGCAATTGTACAGTGATAGAACTAGTCAGTGAACAGGAAGAGCTGTGCAACAGCAGAGCTTCTCCCTCCATTCTGCATTACTGTGCTGCATTAGGCTTTGCTGGTGCAAGGGCTACCACCCTTGTGCCCTCCTGCACATACAGACAAGGGAGCCCTTTCTTCCACACAAACCCCATCTCAGAGGCATATAAGCTGCCATTTGTTACTCCAGTCTTCACCAAACTGAAAGTAAAGCAGGACATCTGTACTGGAAAACTATGAGCTGATTTCTCACAAAACAAGCAGGCCCTTGTTTCTCAGGGGCTTGGTTGCTTTTGCATTCCTTGGGCACTCCCCAGCCGAGTGGTGTTGAGCACTGCAGGGCCAATCTGGAGTTGATGAGGAAACACTGTTGATTTCAAAACTGGAAGGAACATACAGACACTCTTACATATGTGTTCTTTGATTAATTTTTGTTTTTTTAAAATCACAAATCCAAGCTTTTAAAAATGAATATCCATCTTCAGTTTGGATAAATGTGAGAATGAAATTAGTGATGACAAACAGATCGCAAAATATTTGTTTTGGTGACTTGGTATCAAGGTCAGTTCAAGATACAACCACAAAAGCTATAAAATTCAAATTATTTTAGGATGACATCTTTTAAAAATCTAAGTAGTCCCACAAGCTGGGATTATTCTAAATCTTGTTGAGCTCTGCAAAAATTCATGTGGCAAGAGAGAGAATGAATACATTCCTCCACTGCTAAAAATCAATAGGATTTTTGTTTATGAATTATTTGAGACTCATGTTTCTGCAGTTAAAATTTGCAAGAAGGTGTATATAACAAGATTCCCATTTTCTCTCCTGCCTCTTAGCTGTTCTGACTTTCTTAGTCTTTCCAGTAATGCTTACTATATTACTGAGGTGGCAAGAAAGAAGATATGAACATAAGGAGCTTCACAAAATCTTGGTCTGCTGTCCTAAATTTGTAAAGCTTTTTTTGAGCTCTCTGTAGACAAATGACAGGTCTGCAAAGCAACTAGGGAATACTGCTAATGATGTTTTAATTGCTTTTCATTAGAATAATAGCTATTGTTTGGGTTTGTTTGGGTTTTTTTCCCTGGGTAAAAATGTGGTTTAAATTCCTTTACATAGGAGCATAAGAGTGTGAACTTAAGAGATATTACATGTGCTGGCTGCTGCTGAAATAAATCCAGATGATCCCCTTGATTTCTTCCAATCTCTGACTGTAATTCTGAGGACATTTTTAGGCAGAAGAACTGTTTTGCTGCACAGAAGTGCAGCACAGGACTGGGGACCTGAATTAAGACCTGAATCCTAATCCTGGCTCTAAGACCGAGCAGTGCTATGACCTTGAACAAGTCATACGTGTGGCTCCATAAAATGATTATATCTCCACCATCACAGGATTTGGGGCAGGATTAATTTTTTCATGTCTGCTTAGAAAGATGAAAAGCATTAAGTCCTTTCAGCTGCAGGTTGTTAGGAGTCAGTCAACACTGTGAATGTCAGATATGAAACAGACATGCCAGGAGCCAGAGAATGTGAATATTAAAGGTGACGTGTTTAAAGTCTTTGTTATACTAAGGGGAGCTTTAATTCTGACCCTTGCTGGCATGCAGTTCTGGAACATACACATCTGAAGACTTTAAGGAGTATATACAGCAAATCACTGATCCCTTATTATGATTTGAAGTTATTGCAGCTGTTGTGTGCCAAAATAAATCTAAAATTAGTTTAAAAATGAGCAAAGGGAGCTTGCACGTTAGCTGATCTTACTTTCAGCAATCTAAAAAAAAAAAAAGATACTTTGACAGTTTGAGACTTTGAGGTAGAAAGCACTGGTACATTTTCCAGAAAAATATTTCTTAAAAAAATACTACAAACCATTGGTATCTTTTCAGTAAACAAATTCAATAACATTGCACAGATTTAAACAAGACCTCAACAACATATAAGCACTTCTACTCACCTTGCACTCCTTCCTCAGAACTGCTTATCCACTCTGTAAGCATCTGTGGGTATTACCTTTATAGTGATTCCCTGCGAGGCAAGCTGCAGCCCATCTGATACTGTCATACATGCATCACTCCTTAACTTTGATCCTTTCTTTGGTCTCTCACTTCTCTTCCAGAATAAAGCTTTGGTTCTAACCATCAAAGCCACACATGTATCATGTCTTGGCTACAGTAGAAATAGTCTCTCTTTTTCTCAGTAGGGCTACAGCGTTCTTTTGATCACTGAAAATCAAAAGCCAACAGAAGTGTAATAATAACTAGGAAGAAAACATTTCCCATTGAGAACATGCACTGGATAATAACATGCCACATACCAGCACCAGAAAAAATGTCTTGGATTTTGCAGGATAGGGACCAAAAGAGAATGTATTACATTGAGCATACACCTCATAAATTTGTTCAAAGCAGGAATCTGTTTCTGTCTAAGGACATTTATCCTACTTAGTAGTGTGAAAATGGCAGATGGGTTGCATGGCAAGGAAAGCACAATCCATTCTCTTACTCATTTTATCGTGGGAGGGAGCAAAATGAAAATAAACACTGATGACTCATGAAGAATTTTTTCAGGAATGATGGACATAATTTGAACCCTTTTCTTTAGAGAAGCAAATTAACTTTGCTGTGGACGAGCACAATGGCAGGTATTCATTTCTTTACACAACCACATGACAAGACTTAATTTGTACTAGAACTGCCATCTTTTCAAATGGATTTTGCACTTCTGTAAGTGGATTTTTCCCTAAAATACTTTTCTGCTCAACTGCACTATGCAATTTATGTAAACAATGTGTGTGTGCGTGTAGATGGAAGGAGAGGGAAGGTCAAACCAGTTCCTACAGCCTGTGCATTTTCTGCCTTATCTATGTATGAAATGGTGCACCTTCTGTCTGTTTTAAGGTCCTACATTGAAAGAAAATGCCAACAGCAAGAAAGGCACCTTCCTACCACAACAGTTTGAGTATTGTGCAACATAACAGATTGTATCAGTTTTAAAAAAAGTCATGTCCCTGACAAAACAGTATCAGAAGCATGCAGAGATTATGTCTCCCTTCTCTCATTGTTACTCAGCCACTTTTATGTAACAAAATGCCAGCATGGTGATTCTAATCTAATTCAGCTGCACAAGCACTTTGATTGAAAGTTCAGAGAGGTGTTTTTAATCCTCTCCAACACAACCTAATAGAGGATGGCAAAACAGGAAGCCCTCGTGTGCAGATCCTTCCTCCCCATAATGGCAGGGTGGAAGGTGCCATCTGTCATTTCATGCCATTATATTGGAAAGTGCTGTCTCCTCTAAACTCCTTGCAGCAGCTGCTCCTGAAGGCTCAGCTCTTTGTCCTGAGCAGGCAGCTGCCTCTGCCACCCCCTTGGGAACAGTTTTGTTTTCACAGAATCAGACAGGGCTAGAAGTGATATCTCAGAGGTCATTGGTCCTTCCGCCAGCCGCTGGGATGGATAGGCACTCCTGACAGATGTTCTCCCTGGCAGGCAGAGATTCTGCTCTCAGAGACCAAACCTGAGCTGCCTTTCCCAAATTAGGAGACCTATCAGCTCCTACTGCATGCAGCAGCAGTCTGATGCCCAGCTGTTTTTCAACTATGACCATTTATTCAAGTAATATGATTTTGTGAAAATACAAGATTTTACTTGAGTAATCCATTGTGAAGATGGTGGCTAGGTCTTTTAGAAAGTTTCTGTCCTTCAATTTTATTCTTCAGGTTGCCTGCTTCCTATTCCCCTACCCCCTGCTTAGCCTTGCTAAGCCAGTGACATGAAAATCCATCAAATTCCTTGGCTGCAGGACCACAAAGCATTGGAGATTTGATTTTAAATGAACAAGGCAGCCTGCACCTCTTCGGATCTACTACAGACTTTTTGTAAAGACACGGGCACTGGATAACACACCATTAAGCTGAAACAAAAATACAATCAGTGCCTACAAATGAAAGCAATTCAGAGAATGAGAGAATGGGCATGGGGCATTGAGATCTCTGTTCCTGGAGAATAAATGCATCCCAGCAAACTCTCTCCTGATTTGCAAAAGAAATTGTAGTGTAAATTTTCATTAGTGGGCACAGATTTTAGCAGATGCTTATACAAATGAATGCCTGCAGTAATATATATATTGATATATATATATACTTCTCTATATATATATAGAGAAGCCAGATATACTTGGCTTCTCTAACACTGATTGATGCATTCTGCCTGTACACACCTGCACTCAAAAGCACAGAAAAGAGTATTATTCTCTATGAGAAGAAGGAACATTGAAAGCTTCAAACAGTCCGGCATTTGCAACAGAAACAGAAAGGACTTTTTGAATGACTGGCTAGTGATAAGTGAAAAGTCCTATTGTATAGCCACACAAAGCACTGGAGACAAGACAAACCTATTTACATATGAGAACACAGACCTCAAGCTAACCCTATAAGAAAGGACGTGAGACAGGATAAAATATATGCAAAAACTAGAATTCCTTTTCCCCCACAGAGATTACTGCAAATTTCTACTGCTCTCATTTATCCGTAATCCTGTATGCAAGCAACTGTATGCAAACATGTGCAATGATGTTCTCCAAAAATATACTAGAACTCTGGTCATAAATGTCTTTCCTCTTCTAAAAATGCACACAAATTATACATTGAATAGGTGCTATATATTCCATGCTCTCTACAGGTCATATGAATGATACAAGGTATTTAAGGAAATGCTTCTCCAGTTTGAGCATCATGACTAAGTATCAGTCAGAAAGAGCAAGGTTATTTTAAAGATACAAGATTGTTCATACAGGACAAAATTCACATAGTAACAGAGCTTTGATATTCTAATACTATGAGAAATTAATTTTCTCTCTGATTTTATGTACTATTTTTTTCAGCTGATTCTGATAAAATGTCCTTCCCCTATACCAAACTGTTTTAATATTTTAGTTGTTTACCTTTAGTGCAACATAGCATATAAGAAGTTATTTTATTCCACAATACAGCCTTTGATGTTGTTTAGGAGTAATGGAAGAGGTAATATGTGGTCCTGTTTAAGCTTGTATTTTACCTTCTCAAAACTTCACTTGTCAGGTCACCTCTGCAGGCAGTGTTAGAATTTTCCATCATCCATGAGGCCTTTCAGTACAAATAATTAGTGCTTTGTTAAAATTAAGATTCAGGTAACCAAAGACACTGTAAAGAGTTGAGAGAGGAAAAAAACCCAACAAAATGTACTGTCCCTGTCATGCAGGTGCTTTCATAACTGAAGAAACGACCTTATTACACTGCCTGCTTGTAAATGATTTAAAAGGTTTTGCTGTTTGACGAGTCAGAAGAGTTTAAGCAAGAGCTGGTAGGGCTCAGACAGGTGACTTTATTGTTTGTGACAGCAGCTGGTATCCTGAGCCAAAAAGAGCTCACAAACTCTTACTCATGTGTCTACCCAGATAATCACAGGGACATTTCTGACCTGTGGAAGAAATGCTTGTGATTTCTGAAAGTGAGTAGTTAGCACTGCAAGGAGGATTGAACTGCTAACATGAATTTAAGGCCGCGGTTTGACATAGAACTGAACTCTCTATGCACTAACAATTCCAAACAATCTGCTTCAGCCATTAAATTCTAACAATCCATTATTTTCATGGGATTTCTCCTCACATATTAAACTTGAGGAATTGTGAAAGATTACATTCTCTTGAAGACATTATCTTAATAAAGTCTTAGCATAAGTGCATTTATAATCTGTGGCAAAAGTTCAGAGAAGAGGCAAAATAGTCACAAGTCTGTGTATTTCAGTAGCAGATAGCTTTGTCTTTTTAACTTGCATACCAACCTTATCTGAAAAATGTAAATTCTACTGCTAAAAGCACATTCCTCTGAAATCATATGTTGGCTTCATTACTTAGGGCTGGTTGTTTCCACAATCATTTAATTAAGTTTTGCGACTAGAACAGATGAAAGAGAAGGGGCCAAAAACCTAAGGGAAAGAGACTTTTGCAGTGAGTATTCATCCCCTCCAAAGTTCCTCTGTCATTTAAAACCAAATAGCCAAACTCGCTGCTGAGTGAGTCATCTCAGTGAGAGCCCCCTGCTAATCCTCTTCATTCCTCACAAGATGCAATTGCCCCACAAGCTGCAGGTGCCAGCCCAGCACACATCCAGCCCTACCTCAGCTTTAATCCCTAGAGCACATCTGGGGTCTGTGCAGCCACCTCAGCTCAGGAGAGTGTCCCTGTGCACAGATCCCCCAGGCTCTTTCAGCCGTGGCAGAACCCAGTCCTCACAGCAGACCCTGGGTGTTTGCAAAGCTGCCTGCAGAGCTGGAGAGCCCAGGTTCACAGAATAAGCAGTTAAGAGGCTTTACACATAGGGAGCTTGGAAACTCACAGAAAATGTTAAAATCAATAGAAGATGACTTTGGAAATAGGAGAAATCTTTTAACTACTTTGCTAAGAAAACAAACAAGTTATTTCCTTAGGTCATGCAGCATTGTCCAGAGTTAAATGTAGTAACTTCAAATAAACCAAAGATAATAGATGGAAAAATCTACTTCTGAGGAGTTATTTTCTGAGAAAATGCATGTCATATATGAAAAGGAATATGAACCTCAAACTGCTGTGGTAATGTATCCTGTACAGGCAGGCTTCACAAAAACAGAGTAAATTCTTTCAAAGTGGCTGAAGGTCACAGAGCTGTACATTGGAGAAAAGACCTGTTGTTAGGGTTCCCTTTGGCACATACCTGCTTAATCCATTTCACATTTCTCCCCAGCAGCCAGCTGAACAGCAGAGTGGGGGAATTAGTTTCCTTTGCCTTCAGAGCAATCTAATTCCTCAAGGAAAATGGATGGCTTTAGCTAGGCAGCTAAATAAAGTCAAAGAAAACATGTTCTTTTCAGTTAAGCAAAAATGCATACCTGCAACAAATGACTGCCTCATTAAAAATACACAAGTAGTGGAACCCCAGCCTCTAAACAGGTCAAAAAAGAACATGAAAAATCCCCCAAGGTGTCAGCAGCAGAACTAATCAAACACGTAACTTTAAAGAACTCGTGTCCCAGGACCTCAGCACCTCTTCCAAACTGTGCCAAGCTCTCACCTCCAGAAACTCTTAACATTCCTCCCCACTGCTCTTCCCTTCTAGCATCCCACTGAAGGCAGCCCCTCGATGTGTATGCAGTTTTCATCCTCACTCCCTAAAAGATGTGCTGAGACTCACCTCCTTCCCACTGCCCCCCGGGCACCCAGCACTGTAGAGCTGCCAGCAGCTGTGTGACCACACAGCTTTTGCCTTCTGGCAGCAGGGTGGCCTAACAGAAGCCAAAAGGGGAATTATAACTGTGATCCTGTCCAAGGAAGAAGCAGTCAAACCTCTCTCTGCTCCTCCAACTCCAAATTCTTACAAGCTTTCTAAGAACAGACCAACTTCTGTCCTATCAGCTCTAGTTCATAGCAAGCTGGCTGATGGAAAATGCCTGGACAAATTTACTGCATATGTTTTGTTTCCTTAGGATGAAGGTGACACAAAACCTTAGGCTTGTAAATAAGTACTAAGTGGATCAATTATAAAGCACTGTGGGGGCTTTGCTACTCTCTTCATTGCATTTAAAATTTGCAAACTGTCTTATTTACAAGAAATTGTAAACATAACTTTAAAAAAATCAACTTATTTTAGAAGCCACATAAAATGACTGGTTACCTATGATTAGGAACTAAATTAATTACAAATACTATAGTAATTTCTGCCTAATTCTCCTAGTCTTCCAATCTCATGACTACACCAAATACTGTACTAAAGCCTCAACTTTAACAAGCATCTAAACTATGCATAAACTGAGTGCAGATTTGCCCCATCTTTATTGGAAAACTCCTTCTTTGAAGCAACTTTCATGCTTTTTACAAATTATTCTAATGATTGCCTACTGCATTTCAGTGCATTAATGCAATACCTTTTAGTAATACATTTGTCCTGTGTATTTGAGTATCTCCTTTATCTAAGTATGCAGCTGTTCCACAGTCTTGGAAATAACAAACAGCAATTCTGATTTTAGAAGATCCCTGCTTTGAAGTCAATCTACACTAAAGTCAATAGCACTGACAGTGACTTCACCAGGAGCTGAAGCTGAACCTAAATGCTCATCTGTTATATTAGCCTTAGTATCAGTCACCCATTACTTTTTGGCACCCACTTTCTCCAAAGCAGAGCACTCCTTCCAGACTCTTCTCTTTTTGTAGACTAAGGAAATTTCCAGGGAACTAAACTGTAATGTAATTATGACAGTATGACTCTGCAGTTGTCATAGCAATGGAATGAGGGTGATATGCTGTGAAGTAAAAATAAAACTTCAAGTACAGCTAGTGGAGAACTAACAATTATTTCTAACTGCTTTACCACATTTACAGGCCCTTTGGAGAAAGGCCATTGAAGTCACACAGCATAGACTGCCTTCTGAACTGCTGTACTCAAGAGTTTTCCACCTCTGGGCAGCAGGAGCCTGACTGTTCTTGCTTCCTTGTAAACCTGGCTTTTCCTGGGCCTGCTCATTATTGCCCGTGCTACGTGGGACTGGAAAAGTTCCGCAGTGTTCGCTGGGTAGAGAAGATTCCAAGGGTTTCTTTCATTGTATCCTCAAAATATACAATGTTATCCTTAAAAACTTAGGAGTTGACCCGGGGTTATGGAGTCAAAATGGGAAAGCTGTGTTGGGATGAGGTTCGGACCATGGGTAGGAAGCTTCTGTAGTAACATGACTCCGTTCTGTTGTGTGCACACCAAACTCAGACTGAAGCTGCCTGCAGCAACTACTCAGTATTTAAAGCTACACTTTCATACCAAGCACCTCTTTCAGAGCAATTTCATGCTGTAATAATGTGGTAAAGAGATACAGCTCAAAACTGCAACACCAGGCATAGAAATCAGCCTCTGAAACAACGGCTTATTGCTTAGTTTTAAAACCTTTTTCTTTCTGCCCTTGTGGCATTTGGGTTTTCCTTAGGAACACAGACTATAACTTCTCTCCCATGCAAGATGGTGTTATTAAAAGGGGCAGGGTGCTGAAAATTTAGCAAGTTCTTATAATCCATCCTGTTTTTTAGTCCAAATTTTGTGGAGTAGTGCTTCAGGACATTTGTTCTTCCCTTGGTAGAGGGAATACCAGCCAAATGTTCCAGGTTGCCTAAATCATGAGCAGGATTAGAAATATAAATCACTTTGCTTTTTAATTTATGTAAGGGAAAGTACTGTGAATTTTGCTCAAGTCCATTCTCATCACCAAGACTATTAAGGAATGGCTGTCTAAAGATCTGTAAAACAGAATTATTAGTTTTAGTAGTAGAAACAGGATTTTCTCCAGAATTCAAAACCAAATAAAATCCAATTAAGACAGAGAAGCAGGAAATTCCATTCCAAATAGAGGTAGGTGGAACTTTTTCCAATTTAATTCAAAAATTGCTTTCTTCAGTCCAGGGTGATGACTAGTCCTAGTTTTCTTATGGGAGGGTTGGGAAGGGGGGTAGGGTTTGTATTCACTGAAAAGGTAAATTAAAATACACACAACATTAGAAAGGTATGCTAAACATCATGCTTTTTATTTTTGGGGAAAGAGCAAGAAAATAGCAGTACTTCAACAGACTAGAAAAAGCCTCATGTAAATACTAAAAGCACAGCAAATTATACTAAAAGCTTATACATTCTTAAGTCAAAGCAGAAAGTTGCATGTAAATATGTGTGTGTATATATACTTATACATGTATACACACATAGGCACACAACTTTTAAGTACAGATATAACTATCTGAATTATCTGTTTTCCTTATCATTCAGTGTAGTTTGGGGTGAGTGAAGCAATTAGACCAGAATTAACATTAAAAAAATTATCCAACCACTGCCACAGAACTAGATTAAGAACTTACACACATACACAATCACAGCACAGTCTTTACTCTCGTGGCCTTTGAATTCCACTAAAATAAGCCAGTTTTAGAGGGAATGCACCCTGGAAGTCTCTTGGCTTTTATCACTGAAACATCCTAGCCTTTGTTAAAAACTAACAGAGGGGCTACCCCAGAATGTGATCTCCAATTCTTCCTGCAAACTGCATGCATGCCAGACATGAACCATGCAAAAACTCTTTGAGGTTTAAGCCCTTAATTATTACCTTGTGTCAAGATTCAGGCACTGTGCTTTACAGCAATCTTCAGAATTAAATTTAAGAAACTAAAATCGCATTGGGAATTGATTTTACTTAAAATAGAGAAGGGTGAAAACTCAGATAGTTGGCAACTCTCAGCTGATTAAGCATTTCACACAATGAATTAATAAAAACTTAACCAAGTGCTTTAGTAAGTTCTGAAAACAAAAATAAGTTATATTTCAAAGAACAAGTTAGTATAAAAAGTTTTAACATATGCAAAGTATGTGCTCAAAATACTTGTTTCGCATTTTTAAAAAGAGCTGTCATCTACCTTACAGCAACAAAGTTCACCCAGTATAAAATATTGCAATTTGTCCCATTGTGTCATATGAGAGGTTTCCTTATTCTTCATATGATCAAGAACACTTGCACAAGAGTTCATGTTATTCCAAGCCACATAGTGGCAGACAGACTATGTTTGAAAACGTGCTTTTACTATGCAGTGCAGTAAAAGCTGAGCAAACCATTTCAGAGCAGCGTTTAGCAGGTCGAAGAGCTATGTTGATGCAAGAAATCCAGAGAAGAGTATAAAAGTTAATGCCAAGTGGCAGTACCAAGAAAGTGAATTAGATCAACAGAAAAAAAAACCCTGCTGATAACATTCACTATCACATGTACAGCTTGTAAGCTAGGAATAAATTAGCTTAAGGAGAAAAAAAAATTCACTGTGTAAACAATTCACCCAGTACAAAACTGGATGCAGGCGGTAAGAGCAGAACTAGCTTAGTAGTGCTGAGGATGTGCGTGCATCCAGATGCCTGTTCAAAATGCATTTATCAATGCCACTGACCCCCCAAAAATCACCTAGAGCTATTTACACCACAGCAGAGGCTTCCCTCCCCCCTTATGAAGTTATTACAACTCAGGAAGTCGCTGCTGTCTACTACGATTAGAATTCCAGTTATAAGCTACCGATGTTTGTAAGATGAAAACACCCACCTTCCAAATTAAATTGAAAACTCTTGTCAAGCATGTCTGAAGACTCTTCAAAAGTTAAAGTACAGCACTTTGCTCAAGTGGTATTTGCATGAGTAACTTGTACTGACAGCCTGTTAAAATAAGAGAATTTAACACAACTCGGGGTAGCTGGGTGTTCCTCCTCAGGAAGAGGGATCCATACAAATTCCAGTCGTTCTTGTTGAGGTGTGTTAGAGGGAGAGAAGGACCAAAGAACCTCAGTCCAGTCAGCCTCGAGGGGAATCTTCCTGCTTCTAGAAGTATTCCTCCTCTTCATCAAAAAATCCGTTTTCCATGGTGTATGAGCAGTCTGCGTTAGAGTCAGCTTGGCAGGCACCTTTGTACTCTTGAATGGACTCGTACAGGGAGTAAAGCTGACACAGCAATGACATATCCAGCTGCCGAAGGCCAACCTGGAGGGGCAACAATTCAAACCATCATTACTGCAAGTGTCTTTCTATGGCAGTATAGTGCTATATATCTTTTGTTGCTAAACAGGAGGTTCAAGCTTCCTTCCACCTTGAATATTTACGAAAAGTGAAAGTAAAATTCATTTTCTAAGGTGGCAGATGCCCCATGGGATAAACTGAACAAAAGAACAAGGAATGATGTGATGCAATAGTACAGAACAAATGCAAAGTGTTCTTCCAAATGCTGTATTACAATGATGGGCCTAACTTCCAATAAGCAGTGCACTGCTGTCGGAGCCATGGCAGATAAATTCATGAAGTCTATATTCCTCATTATGCAAGGGAGATATTTTTCCAGAAACACCGTGTGTCTTTCACACATCTTTCTCTGACACCATCACAAGGTGCTCTGCTTTTGTCTGAAACAGCCTGGAGTAAAAGTTTTAAATGGGACTCTGACTGGTTTTCCCATTTCCCAGCTAAGTATTTCTACTCTAATTTTCTTTTCAATGTTGATGTACATAGGCATCTGGCAAAGCCAGGTATGTCCAGCACAATACAGCACACTACTTCCAGGCAGCAAAACTAAAGCAGAAGTGACACAAGGACAAACTTCATCTCTTACAAATCTTCAGAGTACTTTCATGTGCCACTCAAGCACAGGCTTGATTATAATTAAGCACCTAATATTTTGGTCCTTAAGATTCTCAAATATTCCAGAGCAAATTAAAGATTTAAAAACATTTAAAAAAAAGGCTGCATCTTTATGTCAGGTACAAAACCAGTATGTTGCACTGCAAAATGAAATCATGCTACTCATTTAACTCAATTCAGTCTCTCTCTCTGGCAACAAAATGGAGAGTTTACTTGACATTGTCACCTATCCAAGTCAGATCAAATTAAAACTAGGTTTTGCCTTGCAGCCAATTTAAACCACCACTCAATTAGTGATTCTAGAGAAACAGCCATTTCAGCCTTATTTTTCAACAAAGTGTTAAGCCAACAGACTGCTCCTAGTGAGCCTCAGTTTCATCAAATAAAAAGTTTTTGCCACAACTCATGTCAAGAGGAAATAAATAAATAAATAAATAAATAATGTTAGCAGCCTTTACTGCAACCTGAACACCAGGCTGTATTTTACTCATAATGAGAACTCTAACCTCTCCTTATGCCTCTAAATTCTCAGGACAAAACACTCAGCACACAAGAAAACCACAACAAACTAGCATGAAGATCTTACTTTGACATTGCTGAGCTATTCTACCAGCAGCTCTTTCTGAAAGTGGGGAGAAAAAAAAAAAATCATACACCACAATGCCACTGAGAAAAACAGGATACAGCATCTTTCAAGAACAACACAAATTACCTGGTGACATCATGAAGCCAAAAGATGAAGTCTTGCACAGGCTAAATGTGAAGACTTTAGGACAAGACATGGAGCACTGTGCTAGCTGCCAGGATATTACAGGTAAGTCTTTCCACACCTCAGATCTATGCTACTTTCCTCATCGATTTTCCTTTATAACTTAAACTGCTCACCTCAGGTAAGAAAGAATGCTGTGAAGTTGGACTTAATGCTCTGACATACAAACATGAGATCCACCTGGCAGACCTGCATGAGAGCTAAATGTTTGAGGGACAAGACTGCAGTCCAGAGCTGTTCAAAAAGCAATCAGGAGTGAGTCGAGGCAAAAAAGTCAACAGAGAGACCAGCAACCTTTGTCTCCCAAGGAAAGTGGGAGCATTTTCACCAGCAGCTCTCCTGTTTCAGCTCCATAAAAGACTTGAGCACTTTCTGTGAAGTTCAATCCTACTGACTGCCAAGCACAAACTTCAAGATTTGCCCAGCAGAATTAACATAATAGGTCTTTAAACCAAATGGTTATGTTTAATATCTTATTTTTCTGTTGTTGTCATTAATATCAAACAATCAAACAGGAAGTCTACTGAGAAAAATGCAGCCTCTTTAAAACTTTCAAGCATGATCCCTGAGGTAAGAAAAGCCTGAAGAAATGTCCAACATTGATAGCATTAGCACAGTTTTTAATGCCAGCCAAGCTGTGTTTGACTCTTGATAAGACAACCTATAGTGCACAATTCCATGTGATAATTCTGTTCCTCACAATCACAGTTCTGAAATGACCTCTCCTTTCCTCCCTCTCTCTCTCCAAAGCATCCAAGTTCATCACTTTCTCAGCTTTAGAAACTTACATACATACACACAGTAGCTTGCCTGATCATGCAGGAAAAGATGCTCTGTGCATTTCTTCCTCATTCACTATGGAAAATTTAAATCAAGCCTATTACTCAATAAAAATATCTTTGATTGCTGCAAGAAAGAGTGTTCAATATCAGTAATAAAGCCCTTTAATCTTCTTGATGAAAGACACCCTATTGGTACACAAGAGTCTCTCTAATTTGTACAGGCCACAAAAAAGTACATCTGCAACCAAGGACCCTGTTGCTTGAAAGTCTTTGATGTGTTTAGAAGTATCTTTTTCTTCAGAAGTATTTTATCAAATTATCATCAAGGCTAACAGAGTATTAAAGGAAAGTTTAAAGGGGAAGTCTAGTTAACAAATGACTTTGAGAAGTATCTCATTTGATTTCCCATTAGGAAAAAAAATAGATTAGACTTGCCTAATGAGTTCTCTTTGCTTTTTTGGAAAGGCTTAAGACGACTAAGACCATATGTCCTTGTTTCCTTTTACAGCATTGCAGAAGAAAGCCCCGGCAGTCCATAGACACCCATCCTTCCTGAGCCTTAATGCAAACTGGCAATTCTAATACACAGTTTTAAGAATTATCTCTAACTGTTGAAACACTGGTGGCAGACTAGGATTTCAGCACACTACACTGTTCTTCTAAATCCACAGAAAGACCTTACAAAAGAGCTTTTTGTCCTCAAGCACATTTTTAGCCTGAGAAAAAGTCTTTAACTTGGCAGATTTTCAGCAATACCATATTTTATATGCTCCACAGTGCTATTAGAGATGAAAGACACCTCTGGAGATCATACAGCGCAAAGCTCCTGCCAAAGCAGGGTCACCTCAAGCTGGTGACACACAAACGTGTCCTGGTGGGTTTTGAATGTCTCTAGACAGGCAGACTCCACAAGCTCCCTGGGCAGCCTGTTCCAGTGGTCTGCTGCCCTCAATGGAAAGAAGTTTTCCTCATGCTGAGGTGAAACTCGTTGTGTTTCAGTTTATGGCCATTACTCTTCATGCTGTCGCTGGGCACCACCAGAAAGAGTCTGGCACCATCCTCTTGAGACTCACCTTTCAGATATTTATATATATTAATGAGATTCCCTTTCAGTCCTCTTTTCTCTAGACTAAACAGGTCCATCTCCTGCAGTCCCTCTTCATAAGAAAGATGCTCCAAGACCGCTAATTATCCTTGTGGCCCTCCGCTGGACCCTCTCCAGCATCTCCCTGTCTTTCTTGCACTGATTCTACAGAACCCTCAGCGGGCGAGGCTTAGGCTATTATTAGTCACTACAGCTGCAGCTTGCACCAGCACAGCACCAACACCCAATTAGTGTTTAATCAAAAGGTGCGCCAGGTCGCCCGGAAGAATTTCGCTATAACAACGCCGCGCTACAGGATCAAAACAGAGTCCTGGAGAGAACCACGCCGAACCATAGCCACCTGGGCTGCACGAATCGCCGCCGACACTGGGGGATTTTTGACCGCCAGCCTTTCAGCGTGGCTGCCGGGTCCCGGGGGTGCCGCAGGGCGCGGTAAGCGGCTCCCCATCCACATCCGCGGCAGCCCCGCCGCCACCGGCCCCGGCCCTCCCCCGCCGCCGGCACCGGCACCGCGCCGGGTTACGGGGGCTGCACCGGCCTGCCTGCGCCCACCCGGGGCCGGAGCCGGGGCGCCGTTCTGGCCCCCGGGAGGTGGCGGCGCCCCCGCCGCCGCTCGCCACGTCCGCCGCCCCCGCCGAGCCCCGGCCCGCCCCGCTCACCATCTCCTTGCGGAGCAGGGCCAGCGCCGCGTCCAGGTTGGGAGGCTTGGGCGGGCGCGGCGAGCCCCGGCCGCCGCCGCTCAGCTCGTCCTGGATGCGGGACTTCTGCGCGTAGAGGCGCTCCAGGTCCCGCCAGCGCCCGCCCTGGCCGCCGCCGCCGCCAGAGGACGAGGAGTTCAGCAGCCCGCTCAGGCTCTTGGGCAGCGGCGGCAGCCCCGCGCCGCCGCCGGGCCCCGGCAGCCCCGGCCCGCTCATGCTGCAGCCGCGGCCACCGACGGAAGGAGCCGCCTCGGCCCCGCCGCGGGAGGCGCCGCCCGGAGCCCGCCCCGCCTCCGGGCCGGGCGGGGGTGGGGAAGCCGTGCGGGGCCGGCCGAGGGAAGGGAGGCAGGGGAGGTGGTCGGGTGGCGGAGGGGCCGCGCCGCAGGTGCCCCGGTTCTGCGCCGGGGCTGCCTTGTGTGAGGCGCGGTGAGACCCTGCGGGCGCGGCCTCAGCCCGTGCCCCACAGAAACAGCCCCGCGGCAGCGCTCGGTCCCCGGGCACGGCCGGCAGAAGGGCCCTGCGGCAGCGGGGCTGAGCCTCCGGGCTCGGCCCCGGGGCTGGGGGAGGGATGAAGCGCAGTGAAAGCAGGCATGAAAGCAGATTAACTGCTGCAGGCGGAGGTGACCGCTTCTTCTGTGGCGATGGTGTTGCATCAGTCGCCTGGATAACGCGACGCTGCTCACCCTTTCCATCAAGATGTTTCTTTCTTCCCCCGTTTGGGCTGGGATAAATGGCTTCTTAGTAGCTGTACAGTGCCGTGTTTTTGATTCAGAATGAGAATAATGTTGATAATATACTGATGCTTTGATTTTTGCTGAGTCGTGTTTATCCTAAGGGCTGTCTTTTGTCTCTGTGTGCCTGTCTCATGCTCTGCCGGGGAAAAGGTACACAAAAGAAACTGGGAGGGAGCACAGCCGTGACCGGTGACCCAAACTGGCCAAAGGGATATTCACCTTTTTTATTTGTACTTTGTTCTCAATTATTAAACTGTTCTTATCTCAGCCTACGTGTTTTACTTTTGATTCTTCTTCCCATTCCACTGGGGGAGAGGGAGGGGGTGTGGGGGAGTGGGGCGGCTGAACGAGCAGCTGTGGTGCTTTATTTCCAGCTGAGCTTAATCCACCACCCTTTCACATGTTCACAGCCAAGTTTTGTACTTAAAGTGTTTTATCTCTGAGCGTTGCAACTACACAAACCTGGGTCTGTCTGCTTTGTGAGTCAAACTTCTCAACCTGAGAGTTAGCTCGCTGTCTGTCTTCCAGCATTATTCACAGAGAGGATTATTGCTCTGCTTTACAGAAATACCCAGGTGCTTTCCTGAGAAGGCTGCGGAGAGGGAGCCATGCTCCAGGACCGGGGATGTGGCACGGGAATCCCCAAAACTGCCAACGTGGCCATAGCAACACAACCTCCATGTGCCAACTCTGATTTTGTGCCTTTTATGCTTCCTCCTTTTCTCCTTGACATGTTTGCATCTCCGGAGTCTCTTAAAAAAAAAAATAAAATAGGGCAGTTTTGGATTATTCAAAATCCAAACCAAAGCAGGGTATTAAATTGGAGTTCTGGGAATATGCTGCCATTGCCAAGCCAGATTGTTTAGAGGTGCATTCCTATTCCCATGACCCTGCTTTGTTTGTGGGGTTTTCTCTTCAAGAAATACCCAGATATGGTGATTTTGAGTTAAGCCTCTACATACTTTCAGTTTTGTTCCCAGACTCGCATGGTTTTTTCATGGTTTAAATGTCATTGGACTCTGTGACAATTGTTTTCAAACTGCTTAAAGTCGAGAAAGTTTTTGCCAATCGTTCTTCATGACACTTTAGGGATTGATTTTTCAGACAACCTGATGTGCTTTTTAATGCTTTTTGCCCTGGAATGAAGATTTTTCCCCCCATTAGGCATGATGCTACTTCTGCCCAAGTTAATTGTGAAAAATAAAGTTGTGCTCATAGCTTTTATGAAAATAAAGGCATTTAAACCATCCTTATTGTAGATTAAAAGTGTTAACGAAGGGTGCCTGAGTGCACAACCTTTTTTTTGGTTTGCTAAAGAAATACACACTGTACTATTTTTCTGCTTATTAGCAAATGTATTTATTTGTTCTCCATTCACCACCCCCTGTTTTTCTCCCAGATGACAGCGATTTGAAAAAGCTTGTATAATTTTATCTAGACCACTTTATCTTCTTTTTTTTTTTCCGTTTACCTGATTTCATTAAATTCTGAGTGCATTTTTTCACACGTATGTCCTTTAGGCACCTTGTTGTCACATTTACCATTGCAGAGAGCTTTATGTTGTCTTACTGCTCAGCTTTATAATCTGAAAAAGTAAAAAAACCCACTTTTTGGGTTTTCAGTCACCCTTCTCTCAACTGGCAACCTTATCTAGCCTTCATTCATACTAAATTCATAATTATCCTTTAAAATCTAAATCTACTGCTTTATTTATTCTGACCTAGTTATAACAGGGTGATAATGGAAGCTGGAGTCTTTTGCAGTTATGTCTTTCGGTTATGAAGCAGCTTTTGTTAGCTGTGTAGACCTTTTGGTCTTTGTTGGTTCCCAGAATTGAACTACAGAAACATGTTACTTGTCAAAACTGATCTTTGCTAAGGATGTTACCTCAAAAAACCCCATATTAAAAATATATGCTGCTATGTCATAAAGAATTAGGAAGTTCCAGGAGAGAGGTGTCCCGTAACATCTCCTTATGCATTATGGTGTGGGTTTAATTTACATGTTCATATGTGATGTTTTTCCTTTCCTAATTCATCAGGAGGATACACAATGCCTGTGTATCATTTGTGCATCATTTACTAACAACCCTCTCTCCAAATGTGGTGATCTATATGCATTATAGTGTACCTTGAACTGATACATTAAGACTGTTCCCTACAGCCTTTTCTCTGATGTTTTCCCCTCTAATAAGTGAGTTATCCACAGATGTTAATGGAATTCCTCGTTATGACAGGCCTCTGTTAGAAGGTGTTGTGGTTATCCCCTTTGGAACGAGGACATGAGGACACAGGGAGCTGAAGGTAGGTAATGGTAAAAAACATTGACTAATATTAAATGCCTGGTTTGTGATTCCTAGGAATGACTTTCCACCCAACAGAACTGACTAAAGAACATGTGCCTCTGCTTCAAGCTACCCTGCACAGAGCAGCATTTCTGCTTAAAGCTACCTTCAATAGAACTTTAAAGTAATACTCCAGAGTTTGCAGCAATGTGGCACGTGTCACATTTGTCAGCTGTGCATCAGGGATATCCTAAAACTTGCCAAACAAGATGCACCAGAGCTCCTCTGTCGGTGTCCTTTTTGTATTGGGAAGATGTATCTCATTGGGTTAACTTGCAGTCAAAATTACTTGTCAAGGGCCAGTCAGGATCCAGATATCACAATCTGGGCATAAGCAAGACAAATTAATAATTAGTTACACATGCTTTACTCTTCCATTTGCCCCTGTAGTTAAAGTGCCTGAACACACTCAGTTTCTCATGAGGCCCATGGCTTTTATCACTGGTATGGAGGAACAGAGATGGGACTGTTTTGGGGTGCTTTGGGAATGATGTGAATTGCAAGATTCACTTGGCCAAAGAGAATTCGCAATTTGCTGGGTATAATTGGAACCTCATTATGATGCCATATAGTGGTATATCCAAACAGAAACTAGATTTTCAGCTAAAGATCATTCAATTCTTAGGCAACATTTTTCATCAGTTTTAAATAAAAATGATCGGGTCCTAATTTTGACACTTTTTCCCCAGGTAAATTTTTATATATTTGTCTTAAAGGTGAAACCCCAAGCATATTCTAACACATATCACAGGGGCTTCCAGCTAGGCCCCTAGCAAAGTGGTATCCCAGATCTAGAGCAGAGATCCTTCTATTTAAGCTACCTGAGTAAACAGGAGCAATAGAGGGCTTTTACCTTTTTTATATGTCTGCTACCTCATAGATACCCAAGAAAGACACTTCAGCCTTTACAGGATTCAGAACAAAGTGCCAAAAACACAAATACGGAGATTTAGGTTTCTCAACGAGGACGGTATGGATTTTTGAACTAATTTATGCCCATCGGTTAAAGCAGTGAGAAGCAGTATGGAAATCTGAAGAGCGTGTGCACGTGGCAAATAGTTACATTTCTGCAGTGATGAGTGGTCTAATTCCTCTCTCTCACTGTATTTTTTACACTGTTGTCAGTTCCAAGTGCTGTTTTTTGTGTTGTGAACGGGAAAAAAGACTCAAAGTATGTACTTTCATATCAAAAATTCCAGTTCAGGATTATAGGAAGGACCATGCTAAGGAAAGATAAGGACTGGATCTGAAAGTAAAGTTGATGGAAACTCTAGTTGAGGTATCCAACTGTTGTTTTCCTGATGATGCCAAAATATGGTTTGTTCATACCTCTGTTCAAATTTAGATCAAACTATAAATCTTCTCCACAGTACATCACTCTGTGCACTGCAACACTAGTTTTAAAATCTCCTTATTCTGTCCTCTCCAGTCTCATAGATTCTTCCCCATTTCGTGAACTCTAGAAAAAAAGAATTGTAATTTAGACCAAATTTATAATCCTATAATGTATCCTTTTTTACAGGATTTCTGCTGCAGTTAAGAAAGCAAGCCATTTTATTGTTTCTTATAAGTTTGCAAAAGTAAATCCTCCAAAATGAAATGAGAAACAATGGTAGGCTGTAGGAATTTATAATTTCAGTACTATATGAAAATTCATAGACATGAAAGAATACAGCAGATTTTGTGAGGTAACTGTGTAATAGACTAGCCTCATGCCCAAAGTTCTTAGTGGCTCTGAACATCTTCCCTACATCTCCTTTTGCTGTGTCAAAAAAAAAGAAAAAAAAGAAAGAAGAAAGTAAAAAGGACTTCAAAGTGCTTTGGGATATTTTTCTCCTCTTTCTCATGAGTTCAGTATAGTTCTGATAAGCATTTGCCTCTTCCAAAAGGTGCTTGAGGGGGGCATTTATTACCAGTCTCTGGTTAGTTCAGTTTGTTAGCCTCACAACAACTCATTTCTTGCTCTCAAGAGTCCAGCTTGACTTACAGTAACAGCTTTCCAGAATCTGATTACTGAAAGCAGATCGCCAGGGGATCAGAGCTACAGGCTTTAAGGGTATTTGTCTTATTATCCCAGTGACACTGAGCAGACCCTTTCCTTTAGTGAGATCTGCATTGGGGTCAGATCTGGAGGATGGGCTGAGGTCATCTGGGGTAAAAATGATGGGAGCTCTAAATCTGCAGGCAAAACAGCATAGCGGGAAGCAAGCTGCCGAGCAGGAATGGCTGCGGGTGCACAGAAGGGGGAAGGACTCGTGCTTGCTGAGTGCAGTATATTGCAGATTCTCTAGCAATTTTTATCTGCCTCAAGGCCTTTTTGAGTGAGCAGTGGTCATTGGTAATTTTAAAAAAAGAATTCTTTATTTCTCTGTGAAATGGTCATTTGGAATAAACATGGAAGTTTCTATGTACTATTATGTCAGGGGATGTTAGCAAAGAGATCATATTTCTTGCTTCTTTCTTCTGTGTTTGCCCTTAGCAATTGTGTATATCAGATTTTTTTTTTTCAAGGCTGAATATGGAAATCTGTTAGATAACATGTTTTCACTGTAGAAGTAGATTACACTGCTCAGGAGATAAACATTCCTCTTCAGCTGTAAATTACTATAATGCTGGCTGGGGGGGCATAATTTTATATTTAGATGTACCTGTGTTCTCTTACCATGACCTTTCCTCTGCTGCAATGCAAGAAGACAGATTTGTGCCTGAACTGAGTTGTGAATAATTAAGTTCAAAACGGAGGCTGCAGAAAGCCCCATTCCACACCGTTCAGTTCAGCTGTGCCGATGCCACTGTCCCACACTGCCCTCCGCCTGCCTGGAGCTCTGCCTGCGCTGCAAGGGGCCTGCACTCCTCTGCGGGCACTCACAGGGGACAGTGATGAGCACATTTCAGTGGGGCAGCAGCTGGGGTGGCACAGGGTGCATGAGGCTTCAGAGATGCCTGAGAGCACAGTAGCAGCTGAATCGAGGGCAGGCCAGAGCTTGAGGGGAGCATCCTCGTGTGGACCTGGATCTCCTTGTCTTGTGCTGAAATTGAGCCGCCTCTGAGGTGGGACAGGGGAAATCATTTAATGGTGTGTAACATTATTTCTAAACAGTTTAGAGGAGAAAGATACTCTGTGTAATTGAAAGTTCATTTAGCTAGAGAGAATGTAATTACCTGGCACAGTTAGAGGAGCAGAGCTATTATGAATCTTTGATGAAAGTTGTCATCAGTTGTTTAATGGCCAACAAGTGACTAGAATTTTTTGTTTCATATTTCATACAAGAACAGCACATTCAGCAGCCCCAGTGACCCCTAAATTCAGTGCAGAGACCCTCAGCAATTACTGTCTCAGAGGCAGATGTTCTCCTAGCTGAACTATGATCATTGCTTCTTGCAGCATTTTAGTGTGTAGCACACAAACAGCAACAAGTTTGGGCCTTATTTCAAATGGGCAACCTACTTCTGTAATGGTACTGACAAAGGAATGTCTTTGAAATACTGTCAGTATTTAAAAATTAAATACATTCTATGCAGCAAACATAATGCTTGAAAATAACTTCTTGGTATAAGTACATGATGCCCAATTTTTACCTGGTGTGAACTTGGCAGAGAAATTGTATCAAAGCAGATTACATTTCAAACAGTGTGGAAACAATCCACCCCTCTTTCCCCGCTTCTTGTCTGTTAGAAAAGCCCCTCTCAGGCAGTGCAAACTGTGGGCTGTTTCTCTGTCTCCTGCCCAAGAACTGTATGTGCCTGCCAGGAGGGAAGATGATCCTTATCAGCATGTGCTGGGCTCATGTGCCTCTCAACACAATCATGCTTTTCAGTTTATTGCAGACAGACACGATTGTCCCAGGCTGATATGTGGACTGAAGGAAACACATCCAGCTCACCAAGGGATCCAAATGTTCAGCTCACCTTCCCTTCTTGAAGTCCCACCAGCTTTTCAGAGTTGTTCTTCATTGGTAGAGATGTTGAGGAGTAACTGTAATGCCAGCAGCTGTCATTGCCAGGTGGGAATGGTGCTGGAGTGCAGCGATTCCTGCACACACCTTAGGCACCTGCTGCAATGCTGGAGACAGCTCACATGTGACAGGATCAAACCATATAATAATCCAGTCAATTCTTTGTCATTTTACAACTTGGTGCCATCTGGAGTACGGCACAGAGAGAGGAGAGCCTCACCCAAAAAGCAATCTACAGTAAATGTTGAGGTTGCAAAAGGAAATGAAAATGGAAAGTAAAACAAAAGGCTGAAACCCCTGCAGGGGGAAATGCGACAGCAAATATCCGCAAGGAGGGGAAGCTGCTGAGTCCAAACATCAGGGCTGGAAATGAGATCCGTTCAAGCTGATCCCTAATCAGTCACTGACAGGAACAAACAGGTATACAAATGAGTTGGAGGGAAAAACAAGGATTTATGAAGTATTTTTGGCAAGTCTGGAAAAATAAGAGTCATTCCATTTGGGAAATGTGATCTAAAGGCTTCTTTGCTTTTTTCTGTTGAGTTGTCCAGGGAAGATAGAAGCCTACAGAGACTGCCTGAATAAGAACCATCAAAAATAGGATTGCTATTAAGTCCAACACCTGCTGTAAAAATAAAAGTCAGTTTTAAGGTACATCAATAGTTTTATTTCTACTGGCATCTCTAAAGAATGCTAAGGAGCTAGAAGTGGTGGAGACCTTTTGAAGATCTTGTTTACAAGTTGGACAGGCAAAAGCAACTTCTTCCTTCTTGGTCTTCCTTCCCTCTTAGCTTCTTTTTAAAAACTGTGACAGGGTAAACAAAATGTAATTTATAGAAGGCCACAAACCCCTATACTATGAGAAATAAGATGTGGAGTGCAAGGTATGCATGCTTGGATTTCAACTTACTGTTTTTATATCACTTTCAGAGTGCAATTGCTCTTTATTATGAGTTACCAGAACTTTTTGGAAAATCAGTGACCTGGAATAACTTTTAGATATCTCACAATTATTGTCAAATTTCAACTGTGAGAAAAAAATGTCAAGTAGCATCTCTTTTATTTTTCAATGCTTATGAAAACTTTTAGAATAAAATTAACATAATTTTGTCAGTGCTTTGAAAATAGGTTACTTGTATCCTGTGGCACTCACTCTTTTGATGAAGACATTTATATTTACCAGCTTCATTCTTGTCAAGTCATGGTTTTCTCTGAGATTGCTTTGAGGTAGAGAGAGAAAGAGGTAAAATGATAATTTGATATCACTTTGGTAAACTATCATAGATCAGAAGATAAACAGTAACTCATAAATACCATGATTTTTTAATTATTTCAGAACTATGTTGCTGTCTTTGTTCTAGATTGATTCTGAAAATTAATTACTTTCAATTCTTGTTTATTTAATGAAGTATCAACAAAGCCACAGCTAGCTAAAACTGTGAGAAGTGTGCAATTTAAGATATTTTCCAAAATTTTCATAGGAAGATGCTTCCTAATATGTTCTGGAGACCTCTGTCATTCCTTGAATAAGCCCCATGAGGCTTGATCCAAATCTCATGGAATTCAGTGTCAGTCTGTCCACTGGCTTCAGCTGTAGAGAGAGAGGATTGGGTGGGAGCCTGTCTGAAACAATGGGAGCTGTGGTGTCTGAATGTTGGATGTTTCAGAGAAGAACTGACAAACAATCTTGCTGTCAAGCTTTTCCTTAGGGGACCTTGGTCTTCAGAGCAATATTGATTCACCAAATAAACCTGGGAGGTGCATAATAATCACATAAAAAAGGTTGGAGAAAAATGGTGTTGTTTGTAATACCAGCCTGTGTAAAGGACACAATCAGTTTTGTAAGAGAAAATATAGGGGACTTGAGGACGGCTTTCATTAAGCAGTATTAATAGCAAAGTTCCATCACATTTCACAGACACTAAATTTGTGAGGTTTTTTAAGTGTGAGGGCAAGAACTTAATGTGTGATTTACAAATGCTACTTTTGGTACTGGCGGTGATATGAAACGATCTGAAGAACTGCAGGTGACCATGTCCTGGATTACTGTTGTGCAATAACATCAGTGTTTCGCTGCCAAATGCCCAAGTTGTGCAGGTAAGGTGTTTTTGCTCTTGTCCTCAATGGTTTTCACACTATTGCTCCATCTTGCTGATACATTTGAGTGTGGTTCAGCCTTTCTCAATTTTAATCTTCATCTTCTTAAGATTTGTTTTTGGGTTGGTTTTGGCTTTCTGTTTTTTTTTGTGGGGGTTTCCTGCTAGGTTTTTCTTTGTTTCTTCTAATGGCCATGTAGCAATACCTTTACCATTGCAGACTGAAAGGCCTGGTTTTATGTAATCCCTCCTTTTCCTCAAAACATCTCCCAGAAGTGTTAAGTGCACTGCCACACTCATTGAACCCCAGCACAGCAGTTAGGTTGCATAATGCACTTCTCTAAATCAACTTGAGCAGATGGGAAGGAAAATAGCTTGAGCTAGCACAGCACAAGTCCCCTTGGGCCCTTTTCAGATGGAGGTGGAAGTGCAGCCTGGCAATGCCCCACTGTCTTCATTTTGTCCTCTTGAATGACAGAGGCAGCCTAGCCTGAACAAAGAATTATTCCCCCTGGCTCCTTCTCTCCTCCCAGTTTACGCTGGGAGCACTGTACAGCTACACTCTTTGAAATATTGCTTGTATGATAATTTTTCTCAGCCATCACACATTGCTTCATTTCTGTTGGTATTTAGGCAAAAAAGAGAGAAGATCAATAAAAAATTAGATAACTGAGATATAAACAAGAACAACATAGGTTCAAAGGTGATTAAAAATAGTGACATTAGTAAGTCTTTTTTTATGCTTATCAGGTAGGAAGCTCACAGCTGTATGAAGAAATTAAAGCTTGTCAGTTTATTAAAACTCCATGATCATGAGTGGTTAATTTATCTGAAACAGAAGGAGCAGAATACTACCAAGCAAGGCTAAATGCATCACTTAATTCAACCTCACTGTAATCACTGAAGTAATGAATTTGGGTTTAGCTGGCATTGTCTGGTCTCAGGTGTAGAAACAAATGGTTATATAAAAACAATGCAAAAATCAAGTCAGAACTGACTGTTTTAATGAACCATTAGAGAAAACAGGCTCCCTGTTAAGACATGTTAAGCAAAAGCTTCACCTGGAAAATTTGTTAATGTGAAATTAATTGCATACATAAATATCAGTGGTGGTGTCACAGGTTTTTAAGTACCAGGTCAGCTATTCAGTGAAGGAGGAACACATCCATGATCTGACCAGAGGTGCTGCTTGTTCATGGTGCCTCGTGAGCAAGCAGCAGGAAGAGGTCAAATCTTTAGTTTAGTACCCTTGCCCTAGAGCAAGCCACAGCTGTACCTCAGAACCTGTCCAAAGAGCCATGAGAAGATCAGATTTTCTCCTGCCCTTGCTCTGATAATGCAACAGAAGTGCCTGTCCTCTTTTTGTGGTACTTCATCCAAGGATTCAGTTCACATCCAGTCTTCTTTCCTCATATAATTTATTGATGTCAGTCGTTGAGAAATTGCTAACTACTTTAAGCTTTTACAATTTTCAAAAGACTACAGCCCTGTGTGCAAGAATATTCCCTTATGTACGTCCTCTGCAACTTAAATTGTGCTAGACCTAATTTAGGATGACAGCAAAATGGGCCAAAGAACTAATAAAGCTACAGAGAGTTTAGGTTGTCAAATTCTTTGTAGTCCAGGGACAAACACTCTTAGAGAACCTGGAGCAGCAAGGTGCTGAGACAGATTTAAGCCTTTCTAAGCCAACCTGGTTGTGATTTTCCATATATGCAACATTTGGGTTAACTTTGAATTCACTGGCTCCAATTCCTCCCAGTCCCTTCTTTTACTTTGAAGTTTCCTGAGTTTTATACCACTCTGCTCTGTATCACATTTGCATCTTAACCCAGCATTCTCTATTTCCTTCACATTTCTCAAACTCTTTTAAATGAGTCATTTTGCAGCATTTTGCTGTGCTTCCTTGTCTTGCAAAGGTCAAATGTATTTTTTCCTACCTTTTTGAAGCTTCAGTGTAATGTGAAGCACCAGGGGAGCACTTCCAGCTTTTATTTTCTCTACAGGAGCCTTTGCTTAGTTTACAGTCTTTGCAGAAGACCACGTGAGCAGCAGAGTTCACAACTGACGTGAGAGGCTCAATCATGCTCCCACTCTCAGCACAGGTGGAGCCAATCCATTTTTCATCACTGTGGCAGGCGTTTCTGTGGGTCTCGTGATTTTTGCGGGGTTCCTTATGGGAAATTCAATGAGGAGAGTCATGGGAAATGGTGGAATACAATAAACACAGGGGCAGCTTTGAGGGGGTTGTTTTGGTTGTGGAAAAGAGAGATAATGACATTGAAAAAGAAACAGTGAAATAACAAAGAAGTAAAGAGAGAAGAAAAGCCTCTTTTGAGGTTAGGTTCTCAGCAGGAAAGGAGGAGCTCAGGTCATTGGGGCTTTTGCTGGAGCAAAAATAATGAGGAATAATAGGCAAATTTGAAGTGTGTATTTGGAGGACACTGCCCCAGTGGTGTGGTGAAGTGTGTAACCAGTGAGACAATAAAGAAAGAAATAAAAGAAAGATGTGGCAAAAGGAAATTAGCGTTTCCTGGAAACAGGGCTGAGAAAAATAACAGCCTTAAAACAGTAAGTAAAATTGTCAGCACAGTGAAAAGGAGAAACCAAACAAAGTGGGAAAAGAGAAAACCAGGAACATCTAGGCTGAAAGTCATGTAGGGGAGAGGGGGTTCTGCTTCCTCTGTTTTTTCTCAAGCTTCTATTAAGGTATGTAGTGAAGAGCTCTTATTTTTCTATTCACATGTTTCTTTGCACCTTTCTACATAACTTTTCTATGTTTATGGATATATATCACAGAATCACAGAATATGCTGAGTTGGAAGGAACCCACAAGGATGATCGAGTCCAATCCCAGCCCTGAATAGGACACCCCAAGACACCCTGTGCCTGAGAGCATTGTCCAAACACTTCTTGAGCTCTGTCAGGCAGGTGCTGTGACCACTTCCCTGGGGAGCTGTTCCAGTGCCCAAACACCTTCTGGGTGAAGAACATTTTCCTAATATCCAATGTAAACCTCCCCTGACACAGCCTCAGACCATTCCCTCATGTCCTGTCACTGGGCACCAGAAAGAAGAGATCAGTGCCTACCCCTGCTCTTCCCCTCACAAGGAAGTTGTAGACTGCAGTGAGGTCTCCCCTCCTGGCTGAACAGACCAAGTGACCTCAGCTGCTCCTCTAATTCCTTCCCCTCAAGGCCCTTCACCATCTTTGTGGCCCTCCTTTGGATGCTCTCTAACAGCTTAATATCTTTCTTGTATTGTGGTGTGACTTACAGATGGGGTTATCCCATTTTACATCACTCTGAGAGCTTCCAGAGGAGTTACAGCCTCAGCAGAACCCAGCTGCATCTCATGCATCTCATGGTTTGCAGCGTGTGCTGGTGATGGGCGGTAGCTGATGGACATTGCCACCACTGATTCTCAGCTGTTGGAGAGGTTTCTTGTTTTCTTCATGCTTATATCTCAGCATTTGATTTTTGACAGCTGCAGAGCCAAATCTTTCATTAAGAGCTTATGGGGGATTTACAGACCATGGCCTAGGTCTAATGTGCCACAGCTATGCTACATTTCTAGTGAAAATCTCCACTGTGCCATGTCCTAGATAGGCAAGGACTTTCAGTGGCTTTCAGGGAAAGGTTACAATTTCATCTCTTTCCCCAGGTGTTTGTCTGCAGTAATATAGAAGGATTGGATAGATGGGTACTGTGTTTATTTGGGGAAATACTGTCTCTTCTGCCTCTGGGCTGAGAGGAAATACATTTGGCCATGTGTTATTGTTAAACTATTTACATGCTCTCTGGAGAGAGTCTTGTTCACAGGGTGGGTACTGTGTCTGTCTGTAAGAGGAATAAACAGGTACACGCTACAAAGCCAGGGTCTGTAGCAAGACTCCACTCTTCATTGACAAGGAAAGTGCAAGTGACATTTACTCAGGACTTCATAGTAGTATTTTGCTCATAAAATATTGCACAGTGAGAAAAAACATCCCCTGAAGAAACAGATGTGGGTGCATTCCTCAGAGATTACTGTGTGATGAGACTTCAGGAGCAGTGGTCCGCACTGGTAGCCAGTGTCCCAAGAGCAATAACATTCTTTTGCCCAAGGCACAGCCATCACAAACAGCTATTTCTACCTCTCTAAAATTGTCAGGGGAAGGGAGACAGTCAAAGGCAAACTTTGACATTTGGAAATTAGTCAGCCCCCCTGTCTCACTCCTGCCTGCCTGCCTGCCTGTTTGGCAGCAGAGCTGGCTGGGGAAAATGTTTCTCTGATCACAGATGGCTTGGAAGCAAACTGGCAGATCTACAACTGGAGTGTGTTTCAGCATTATCTTCAATCAAAAATTTTCACTAATGATTCAATTCAGTGGCACAAAAATATAGGCTTGGGTTAACATTTTGTCCTCCTTGGCCTTGTCTTGCTTTTTCCCCTGGATGAACCTCACACGCACCACTAATGGGGAGGTAGCTTCAACAAGATGCTTAATAAAGAACCCTCCCAGGACTAGTACCTGCCTCCTCCCTGTTCAGTCCCATCTCACAGCTCTCCAGGGCATCCAACTATCCATTCAAGAAAAATTAATTCCAATCCCAAAACCTGTTTAGTATCCTTCTGTAGCCAAACCATGAACTTGAGACTTGCTCTTCTTCAAGTTGTTGCCTACCTTGATGTCAAACGCTGCCTTTGCAGGAATTCTCACCCCTGTTAATCACCTTTCCCTTCTTCCTTCCTGTCTCACTGTTGTCTCTCTGCCATGCCACATGTGGCTCAGGCTCTTATCAGCAGTTCAGCCTCCTTCCCTGCAGAGATTGCAAGGCTTCAGGATGGAGAAAGCTGCTGCTGAGAGATGAGGAAAGGCTGAGAAGCAGTGAACCCCTTGCAAATCTGAGCTGGGGAGGGCTGTTCTCAGCTTTCTACTCACTGTCAGATGTGCTTCTTGTCAGTCTCACAGCTCTTGAGAGAAAGTGGCAGAAGATATCTTTTTGCCTCAGTTTGGCAAACAGACAGGTAGGGCAGAGGGTGCATAGCTACAGATTAAGAAACAAGTATCTGAAGCCACTGGAATAAAGTTGAACAAAGCCAGAGAGCAATTGTAAAGGACAGAGACTTTAGACAGCTTTGCTCTATGGTAACCTGAATCATGTTGGAAACAGTATTTTGCTATTGTTGCAATGGAATTGTTGGGTTTTGACGAATATGTCTTTTAACTGCTTGTTTCTTCTTCCTCAGACAGAGCTCTTTTTCAATAATTCAGATCAATTCTCTTTGCATTTCTGTACTGGAATAATTAAACTCTGAGATTATTCCCCTAAAGTGTGGGACCATGTGGCATCAATCATGTGTGCCAGCAAGACTTTCCTCTGCTGCAGCAGCAGCAGCACTGGCTCAGCAATGGTCTGTGAGCAGAAGAGAGACAACATAGGTAGGGAGACACAACACCTTTCATACACCAAATGACAGAGCTGAAGAAAGGCTTTTGTATGAAAAGTTGCCCATTTTCTCCAATAGTGGGTACTGGTCTAATAGAAGACAGGATTTCTTCCTGCTAGCCTTGTGTGCTTACAATACCTGTGCTTTGATCAGGGCCTGCAGTTCACTTCGAACACTTCCCCAGGACATTTGCTTGTTTTAATCACCACCGGCTGTTTCTTTTGCTATCAAAGAAACTCCTTTTGCTAGCTTTTGATATGGGGAATGCACCTCCCTGTAATCAAAGTGATGTTTAGCTTGTCCCTGAGCGTCTAGAGAGAAACCTTGAACCGTAGTTAGTGGCTAAATGTAAAATACATATTTGTTAACAGATGTGCAGACTGAAGGTGGGGTGCATGTGTGTACAGTTTGTTGTGCTGTATTTGTATTGCTGGAAGGTGAAGGCTTTTTTATATTATAGATTCAAGGCATACTGTCCTTACTTTTTACACAGAGATGTAAAATAATAAAAATAATGCAGAAAAAAAAAATTGAACTTCTTATTTTATAATACCATTCAACTAATGGAGTGTCGGAGTGTCTTGGAACATCACAAACAGTTTATAGCTTACAGTGATGTTGTGATTGTCATTGTAATTATTATTAGTGGACTGACAAATGGCTAAGTAAAAATATTTGAAATTTTAAATATTAAAGAGGAAGAGGGAGGCAGAAGATGAGTGCCTTTCTCATCTCACTGGGGTCACCTCAGAAGCCTCTTTTAGAATTCCTGCAGAACTCATTCACCCTTAATTCCCATACACCCTCTCTGGGTTGTGATGGAAATATAGAAAAGCAGGCTATAATTACTCAGAGATGATCAACAGGTAAGTCTGTCTCAGGTTGGATATGGGGGGTGTATTCAATTACTATCTGTTAAAGGTGGGGCAGTTATCCTCGGTTACTTGGGCAGTTTTCTTTATCTCTTCCACAACCAATCCTCCCTCCAGAAAATATTTTCTGTTAATAGGCCATTGAGTCTCACTGCATGACTGATAAAATTACATCATCCCATTGTGAGATGCTCTGCCCAGGGGGAGGAGCCAAGCATTCCTACCTGGATATAATCTGAGAGTTGGAACGCCAGAGAAAGCCTTTACCCACTGGGTTCCCAGAGAAAGATCAGGCCCATCTACACCACCACTGGATCTTCAGAAGAAGACTACACCCTTCTACAGGCTCACTGCTTCAACAGAACTACATTTGCCACTCTAAGAGGACTGCAGCCACCATTCAGACTGCTACCAACACCCTGACCAACAGGGCCTCAGGTTGTATTCTGACTCTGTCAGTGTTGTTTTGTATTACCGCATTGTTTATTTTATTTTTATTTTCTTCCCTAATAAAGAACTGTTATTTCTGCTCCCATATCTTTTCCCGAGAGCCCCTTAATTTCAAAATTATAGTAATTCAGAGGGAGGGGGTTTACATTTTCCATTTCAGGGGAGGCTCCTGCCTTCCTTAGTAGACACCTATCTTTTAAAACCAAGGCAACATCATATGTAAATACACCCATGCAAGAAATTTACATGTATGAAAAAAGAATTCAAACTCCTAGTTTGAGACCTCTGTTTTCTCAAATAATGATTTCTCTGATGATGTCACTGGTAGTAATACATGGTAGTCACTGGATAGTAACCCAGTTTTAAGCTTAGAATGTCCAGCCTTTTGCCTGAGCAGGGGATGTTTGTCACAGGCACTTGCACCTCAGATTAGAATATTGATAGTGATGGCTTCCACTGAGGAAAGGGTCGAACACACTGCCTTGCACAACAATCCACAAAGTGATCTATCCCGTATTAGTCAGTTACTGAGACGATGAGGAAGACCAGGGAAATGTTCCTCAGCACTCCAGAGGCAATAGAGAGGACCAGTGCCCACAACAGGGCCAGTGCTGGACCGTCTCCATGTGCAGGGGGAAGGCTGCTCCTGGCCATGTGCCTGGGACAGGCACCATGGAGAGCCTGCAGTCTCATTGATCCCCTGGGCAAGGCGGTGGCAGGGGAGATTAGGAGTCCTCCAGACAAGAGTGTGTGGCCTATTTTGGTGTATTTATAGTGTAGCCTTCCTTTGTCCTGCTCTGTGTCCTTGGGGATGAGGGTCAATTACAACTGAATGTCAGAGCTAGCATCACTACCCACAGCCACAGCAGGAGCTGAGAGGGCTGTCAGCAAGGCCAGAAATAACCTGACACTCAGAAGGGCAGCGAGTGGGGTTGGGGACCTCTTGTGCAACCTGGCCTTTGGCCAAAGGAGCGATGCTTCACCCCTTCTTGTCACTCTTGCACCAAGAATGACACAGGAGCAGGTGGGAGGCAGTGTTGTAGAAAGAGCAAAGAAGGCTTTATTCAAGAGAATTGCGCGGTTTTTACAGAGTGATGCGATGCATTCTGTTTGGTTGGCCAGTTAACAAAAACACCTTTCTCATACACCCTCCTTGAGAAGAACAGAGATATGAAGTAGAAAAACACTATCTGCAGGTTGTTTATACTTAACAAGTTATCACATCCTTACAACTCCCTAAAACTTCTCACAAAGCGCTGTGAGAAACGCTTGCCGTTCCTCTCTCTCTGTCCCATGGCATCCACACTTCTCTGGTGCTGACATCTGCAGTGCCTCTCCAGCCCCTCACCGTGGGTGCTGCTGTCACTTCAGGTGGCACAGCCTCTGCAGGCAGCATGTCCCACCTGGAGCCAGCTTGGGTGTCAGGTGTAACCTTGCCAGGTGCCAGGAGCAGCTTGGGCATGGCAGGGCAGTGGGCAGCAGGTCCCTGCAGCCAAAGGCACCTGCCCCATGGAGGGACGAGCCATGGTCTCCAAGTGGAATCAATCCCACCCTCCATTTCTTGCTTGGGGACCTGTGCTGTGCACAGATCATGAATGAAGACTCCATTCTACCAAATCAGAAACAAAAAAGCAAACCAAACACAGCAGCATTTGAGCTGGAGATATTCCAAATATCAGGAGCAAACAGAAATCATGGTGCTCTCCTTGTACAAAACATTTGTGATGCTGTTAAATGAGCCGCTGCAAACGCTGTAATGTTCCACTGATTCTTTGTTACTCAGCAACTACTGTGGTGGTTGAGCAGTGAATAGGCTAAGCTGAGTTTTCCTAGCAGAAAAATAATGAAAGAAGATTGAAATCTCAAGTTTTAGAAAGAGACTGATGAGACTGGTGGCACAGCAGGAAGGAAGTGAGGAGCAAATGGAAGTCTGGCAGTCTGAAAAGGTTAGGTTGCAAGCAGAGCTCCTTGAAAGAGGTCAGGGGCTCACCATCCTATTAGGAGATCAAGGGAAGGCAAGTTGTGAAGCCAAATGGAATAATTTAAAGGAGACTAGTGAGAGGGAGAGATGGGGCCAGCACAACACAGCACCAGGGCAGAGATCTGCCTGGTTTGGGACAAAGGAGTTTGGTAGGACTATTATAATCCTAATTTTCCCATTAACTGAGCAATTACAGAAGATGCCAACACATACTTTGAAGGTACATAATTTCAGCTTGAAGTTAAAACTGGTTGAATCTTAGGGGCACTATCTCAAGTTAAAAGGAAAAACAAATTAAAAATGGATGTTTGGCCAAATCCCTGCGGCTCTGCCAGAGCAGGCAGGACAGCTGATCTCCAGTGCTGCCATCAGGTAGGGGAGCAGTCATGCACAGCCCAGAGCACACCTCCCTGTGAGCACTGATCCTGCTTGGAGCTGCCTCTAGAAATCCATGTGTGCTCATCCATGGGAATAAAGCCTCGCTCTACCTAAAGGAATTATTTTAGTTCCTCCACCTGCTTTAACCTATTTTTCATCTTTCTGAAATTGTTCTTAGCCTTTTTTTCCCATCTCTTTTTTTTTTTTTTTTTTTGCACTTCTATTTTGCCCTTCCCCCTGTTCCCTTTATTGGCTGCTGTCAAAGATAAGGTGGACCAGATTCATTGTTAGGCTGATGCGATATGGCCCTTTTTAATGTTCTTCCTTGGATTACAGCTTGCTAAAATTAAATCATTTAGTAAAAGGACAAATTAAATCATCAGCTGTGGCTCTTTTTTCTGTGGGTAACATAAAAGGATGTCTGTTGTATTTCATTTGAATTAAGGATATAATCATATGCACATTGCTGAAACTATTATGTTTCATAAAGTGGTCTTATTATTTTCTGCATATTTTTCTTTGTGTGTGGAGTCTTTTTCTTTCTATTAAATTGCATATCCAAAGAGGATTTGGGGGCACTCAGCCAGTCAATCCAATTTGGAGTTGGATGGTGGTGGTAGTGGACTAAGTCCCTTATCTGTTCCCTTCAGCTGTTTTACTCTTCTGCTATTGATGGAAACATAAAATTAAAAGTGGAATCAACTCATAGGAAGCAAGAGCCCAGCAAGAGACTTAGGAGGGAAAAGTTGAGGAGGGAGATTGTGACTAATCTCTCTACAGCTGGGGTAATGTGCTGACAGATTTGATTTTAAATACACATGCAGTAGATTGGGTATTTCACAAATATTGCCATTTCATTTATCTTAGTGGGTATCAAAGCAAGTACAAGAAGAAAATTGAAATCAGATTGGTAATGGTTTGGGGGTTTTTTTTGAGGAGTGCAATTTATGGAATTCTGGTTTCCCATGTGATATGTACTGGGAAATTATGAAGCTTGAGGAATGAACAGGAGGCCTGAAAGTGGATTAGCCATTTCTACAGGATGATAGCAGAAGCATATACAGGAACTAGCTGGTGTTTATTCTTGATTCTGTGCCTGCTTCACATTATGTACAAGCTATGATGAAAAAGAAGCTTAAATACTTGAAATCGGTGGTTGCAATGGTGCAAAGTTTGATTTAAATAAGGATTAGAATATGATGGACCATGGTTGTCTGGTGTGTCTGTGGGATTCATAGTTCTCTTTGTACCTTTTGATTCCAGACCAGGGAGGGCCTTCAATTTCTCTGTATTAGTATTTCTCAGTAGGCTAATAGCTTCCTACACCCCTCCATGACCCAGATTGTTGGAGCTGCACAGCAGTTGAGTGGTGCTGCTTTCTTTATCTTTACACAAACCTCTCTGCTGTGCTTTCCTTTTGGGCTGACATTTGGCAATGCACACTGACAAATAAAATCTCTTATGTAAGGGGTTCTCCCCAAGGAGGATCCTCTGCCTCTTGTATCACAGTGATGTGAGAAGGAAAACCTCATGGCCAGCATCATACCCAGTCAGCAGGCTGGTCCTTCTGCAGTGAGGGCAGGAACAGGGCAATCCTTTGTGCCCCAGGGACAGATAGGCACGTCTTCCTTCTCTTGAATAAGGGTTTATTGCCATAGCCAGTGCAGAGGACTGATGGGATAAACCCCACCTTTTTGTAGGATTCCTATTCTTCAGACTGCTTCCCTCTCGTCCATGGGGCTGACCCTCACCTAGGGCTGGATTCGGTGAGAAGTGGGGAGCAAGCAGAGCTTTGGAAGGAGGAGAAAGGCAGAAAGGCAGCAGGGGAAGGTGAAGGATCAAGGGAGTTTCTCTGCATCAAGGAGTAGTGAAGAGTAGCAAGGGAAAGCAACATAAGGAAGAGGGAAGCAGAATCTCTCTGCTTATATAAGAATGTTCAAAGAGGCTGTCACAGATGAAAGGAAAATGTAGCAAAGGCAAAGAGAGGACAAAAGCAGAATGAAGGTGTTTTTCAAGTCAGGAAATGTAATACTAAATGAAGCAAAAGAATACATTGCTGGTGTGAGTGTGATTGATTTGGCTGACGTCTGTTTGCTCCCTCCTGTAGGGCAGCTCAATGGGCTGCTGAAGAGAAGGACACATAAATCTCATGTAGGTGAGGTGTGTTGATGGAAAAACCTTGTCATCTTGTTGACTTGCCTCCCCACTTGACTGATGCTGATGTCTCACACCACAGACATGGCTTTTTGGATCTTGTACGAATTCTCAGTAGTGCTGCAAGGGGCCAATCTTCCCCACTCCTGTCCTTGTGTAGGCACAAGGAAACCTCTGAGTCAAGATGCTGAAAGCTAATTGTCCTGGTCTGGATTAATGCTTGTGGCTGTCTGAAAGCTGCAGCAAGTGCAGGAGAGGTGACGAGAACGGGCTGCTGGGGGTGGTGGCAGAAAGAACCTTCCTGTACAGCGGTGACACAGATTTATGCTGGATTACAGAGCTCCTCTCATCAGCAGTCGGCAGGACCTGAGTCTCTGTGCACATTAGAGGCCTCCCCGTCTTGATTCTCTGGTGCATAGCAATGTGGGAGTTCTTGTTTACGTATCAGAAACAAAGCTGAAAAGAGAAGGGGAAGCTCAAGGCAGCCTCTGTTTCTGCAACCTGTCAATCTGGCCCCACTCACAGTTATAATCTCCTACATTTTTCTTGGCTCCTACCTCTCATTTCTCAATGCAGCTTGCAAGGCTCCTGCATGGCACTGCAGTACATAGAGGAGGCTTTGGTCAAACCCTCTAGAGCTCCATGTACATTTTGTCCCAGTACCTACAGAGAAGGCAGGTCTGACAGGTCTCTTGATCTTTCAAATACACATTCAGGGCTCACTTGAGAGAATTCTTGCAGAATAGAAGTGCAACGCCGCCTTTCTCAGGGTATTTATAGATCCTTCCTTGCTCAGGGAGATTTCCTCACTAGTTGTCTCTTGCTAAACAAGGATAGCACTTTTTGTCTTTTCTTACATTTAGTAAAGGAGAAAAGCTGCTTGGGCCTCCCTTCTTGATAAGAGACCTTTCTCAGTGAGTTGCACTTGTCACAGAACACTGCCCACCCTTTCAGGGACAAAACTTCATTACCCCCTTTGTGTAAGTATTTTCTTTCCATGAGAAGAGATTGCCACATGGTGGCAATTTACCTCCGTTTTATAGTTGTACATACAAGTGCCTAACCCTGTCTTGATTCTTTTCCAAACAAGTTTTCCTTCAGCCCTTCCTTTGCTCTTAGGAAGCACTGGTGCTTCAATGTTGAGATTACTTACACCTTGTTTGGTTTTCTGGGGATGTTTGTCCCTCTTGTCTATTCCCATCCACTCCACAATGCTTAGGATACCATTACTTTTTCCTTCCTGCTTCCAGCCTTCCTACCAAACAAGAATATTGGGATAGGTGTAGGAAGCGAAGGGAGACAACCCATCCTTGTTGATCAGCATCGAACTCCGATTTATTGATCCAAAGGGCACGTTTTTATAACCGTGTTAATTAAGTTCATACATATTGCAAAACTCGACCTCACCATAGGCTACAGATCAAACACTAACCCCTCCCTTTGTTTTCAATACCTGTGGTTTGTTTATTGAAACCAAGATTTGTGTTCTCACCCTGATATGAAGGGTTCTCAAAACCTCCATGTCTGTTCCCAAAACAGCCAAGGACAGAATGTTTACCTGTTATGAGAAGACTGCCTGGGAACTCTGCTGTTCATAAAAATGTGCCTGAGAACCTAGTTATTTACAGAAACAGGCTTGAGAATTAGCTGCTTACAGCTGCCTTTTACTTTTCCATCAGCTGTATATTTTCATGGCCTTTTTTCCTTCAAGCCATGTCTGAGCAAAATTCTCCAACAGATAGGTTTGGATTTTACATAATTCTTTACTTTCTTGAAGTGCCATGTGCATTTTTCTTTACAGGCATGAATGGAATGACCATGGGGACAGCTGAGGGAGCAGGGAACCACGTCAGGACAGGTGCAGAGGTTGAGGCAGACTGCCAGCCCATGCTCAGAACAGCTTCCTGTGACCCTCTCTCCTCAAGCTGGCCCAGGGAACAGATGAGGAACCCAAACCCAGTCTCTGCTGCAATACCATTGAAACCAAATAATCTCTGCCAGAAGTTTACAGTTACTTTCTAAAAAGGCAGCAAATGTGACACGAGTACTCTAACAATCATAGTGTGAGGATGTTAACCCTTTGGTGTTAACCCTGAAATGTGTGCAAAGCAGGGCTCCATTCCCTGCTGTCCCTCACATGCAGCTGCTCAGGGTCCAGTGCTCTCGTCCTCTCGCCTCTCAAAAGAGCAAGCACCCCTGAGGATGCTGCTTGCAAGCTGAACTGTAGCATTGAAGGAAAAGTATCTCACTCCACTGCACAAAAGCAGCAATAAAGAGAGGATTCCTGGCACAGCAGGAAAGCCAAGATGTCCCTGGAGTAATTCCAAAGTCTTGCAGGCTGATGTATTTTTACAGCATCACAGAAACATGAGATCTTATTTTTCAAGAGTCCTGATTATGGGTTAGTGCCTTTTGCGCTTTCTTTGTGCTTTCTTTTAGATATGAATTGGTTAAAAAGTGTTGAAACTGACCCGTTACTGAGATTTGTCTGTGCCAACCTACCACTTTTTGTTGGCATGTATGTTTAAAGCACTGTTTTTCTCTGTATTGAATTTTAGTCTTAGATGGCTGAAATAGATTTAGAAGTGTGAGTGTTTGTTGAGCAATGTTTAGGATCCAGCACCATTTTTTTGCCATTTAGCCATTATAACAAACATATACTCAGCAGACATTCTGAATAAAATTCCATTGTATGGAATTGTCCTCAACTGTGAATTACACTTTTCATGGCAGATTTACTTCCTGACAGAGAAAATTCAATATGTAGCTGCATTTCTATTACAGATACAGTCTTCTGCTAGCCAACAGATAAGCTTTTTATCAGCAGCCATGCTTCTGTGGCACTCTTCTGGGCTGCTGCCAAGCTTTGCCATCCTTCCTTTCATGAGCAGACCAATTTGCAAATATTTGAAAGCCCTAAATAATACAATAGCTACTTGAATGCATTCTCAAAAAAAAACCAAAAAAAACAAACAAAAAAAAAAAAAAAAAAACCCAACCAAAACAACACCAAACAAAATCAATTTCAAAACTCTTACACCTACATAATGTGCCTAATGGAAATCTACAAAACCAAGGAGCACAGTTGCCATTTCCAAGGCTCCCTGATCCACAGACCATATAGATCGGCTTTTCCTCTAAGCCACAGTGGAAGTCTACCTTCCTATGCCTCTTTGCCAAATAACCCCTCAAACAGAACATGCAGTGTCAGCTCCAGCCAGAGCTGGTAATGTTGGGAAGACGAGTCTGGGTAAAGAACAGGATGAAGAAAAAGCAGACAGGAGAGGTTATACTGTGCTGTGTTTTTTATTATGCATGGGAGCAGTGCTGAGGTGTGTGGGATGTAGAGCCACTGGTTAGAATCCAGCCTAAAATTCAGATATGTGCAGCTGTGTTGTCCCCTGTGGTTTCTGGGGGCATCCTCTGCTGAGAATTGAGCCCCCTGCATTTTTAACGAGGCAGTGGAACTCCTCAGCTCACACTGCCACACAAGCTGCTGGCTTTAGCCCAAGTGCATTTTAACTTCTCTGCTCTTGTGAACTGTTTGTCTGTTCTCCTTCTTGCAATAGAATAAGAACCTGTGGAGATAAGATCCTTTTTCTTCCCTGTTGCCCTTCAGATGAGAGGATGTGCACTTGGAGTGATGGCCATTAGTGGAAGCTATGTTGGAATACTGGAATCAAAAAATTCCCCATGGAGAAACAGCAGTGGTAAAAGAAGAAAACTGAATAAAGTGAAGTGACCTTGGTGGACAGCTATTGAAGGAAAAAAAATGAGAAAAGAAAGAAGGAAAACTACCAGGAAACGGGTTAATGTGTGAGGGCAACATAAAATATTAAAAAGTACAAGAAAAGGAAGAGGAAGTCAACAAAAATGTCACAACAAGTATAATGAGAAGGCAAAGGCAATAAAGCAAGAGAGGAAAGATTAATCAAATCTCTCCTTACTGCAGGGTTGTACCACAACTTGCCTTATGGCTTTTTAAAATGTAAATCTATAAATAAACCTCATTGTCTTTCTTTTCCCCATTGGGGGGATATAAAAGATGCTAATAAGTTTTTACAAAGGGTAAATAGTTTAAGGGGATGATACTAGTGATACTGATGTATTAAAATGAAGATCAAAGCTAGGACTGCCAGTATAGGGTCTTTAGGTTATCCATACACTGCTACAGCTCTAACAGATTAAAGACTCATTTGAACATAAAAAGATGAAAATATAATAGGGATCATAGCCATTATAATAATGCCTTGATTACAAAACATAGTAAAGGCCCAGTTCTTTCAGGCTCAGACCAAATAGTTCTTTATTAATAGTTCCATTAAAGTTAGTGGAATCATCTTGGTGGGGTGTGTTCCGCATCAAGAGTAAGGATTTCCAAGGTCAGTCTGCTCAAGCTCAGTGACATTTTTCAACTCTTAGACCAGTTTCCATTCCGACCCCTGGAGCAGTAAGGGTTACAGTGATTTTTTGGCTGTTCACTTCCATCAGCAGCAGTGTAGTTATACACAGAATTACTTTTCCTAAGGAGAAGAACCTATCGTGTTCTTCTTGCACCTAAACTCATCAGAGCATTGAATATTGTTAAAGTAGGTACTACTTCCAGCAGCAGTCTCTGGTGCCATGGGGATGAAGGTTTCTGCATGGAAACTCTACAACTCCTTGGCAACAAGGGCTGTCCTGGGACCAGTAGGACAGGTAAACAAGCATAGCTCTCCCTGCTCTCAAAGCCATAGCTCTCTTGGGCATTAACATTTCAGACCCACTCAGAAAATTAGAAAGACCCTGAATGATGTAAAAGTCACACCACAGAACAGAGAACAACAGATCACCTTTTTAAGCTCCATTTCAAATGTCACGTACTATAGGGATATGCTCTCAGGTGAAGTCAGGTTTGAGGAGAGAAGAAAAGTTGTGTTTGAAAGGGAATAATAATAAAACTGTCTGAGATGGTTTATTTCTTGCCATTTCCCATGTCAAGTGCCAGTAATTCTAGGATTTTACATAAATTCTAGAGTAGGATTGGAAATGGATATGTAAAATTCAGTGTATTAGAACTCTGGAAATTGCAAGCCCAGCTAAAAAGCAGCTATAAAGGCAGTTGGTCAGGTTTGATGTTCATACCTTCACATTTCCACCATTTACCTGTCTGTTCATTTTTTCTCTGATGTCTCAGACCTGATGCTACTATTATGCATGTTATGATCATTGTCACCTTCCACACAGGACAGGTAAAGAAAGAAGGAAAAAGTCCATGAAAAAGCTACCATGCCTTCATAATTACCTTTAAGATTATGGCTTGAACATAGACTTGAAGTATGTGACTTGGATTCCCCTATAGGTCTGGAAGAAATCTTTAGAGTACATCCACTCCTTCTGCTGACAGATGGTGGAGCAGAGAACAGCCACGATGAAGATAACAGTATTTCACCCACGGGTTTTTCTTACTATGCAGTAGCATAAGGTAGCTGTGAAATCAGTGGTGTTTCAGAACACTTCTTGCAGTACTGAGGTTTCTGGCTGCAGGTAGCCCAAACACACACCCAGTCTAGAAACTCTCAGTCTCAGCACAGAGGTCACATAAAAGAAGAAGACACGTAGCCAGATGACAGGCAGGTTTATGTGGGTCACGGGTGTTTCTGCTCTGTGCCAGAGGCCAAACTTGCTGCTTTTCACCCTGAAATGGGGACCTAGAAAGCTTTAAACCCCTTGGGGATTTTTCCCCCTCAGCTTGTCATGAGAGTGGCTGGGCGAGATACAAAAAGGAATTCCAGAGAGGAAAGACAAAAAAATTTGAAGCTTTAATATATTCCTACTCTCTGACCCCATTCCTCCTTTTCTGTGCATCAACCATTTTAACAATCTGGCAAAAGCAAACCCTGAAACTAGAAAACCCTTTAATAACCAGTGTCACAAAAACCCTTGTAATTTACTGAGAAACGTTATGATGTTTTAATACCTTATCTCTTCTTCTCTTTTCTTTCTTTTTTTTTTTTTTTAGTTATTTTCATTCAATACCACTCAGTTCTTCATTTTTTAAATAGCTGTTCTGAAAAGACCAGTTTGCATTTTAAAACAAACAAAAAATTAGGATATGCTTATAGAATTGAGCTTAGTATGGTAGTGGCTGTTAAACAAGACTGACAAAAAACAATAATAAAAATCAGTGAAATCACTCTTACATGTAATCTCTTCACTATGAAATAAACCACTGCTACATCCACGCTAAGCATATGTAAACAAAACAGATGGGGGATTTCCCGCTGCTGGTTTCTTTCTCCTAAGGGTGGTTATTTTCAGTTCATAAACTCTCAGCTGTCATTCCTGATTTATCTTCGCGGCAGATTCCTGTTGGGGTCACAGGGCTGGGAGCTGGGGCGATGTGGCACGTCCCCTGCCAGCCCACAGTGTTCGTAGCTGGGCTTCGTGCTTCCCTTTTAACCCCTTTCTCATCCCTCCCTCTGTCAGCGCCTGACATTTTGTGCATCGTGGTTGTGCTCCGGCATGGTGAGAGCCGTGCGAAGGAGAGGTTTGAGCATAGTTTGTTGGTGGGCATCCTCCTCTAATTCGGGGACGGGAGAGAGGGCTACTAGAGATAACGAAACCCCGCCTGCGTTCAATCTCCTACCCAAACAATGGCTTTATTTAAACATATGAAGACATCGCTGCGTGGAGATCCTTTAAAAAATGTTTTAGCCTTTCCCAGCCGTAGAGAGAGCGACCACTTTATTTGCTGGAAAGGGCTCTTCCCGCCCCTTCCTACTCCTGCCCTGCCTCCGCCCCCCGCCTCCCTTCCCCATATATTATTACTCTATGCCACCACCGCTGAAACAGTCCCACGGCGCTCCGTGCCCGCGCCGCGGCCGGCGGGCAGCGTATCCGTGCACCGGGCACACCGCGGCCGCGGGGCGGCTCCCGGGCTCGGGCCGGGCCGTGCGGAGCTGTCTGCGCTCGGCGGGTGCTGAACGGCGCGGGGCGGCGGCGCCCGGAGCCCGGCCGGCCTCGCCGCGGCGCCCGGAGCGGAGCGAGGCGGCCGAGGGGGCGCCGCGGGGGATGGGGGCAGCCGGCGGCCACCCCGCGCCGCCCGCCTGAGGAGCCGCGCACAAAGCCGCGCCGCGGCCATGGAAGAGGAGCTCAAGTGCCCGGTGTGCGGCTCGCTGTTCCGGGAGCCCATCATCCTGCCCTGCTCGCACAATGTCTGCCTGCCCTGCGCCCGCACCATCGCCGTGCAGACCCCGGAGAGCGAGCAGCACCTGCCGCCCCTGCTCCACTCTCGGGGCCCCGCGCCGCCCGCCGCCGGGCCGGGAGCGGGGCCGGGAGCGGGGCCGGGAGCGGGGCCGGGAGCGGCCGCGGGCTCCGCCGCCTGCCTGGACTCGGAAAGCGCGGCGGGCGGCGGCGGCGGGGACCACGCGGACAAGCTGAGCCTGCACAGCGAGACCGACAGCGGCTACGGCTCCTACACGCCCAGCCTGAAGTCCCCGAACGGCGTGCGGGTGCTACCGCTGGTGCCCGCGCCCCCAGGGGCGGCGGCGGCTCCGCGGGGCGCCGGCCCCGCCAGCTCCTCCCTCACCTGCCCGCAGTGCCACCGGAGCGCGTCCCTGGACCAGCGCGGGCTGCGCGGCTTCCAGCGGAACCGGCTGCTGGAGGCCATCGTGCAGCGCTACCAGCAGGGCCGCGCCGCCGCCGCCGCCGCCGCCAAGTGCCAGCTGTGCGACCGCAGCCCGCCCGAGCCGGCCGCCGTGCTGTGCGAGCAGTGCGAGGTGCTCTACTGCGCCGCATGCCAGCTCCGCTGCCACCCGGCCCGCGGGCCCTTCGCCAAGCACCGCCTGGCCCCGCCGCCCGCACACCCGGGCGCCCCCGGCGGCGGCGGGGACGGCAGCGGAGGCAAGGGGGCGGGCGGCGGCCGCAAGCTGCCGACGTGCGCCGAGCACGACCTGGAGAACTACAGCATGTACTGCGTGAGCTGCCGCAGCCCCGTCTGCTACCAGTGCTTGGAGGAGGGCAAGCACAACAAGCACGACGTGAAGGCCCTGGGAGCCATGTGGAAGCAGCACAAGGTGAGTCCTGGCAGCCAGCCGGGTGATGCCCAGAGCTGGGGTGATGCTCAGCGCTGCGGTCTGCTCATCCCAATGCCCCAAAAACGGGTTGCAGTTTGTGAGACATGAGGTCCTTCATGCCCATCATTCTCTCAGACTTTTCTCCCTTTGGAATGGTGCTCTTAGGATTTTGGCCCTTGCTGACTTCCTGCTGACCCCGCAGTCTCTGCTCAGGGTTGGAAAACCCAGAGTCCCTCTCGTGTTGGCCTCACCTTGACCACTGAGGTTCCACCAGGTCTCAGGCAGATAGCTGGAATTAGCAAGTCCATCTCACCAACTTGTTTGCCTTCCACAGCATCCTTGGGCATCCTGTCCTCAGCCTTCCCATGCTCTCAGTGGCAGCAGCTACCTGTAAGGAGCAGGGTGGTTGTTCCTTCCTTTCACCGCCTCCCTTTCATCCAAGACTCTGTGCAAGCTGCCACAACTGTATGTCCACGAGGGAGAGTGGCCCACAGCCACCCAAATGTTGTAGACAAGAAAGCATGATGATCATTGACACTGGGTGTTCTCCTGAGCCTTAGAGAGATCTCCTCCCACTCGGTTCCCAAAGAAGCCAGGAGTAATGGCTGGAGGGATTTTCATGATATAAAGATAACTGAGGAATTGTAGATGGGGACTAGGGACAAGTAAAGTTCTTTCTGATTCATATATTGTCACTGTCTGATTCTTGCTTCCCTGCACGTGATGCTCCCTACCCCTCCCTGGATTCCTTTGTGGAGGGGTCAGAGCCATTTGCTTGGCTACGCAGGGGTTTCATGAGATCTGGGAGAGCTGGTGGGTCACTTGATCGTGCTTTCCTTGCTAAAAATAAGGCTTTGCAACAATGTGAATAAAGAGCAAGACGTGCCCTTAGAAGTTGAAAAAATGTATGAAGTTAGTTCTGTCTTGCTGAGAGTGATGGACCCTGGAGAAAGGATTAGCTCATATATATGAACTTAGAGAGGAGACTTCAATACCTGAGAGCTGAGGACAATCCTTTGGAGCTTCCTGCTGTATTGGGGTTAAAGGACTTCTCTCACAGCTGTGCAAAGACCACTTGACCAGCTCTGCTGGCTGCAGGATTCCCTTCTTTTCACTCTCTGCTTGCAGTTAGCAGTGAAGAAAGCACAGAGATCCTTTCAGACACTGCAGGAAAGGTCAAAATCAAGACTGGTGTCATCACCCCTCAGCCATGGAATGGCTCAGCACAAGACAGGCTGAGGTATTTGGCAAGACAAAAAAACTACTCTCTATTGTAAGATCCAAACAAGATGCCCCTTGGGGTGATCTGCTTTGTTGATCCATCCAAGAAGAAAGACAAACCTCTTCTGGAGGTGTTTCAGTTTGAATGTTCTGCCAGCAGCTCAGCCATCATTCCTCCCTAACATGATGAGTGCTTGTGCAGAGCAGTTCTCTTGCAGAGTAAACTGTTTGCAGCTGCTGTTCATACCCCAGTGTCAGAATCCACTTCTGAGCAGAGTTGTTTTGATGAGCAGGGTCTGGGTTCACAGTTCAAAGGTGGCTGATGTTTTGGAGGCCATGACAGACCAGCTTGTGATGTACTGTGGTCTACCTTGAGTTAAAACTGTTTGATGCCTTTTGGAACATGACAGTCCAGTCTGATCAAAGTTCAGAATCAATAATTTTGTCTCTTTCCTACTGTCAAATATTGTAAAAACTCTTTTGGCTGGTATTTTTACTGCATTTTTTTCTGTGACTGAGGTATCACAGAACATTATTTTTTTCTTGATTTGCATATTCAATCAATGTCAAAATTCTAGTGAAAAGATACCCTCAAAATTAAGTAATTTGGGGGCTCTGAAATTATGCTCTTGTGAATATTATATTTCCCAGAAAAATGTGCTTGTCACCAAATAAATATAATGGAACTGTGTAGCCAGGCAGCCTAAATCATCATCTCACATTCATTCAGATAAATTGTTTTGGAATTAGATACTTCTGCTTAGAAATAGTTTTCTGATACAGCAATTTCTACAAGTTTATTACCTGCAGTTACTTTGTCCAAACCATAAATTACTTACATTGACTGGCATGCCAAAGGTAATTTAAGGCTTATGTGTTCTCTGCAGATGCTCTGGGCATGGCTGGTAGAGGCAGCTGAAAGGTTTGTTCTTAGCCCAAGGAGCCTTCCTTGTGTTAGCCCTTTGTTTGGCTCCTCCTTTGTCTGGGCCTTATTACAGTGACCTAGTGGCAAATTGCAGAGTGTAAAAGCTTGTCCAGGCAGTGCTGCAGGCCATGCAGGGAAATGTGCCCTCACTCTCAGCCGTACTGCTGATACCAAAGCTGGACTGGACTGGTTGGCCCCTGTTAGTGGTGCAGGTTCTCCATTGCGCTGCTGTGTGTAACTTCTTCTACAGACAAAGTAAAATTGGTGTAAAATGACAACAAGGCTCCAGTGGCACAAATATTTGAAAATCCCCTGGTTTAGCTGGACTTGATTATATTCACTTGCCTAAAAAGTGCATCTGGACCAGCAGATCAAAGTTATTAAGAAAAACCCTTAGTCTTCTGTTGAAGTTTAATCCTTTCATGTTTTCTTAGCAAGTACAGTGGTAGTGTAATCACTTTTAGGTGGGAATTCAGACCTGTGAATGTGAGGAATGATGGGGGACACCTTTCAGCTCTGCCCATTCTAAAGGGTTAACTATACATATGTACCAAAATGCTGAAAACATCCACAGCTGGATCTGTCTGTGAAGGGCAGGCAGGCAGGCAAGTGTGGGAATCCTCATGCCTGCTTTTATTTCCTGACCTAAAGCCTTGTGTTCCCAAAAACATGTGGGTTCTATGAGAATTCAACACCAGGACAAGCTTATCTAATCAATAGTCAATCTGCTGCTGGAGATGGAGGGAAGGCAAGCTAAATGAGCATGAACTGTTTGGTTGAAAAAGGACATGGCCATTATCTGGTTCATTTTCTGAAAGCAGCAGTCTTCCCTGCCCATCTGGGTTCAATTACTTACCCTTGTGATCTCTGTGTTCCTGCAATTGGTGGAAATAGAAACTTGGTCTCCATCTCCAGCCCTCACATTATGGGTTGCAAGACCAGGTATGAAAGTGAGGATAACACCAGGTGGAATACCATTTGTCAGGAGTATTAATTGTCCCGGTCAATGGAGCTTGTTACATCTCAGTCTGGTTTACAATAAATATTTCTGTGGTATGAAAGATTGCTCTGGGCGTACAGGGCAGTTTTTATGGCTTGGTTGGTTTACTGGGGGCTTAGTCATGTAGCTCCACTTGATTTTAATGAGAAGTGCATGACTAAGTTCCTCTGATTTGCAAGGTATCTTTTACAAATGCTTGGAAAAACAAGGCTATTATCTCTAAGTGGGTTTCACAAATGGAAATCTGGCCTTCTACTGGGCCTCATGCTGCAGTCAAGTTAATGCAACCACAGGTTTTAATGAGCAGATCAATTTGCTTATGAGCCCTTTAGACAGTGACATGGCTGAGTTTCTGTTGCAGCTCTCAGTGATGGGAGTGTGCCAGGAGTGACTGTGCTGATTGCCATTGGTATATATGCTGCTTACAGTTCATCTGTGGTGGTTTTCCACAGCTGCTGTGATGCCCACATGCTGCCTTTGTCTCTTCTGATGTGGAGAAATGAACTTTGAGGTAATTTGAGAGCTGGGGCAGATGTTGGGAAAGTGGAAGTTTTACTTTTGTTGGGACCAACCATTGGTTTTTATTTGAAAGAAAGGAACCCTTTCCTCCCTGGGACAATTTGGTCAGGACAGTCAATGACTGAGAATATAATGCTTCTGCCACCTATTCTTTCTTGCTTGGGCTCCAGCTGCTTTGTCAAGTGCTGCTTTAACCTTGTTCTGTGTCATCTTGACAAATCAAAGGCTCAGATGTGCCCTGTGAATAGAACAGAAAGTGTGATCAAAAACTTCAAACTTTGGCAAACGTGATCAGCCTGTGCAGGGCTGACCTCAAGATTGTCTGGTCTCGCAGGAAACAGAGATTTTTCCATGAACCTGGAATTTGCTTCTGTGGCCTCCCGTAGTGTTAATATCAAACAACATCATTTCAGTTTTTTGTGCATTTAAAAGGGTTTGTCTAAGAAAATAGCAGAGATTCAGATATTGAGAAATAGGCACAGTAATGTGTCTTCCCTTTACATTTGTAAGGAATGAATTCTGTAAAGCATATTCACATTTAGATTTTAGCACTAATGTGCTTTCAAGGGGCCACTTTCCAGCCTCTTGTTCCCCTGTCTTACATACATCCAGGGTTGCTCCATCCCAGGTGCAGAACCATGCAATGGCACCAGCTAGTTCTTTGAGTACACTTAGTGAATCCTCTTGGGACTCCTGGACTTTCAGGGATCCATCTGGAGCAGAAAATCCTGCACAAATTTGGGGTTGACTGGGAGTTAATGACTGTGACAGTCATCCTCCAGCTCAGGACACCGGGACCCCAAAATGCATCACGGGGTCTGCCAGGGGCAAAACCGCTCTTTCCTTCCTGTCCTCGAAGTTCATCGACAAGCCTCTGGCTCAGCTTAGAGATCTTAGGTGTTAGCTGAGGAAAGGGAAGGTCAGGCCTAGAGTGTGGACTTAAAAAAGACGTATTCTATGTGCCTTACCAGTCAAAAGTTAGAGGAAGGGTTTCTTCCAACTTTTGCAGACCCAAGGAACATTACTGTGAAGTCTGAGAAGGCAAATTTGTCTTTAAAGTCCTAGCGTATCTCAGGTTTGGTAGGATCTACCACATTTATAAAGATTTCAGACTTGGGTGAAAAAGAAGTGTCGTTTTGGAAAGCACTTGGGGATTTTTCAGCATGACAGATGCTACTGTGTAAGTGTAAGACTACTACTACCTCCTTATAAACGTGGGTAGCTGTTTTATAAAAAGGTGTTTGACTTACCAAGTTGCTGCAATAAAGTGGAACGTGCAGACACAATACTTGACTGCCCCCACATGCATATTTCACCCTCATTAAATCTGACTACAGTAAAAATCTTAACTGTTCTTTTCTAGCAGAAACACTTTGTGGAATTAGGAATACATGTAAGCCTTTTTGCACATTATTAATAATCAAATCCAAGGATTACTAAGAAAAACATTTGCATTTTATCACTAACTTTTTCTTTTTTCTCCTCCTTTTTTCTCCCTTGCAGGCACAGCTGTCTCAGGCTTTAAATGGTGTATCAGATAAAGCAAAGGAAGCTAAAGAATTTTTGGTTCAGCTGAAAAATTTATTGCAGCAGATCCAGGTAACTGTAAAATATCTGTTTTGATAATACAGTAATCAATAGAACTGAGTGAATAATTTATTTGATGACTTTGTTTCCTATGCTATTCTCATATTTCCTGAAATCATCTGACCTTTCTTGAATGGATTTGCTAGGTAAAATTGTTCATCAAATAATGCCTGCAAGCCCCTCTTAGCTTCTAGATTGTTTGCTGTTTGTTGCAAAAAGCTGATACTCAATTCTGGACATCTGAGCTGTGTTGATTAGTGTTTGATTGAATCCATTAGTCATGCTTCTAGGCTCTTCCCTGACTGCATGTGCTTGAATTCCTCATTTAGGAAAAATTCTCATTGTAACAGATTCAAAATGTGCTGCTAGCTTTTCATCTTACATTTCCTAAAAATGCACTAATTTCTGCCAAAAATCCAGTGAGCCTGCCTATTAGAGTACTTGTAAGAATGTCCTACACACACTCAAAAATACAGGAATATTCCCCTAAAAAAAAAAAAGGAACTGCTGCTAAATCAATGTGTCGTTTATTGGAGCGTAAGTTATTTTCATGCCTGTAATTGTCCAGATTTAATAGTCAGAAAAAGAGCTCATAGCGAGTGCAGTAATTGAGGGCACAAACCCAAAATGAAACAAGCCTTGATTTCAATCAAATTTAGACTCATCAGTGCTGGAGGTCAGACGATCCTCAAGGTCCTTCTGGCCCTGCGGAGTGTACCTGGAAATGTGCCACTCCCGTCTGGGCTGCAGTGTCCAGGAGGTGACACTTGTGTCCTGTGCTTGTTAGTAAGGGAAAACCAAGCAGAAATTAAAAAAGTTTATTATTTATTCATTAAAGTACTCCACCTAAAACCTCAGAGGATGAATTTGTACCACAAGAGATGCCCAAGCTCTTGGGTTCCCTCAGGGCAGCCTAGCAAGACACCGTCCCAGTCTGCCACAGCCACGTGGGGAAGGGAGCACACCAAAATGAGGGACTGGTAAAATTAAAGGACATTTAGCTGAAAGAAACTCGTGCAAAGCCACTGACTGGGACTTGTAATGTGCTGTATTTTGGCTTTAGGGTGAGGTTTCTTTCAGCTGACTTACCCATTTAACAGTTATGTAGCTCACATAGTTATGTAGTCTGCTCATTTAATTTCTTTCACTGTCCAAGGAGAAAAGACAGGCATCTCTAGAGAGCATTTCTTCCCGTAGGTATGAACAGCTATTTTAGGATGGGATAACCCATCCAAAACAGTAGTCTACCACCAATCTTTCTTGAGTCATCTAGCTCCATTACAAATGTATTTTTCCCTCCTGAAACCTAGAAGTGGCCTATTATGACTATTTATGACTATGCTGTAAAATCCTTTAATGTGTTTCAATAAAATCACCGCCAAATTGCTCTGCATAAGGGAGCTGCTACAGTTGGATCAAAAGACCAAGCCATTTATTTGATGCTGCTTATTGCTTAAAATGCTAGAGGAGAGCTCAGAAGAGGAAATTTTATCCAGCAGTACCCTCTAACATTGAGCCAAATCTGGTCACAAATGTGAATCTGACCCTCACATGTTGAGGCAATCTTCATCCTGAGTCTGAGTGAAACATCAAATTTCAGCAACCAAAACAGCAGGACTAATCAGCTGCATATTGTATTCCTAAGTAAAACAAGACTGGGGCATGGCTCCAAGATGATCACTCACGCACTTTAACCCTTAAGGAGCTCTCTGGAATGGTTTTCTCCTGTGACAAATTGCACTCCTCTGATGCAGTGTTCGAGCCACCTTTGATGATAGCACATACCATGGTAGTCAGGTTTGGTACAGCCACACTCTTCGAGGGGAAGGGGTTTAGATGTGTCATGAGCCAGTCTGTGCCTTTTGACATTTGGACAAAAACCTGTTCTTGTACTGTTACTTTGTGGGTGAACAGATGCAGCCTTTGTGCATAGGTTTGTAGCCAGACACATATCTCAGAGCAGGTTATTTACAGTAGGGATCTTATGACTGCTGCCACACTCACATATGGACATTTACCCCTCAGCAAAAATGTATTTTAGCAATACTTTCACACAAAGGAGCAAGCAATATGTATTTTATTATGCTGTCTCAATGCACTGCAGACCAGGCAGCCACCCACATTCTTTATCTCCTCTCTGAGTTTGCCAGAGCTACCAGGAATCTTGCTTTCATCTTACCTGGGGCAGTTTGCAAATTCATAATCTATTTTTCTTTCCCCTGCTTTGCAGATCTGTTGTTCCCCCTCTTTTTTCATGCCTTTCTCTTCTCTGAGATCACTTTTATATCTCTTGTGTTTTCTTTTCAGATACTGCCTGTTCCTCATTGCTCCTGTTGCTTCCTTGCTTCTCTCCTTGTTGCTGTCATGATCTGATTTTCCCATTTTCCCATCTGCTGTAACAATTTCATACTTTCTCACTTGAAGGAGGCATATAGCCAAACGCCCTGTTTGATGTGAGAGCAGAAAATGAGGAGAGAAAGAAACGATGCACTGCAGCAGCCACCGACTGATTGAGGCTCTGTGCACAAAGCAGCACTTCAGGAGTGACGGGATGGGAATGGGCTTAAGGGGGAGCTGGGAGTGACACCAGCCAAGGACGGGGAGATGCAGACAGGAAGAATCTAAGACAAACCTGTGAGCAGGAGCTGAGCTGTCTGGTGTCTCGTCAGCCTTGGATAAACCCCCGCCCACATCTGGCCGGCAGGTTCAGGGCTGCATTGGGGCTCCCCAGGGAACACTGACCCTGCGTCCATCGGCTGGAGAATGGGACGTTTCTTTATTTTGAGTTTATTTTGAACTCAAAATAAAGAAGGCAAAGCAAATGAGTAGAAAATAAGAGAAAAGATAAAGAGCTGAGATAATAATGAATTAGAGGAGTACAATGTCTTAGCAAAGAGGCGCTTCTCCTTCAGTACATGCTTAAAATCTTCTCACATTTAATGATGTTTTTTCCTTTTTTAATTGGGGTATTTGGGAGGAAAGCTGATAGCACACCTAAACATCTCCTTGGAAGAGGAGCTTGAAAGGTTTCTCCTTCTAGTCTCAGGAGCAGAGGAGGTGAGGGAGAGTCTTCCTTTGAATGGGTACTAGAGAAGCAGTTCCAGGAATTTATGTAATGCTAAATTGTTCCCAGAGCCTACTAAAGGCTCAGTGTTGTATACCTCATGCTGGTTTCTGCCTAGCAAAGAATTTTACCATAATGTGAATAGAAAGTTGCCTCTTTTTTAAAAAGTACATAGCTCCACTGCCAAGTGCTAGCTATTTTATAAAAAGAACTCGAAGCAATACACAAACCTTAGGGCTTTGTACCTCATTAATTTCCTTGTAATAAGCCAGTAGACCAGATTCTGGTCCATAATTCTGTTCTAATTGCTGTGGTACAGAGCCAGTGATTTCAAAGTTGCTACAGTGGGATAATTAAAACAGATTGGAGCAGAATCCTCTTATGTATATATGCACTGTGTATGTTACATTTAGCATTTACATCATGTTGTACTACATCTGTCATCAGGAAAGTGCCAGTAAACCATGGTGTTGAATAAGACCATTTGTGGCATGGCGTGTTATTGTTTCGTTTTACAGCATGCAGCTATTACTGGTACAGTTGTAATGAAATCAGAAGGGCAAAAAAAATGCTGAGGGTCTTGAAAGGAAATCTTTTCTGAGCAGGAAAGCAGGTATGAGCAATAGCTGAAGCTGCAAACTGTGCTGTCTCTGATGTGTGTGACTCTGTCCTGGTTGCAGGAGAACGGGCTGGACTACGAAGCCTGTCTCGTGGCTCAGTGCGATGCCTTGGTCGACGCGTTAACGCGGCAGAAGGCAAAACTGCTCACAAAGGTCACCAAGGAGCGTGAGCACAAGCTGAAGGTGAGCACTCCTCTCATCAGCCCAGCACAGCTGCTGAGAGATACCTGCTGGGGTTTGTCAGGTTCCCCTTGACAATCAAATCTCCTAGTGACCAAATTCTAAAGTTCCTTTAGCTGGTCCAGTTCAGCAGTTTAATGGAACTGTGCCTACACACGTTAAATGATGGATATACTTCAGCAGTTTGTTGAATCAGGCCATCAATCTTTATTTATCTTATGGTTTGGGGCTATCTTTTAGGGGTGCTTATCAGTGAAACCTGTGTGTGGTTTGGATTTTGGCACCTTCTACCCAAGTAAACAGTTGTGATTTTGATATCTCCTTGAATCTTTAAATTCAGGTAAGCCACCTCCAGAAATACATGAGCTAATCAAAACATATTAAAGAAACACAGTAAAAGGAGATGGCAAGAAGAAATCTAAAATGGTTGTATGAAGTGGCAGTTAAGAAATATTTAAATAGACACATTTCTTAAAATGGTGATCTTAATGTGATTTTGAGGTACTATGGTGCCATTCACATTAAAAGTATCTAAGACAGAAGGAAAAAGTGAAATGGATTATCTGACATATCAGTTAACAAAATCCACCTGAGATCAGCATTCAGCTTGCTTAACAAGAACCAGCACTTAGGACATTCTGCTGGCAGCACAGCAAACCCTGCAGTTTATTGCTGTCACAAGTTGTCCTACAGAACACAGTGCTACTAGACCTAGTCCACAGCCATGTGGCAGCAGAATCAAGGCCAAAATCTGGAAAAATGGAATGCAGCTATTTTATTTCTTTATTCCAGCAATGTGTTCTTAAGCAGAGCAGATTCAATAATAAATTGTGAAGAGAATGTTTAGGGTATGATCTGTGAGAAACCACTCCAGCCGTTTGCCTCTACAGTGAAGGACTTTTAAAAAGCTCAGATGTTAGTGAAAGTGTGACTGGAAATGTGAACACTGCAAATGCAGAGACATGTTCTGTGCCCTCTCTGCCCCAAGCAAGCCTAATCTTTGAGAGATTAATCTGCTCTGAAAATTGAGATTCCCTGTGCACAACATTTTGCCAAGCTAATTATCGCTATTTACAATACAGAGCAAGTGAGTGAAGCTGATGGAGATACAGCAGTGGCCATATGGCAGCTAAATTAAGCATAGATTTAACACACTCTCCCATTCCTTGTTTCTTCTGGAATAATTTTATAAAATTCACTGCAAGCTGAGGCAATCATAGAACTGTACTGATGTTTGTTTTCCAGGTTGTTTGGGACCAGATAAATCACTGTACACTGAAGCTACGCCAGTCAACAGGGCTCATGGAATACTGCCTAGAAGTTATCAAAGAAAATGATCCCTCGGGGTTTTTACAGGTATTTTTCTTCCTAATGTTCTGGGAAAAAAAAAAAGAAAATAAATTAAAAATAAGTCTACAAATGTGTGGCTTTGTTAATTAGCCCCTTCCACCTCCAAGGCAGGTTCACCTTAACTCCTGTAAGTACTGTCTAGAAACACAGAGAGCCTGGTGACTGCATGAATGTCCCAGCAAAGAGATGGCTTTAACAGCTGCACCCTGACTGAGGTGGGGAGTTAGTGGTCACACCACTGCCCTCACTCCTGATGTCTTTCCTCTTGCCAGCCCTTCCTTCTGGGCTGAGAAGAATATGCTATGCAGTTAATGATAGCTCTTTGCAGAGTATTTTATTCTCATTTGACAAACCCAACACAGGGCCTCACAGAGCTCTCTGATTAATTTGGAGAGGTCAGTGACTCAACAGAGTAGTACTTCTCCCCCTTGTGCTTCTCCCCTTTGCTTTCCTGTGTAAAAGAGTCCTTTCAGCACCTCCCTGTAAGGAAGTCTAGTCTGAAGGGGCTCTGAAGGGGCTGCATGTAGCTTTGCTTTGCTGAGATTGTTGCAGCTGTGGCAGCTCCAGGTACCTTTTCTTTGCAAAATATGGCCTAGCCAATAATTGCCTTAATTTGCAGGATATTGCTTCTTAGGTGCAAACAGTGAAAATGTCTGTTGATGAGACAAAACAAAACCGTGGTTTTTTTCCATAAATTATTTAGCTTTGTTTATTCTTATATGTTTATTAATAACTTTATTTTGCTCTAGTGGTTTCTATTTATTGCCTAAAAAGAAAGGTACATCAAACAAAATGACCTGCGCACATGAATGCACAAGTGTCAGGGGTTTGTCAGAGCATCCCTAAAAAACAGGATGAGAATTAGCCAGCCTAAACCTATTAACGCTCCAGACTGTTACTGTCATGTCTGGTCTCAAGCAAGTGAGGGGAATGTGTGGTGTGGATTAATCTCAAGGTTACACAGATTTTAACAGGCTGTTGGCTGGACTCTGCAGGACAAACAAAATCTTTGGGGATACATGCTGCATGCTATCTAGATATATGCTTGACTTTCTTTTCAGCTTACTTTCCCTGTAACCTCTGGCGTTTCAGTTTTTGCAGCCCCCTTTATAAAAAATCAAAAAACAAAAAAACATTTTTGTTTTTACTTTTTCCTGGTTTATCTAATGATGCTTTCAAGACACTCAGGCACTGCATTACTTTGAGCAACTACTCCTGCAGCCAGGATACTGAGACATAGGCAAGGGATCCAGCATCCCAATAAGTGGCTCCGAGGCTGCAGGAGGCTGTGGGATGCTCCTCCACCTACTGCACAGACTGATAAGGAGCTGTGGGTTCAAGGGCTCAGACAGGAGTGTCCTCAGTAAAAGTACTGAGGAAAAGTATCCAAATTTCTGCAACAAAGGAAAACTTTCTCTGTAATACCCAGAAAAAAATTCTACTCTCTGTGACTTACAGGAAGTTCACTGTCAGGGGCTCCTGATACCCAAATGACAGCTTGACTGAACTCAAGGACAGCTGAGCTCATTGATTTCCACAGAGCCAAGAGTTAACTTCCTAAAGTGTCTGTTGTGATCATTTCAGTTTAACTTTCAGTCTGATTGTCTGTGGGCTGAGCAAGAGCAAAGCTTTAAAAATTAGGCTCAGTTTTGATGTAATGGAAGAAAATCCATCATATATGTGAAAATCTATCTGACAATTTATCACCCTCACTGTGAGTAATATACACCTTCCTTACCATTTGATTTTTTAATCCTTTAGCTTTCATCCACTGAATCATCTCTGCTGAGTGGAGAGACTCAGACATTTAAGCCTCTCTTTGTGCAACTTCTTTTTAAACAGGAGAGCAAAAGTAGACCATGCAGATCAGAGAACAGAGTACAGAATTATATGTGCCATTCAAAGGCATGACACACAACATAATCTTAACAGGCTTTATAAATGCAGTTTTTACTTTCCTAGCCTAATATGAGCTTTATTTTGAAAAGACAAGATGAAAGGATGCAACATAAATGGACCTCACCCCAAAATGACCAGATCCCATCTCATCTGTTTTGGTGCCTTAATCCTGTTTCCTTTGTGCTGTATCTGACAGGTATTCTGTCATTTTTAAAGTGTGCATCTGCCATTTCATTATAAACCTGATACTCTCTTTCAGATTTCAGATGCTTTAATCAAGCGTGTTCAGGTATCTCAGGAACAGTGGGTGAAAGGAGCCTTGGAGCCAAAAGTGTCTGCTGAGTTTGACTTGACTCTGGACAGTGAACCTTTACTGCAGTCAATTCACCAGCTGGATTTTATTCAGATGAAATGTAGGGGTGAGCTCTTATGATTTTCCTTTTCCTGTTTTTCATGCATGTGTTGGAACAGTGCTGGGAGGTGTGAGGACACCAAAGGAGGAATGACTTGAATTTGCTGGATAGTTTTAAAAGGTGTTCAGGCAAATTCAGGTTACTGTGTGTTTCTTGGAAAGGTGTGCTCCCCTCACATGTATAATCTTTAAATGCATCTGGTATTTCTATCTAAGCTGAACAAGCTCAGGTAGAAATACCAGATGCACTTAAAGATTGGAAAGATAACTTCTTTAGAGTAGGGCTTTGAAGATTTATAAGACATGAACTGCATGAAACTTCATGCCATTTTGTAGCATTCCTAAGTCTGACATGGTTAATTCAAGATACCATTTACCCCTATCTTGTCAGAAACAGATGAAGTAGAAAATAAATATTGCACATACACACACACACATGCTTGAATAGGAAAGAAAATCCCCTATTTTACTGATATCTGTACTGTGCTCCAAAAATTGCCCATCTTAATAAAAAAAATCATGAGGAAGAGATTCACAAGGGGAAAGCAGCTCCATGGCTGTACCACACAAGGGGAAAGTAGCTCTTTGGCTGTACCATTCCATGGTTCCAGGTATCTGGATAAATCTGATGAACAGAATTAGAGAGAACTGAGGCTAAAAAATATATCTAAAAGAAGAAGCTGATGAACAGGACATGTCACTAACATTAAAAAAAAAAGGAGAAAATTAACATAATGAGCTTTTAATGGGGTTAGTTTATATGAATCAAGCTGAGAACTGCATCAGAATTAGACAGATCCATAGAACAGTTGGGCTTGAAAGCCATTGTGGTCCCTGGGAATGATGTCATTAGCTTCTCTCAGTGGTGATTCAAGCCCTAATTATACATGTGGGTGACAGGATAGAGGCTGCCAGAAGTCAGTGAATGAGTTAAGGATATCGTGTAGTGATGTCAGATGTGCTTTTTTTTTGTTTTGAGCAAGCATAAAGAACTTTGTTCCACTTATGTGTTCTCTCTGGGCCTAATTCTGCATCTAAGACACCCGAGATGATGTAATTAGGGTGGATAATTTGGCAGATATGTGGAGAAACAATGTACAAACAGTTAAAGGCCAGAGTCCACTCACCAAGAATGCTTTGCATCTTGGCATAAACAGCCTGTGTTAAAGTTATTCAATAAACATCTGTGAACTGCTCCTTTGAAATGTTGTCAGACAGGCAAGTGGAGTCAAGAGAGCAGGAATATCACTGATGAAACTCCTCTGAATGCTGTCTGCCCTTGTCTTTTTAAAATCAGTTTATATTTATTGCTAGCCATATTTATTGTGAAATACATTTAATACTAATCTCCCACCACTCTCCTTTACAAACACAGGAAGGATTTAGTTAAACTAGTCACCCAGATTGCTAATTAACCACAGGTTACCTGAGGTGAGAGCAGCTTTGGTATTTGGCTTGTGGACATTCACTGGCTTTAAGCTTGAAGACTTACAAAACTTTAATTGAGCCAGATTCACTTGAGCTTTTTGAATTAAAGTGTTTTCTCCTATGCTCTCATTTATCATAAGATGGCAGGGAAGCTCTGGTACTGAGTTAGACACAATCTAAGGGGCAGAGACTTCTGCAGCCCAAACCTGTGCAGAGCTTCCAAACCCCCTTGGGCTTTGCTCCCCAGAAGCAGGGTTAACCCTCAGGAAGGGCTTTTGCTTGAGCTGTCTTGGTCCTGACCAGGGATTATCTATTGCATGTCCCATCAGGGTGGTCAGCACATCAGTGTGACCATGCACACACCATGCAAAAAATAATGGAAAGATGTTAACCTGGCCAGCATTCCTTAAGGTGCATAAGGGATGTGTTACTTTCACACCTCTGTGTGCCCAAGCAGAACAAGCCTCTGACCAGTTCCAAGCTAGCATTCATAGATATTGGGGATTGTTTAGTATGTAGATGTGTATTTATCTTTCTTCATTTATGACAGCAAGTCTATTTCCATTTGAACTTCTCAGTCTGACACTTTGGCCTTTTTTTTTTTTTTCTGAAATTTTACTTCTATGACCTCAACCAACTCTGCATTATTTTAGAATAATAAAATTATCTGGATTGGAAGGGAACCTTAAGGATCATCTAGTCCCAACCCCCTGTCACGAGAAGGGTCACTTTTCTCTAGATCAGGTTTCTCAGAGACCCATCCTGCCTGGCCCTGAACACTTCCAGGAAAGGGGCATCCATGGCTTCCCTGAGCACCCTCTTCCAGTGCCTCACAACCCCCACAGGAAAGACTTTCCTCCTAATATCTAATCTAACCCTCTCTCTTGCAGTTTGAAGCCATCCTCCCTTGTCCCATTGCTACATGCCCTTGTAAAAACTCCCTCTCCAGCTCTCTAGAAGGCCCCCTTTAGCTACAGGAAGGCCACAATATGGTCTCTCTGGAGTCTTCTTCAGGCTGAGCAGCCCCAGCTCTCTCAGCCTGTCTTCATTGGAGATGTGCTCCGGCCCTCTGATCGCCTTCCAGACCTACTCCAACAGTTCCATGTCCTCCCTCTGTTGGGGGCCCTGGAGATGGACACAGCACATGGAGCCATTGACCATGACTCTTTCAGTGCAGCCATCCAGCCAATTCCTTATCAGCTGTGAGATCCATCCATTAAAAATTCTTGTCTCTCCATCTTTGAGACAGGGATGTTATGTGGGACAGTGTCAAATGCTTTGCACAAGTCCAGGTAGGTGACACCAGACCCTTGCCCTTCATCTCACTCCGCTGTTATTCTGTCATAGAGGGCCACCAAATTTGTCAGGCTTGATTTGGCCTTCTTCGAATACACTACTTGTGTCTTCACATGCAGAGTGGTCTTGCATCTAGAAATACAGGTATCACAGAGTAATCAACTCAGCATTTCAGGAGCAAGCACCCAAACTGATTGGGAGCATCCCTTTACTGGCTGTAAGGAGAAGCTGCAGTTGCATGGTGATGTTTTGCTATTTATCACCATGAGCACTGGGACAGATTGCCCAGAGAAGTTGTGGCATCTCTCTCACTGGAGATATTCAAGAACTGTAGGGACACAGTCCTGGGCCATGTGCTCTAGGATGTCCCTGCTTGAGCAAGGAGGTTGGACCAGATGAGCCCCTGTAGTCCCTTCCAAGCTGACCTGTTCTGTGATTCTGTGACTTCCATATTTCTGAGCATCCACTTTCACAAAGAAAAAATGTCCTCCTCTTTCATCTGCTCCTCCTTCTTCAATCCTACCTACTCCAGCACACCAACAACTCATCCGTCTTTGCCAAATGTTGGTGCTGAGGTGAGAATTATTAAGCCATAAAGCAGATGCTTTAAAGATGTCAATGATCTGTAAAGGAAGTTTTGGGGAGATCTAGGAGAACAGGGCAAGCGTGGCTTTTCCAACTGTAAGTTGTTTTTTTCCAAAAACTTTGCAATGTAATATCTGTATTATTGTTATCAGTGCTTAGTACATGACTGAATTTCTATTTTTCTTTTTCAAACTCTGGCCTCATTCAACCTCATTGAGCCTGCATGGGTCATTTAGAGTGAAAGCATGCTTGAAAGTAAACATTGATTCACTGTGGTAGACAAAGAATGAAAATGAGAACAAATCACATTGCATTTGCTTTGATGACAAGTTCATTTACATTACTGATGCATTCTCCATAGGCACAGATCTAAAGCTCATCTAAAAAATAGAGATCATAGGGTTCTTTTTCTTTTTTGCAGAAAGAAGAAGCAATCTGAGAACAAATTAAATGTGCAGAGATGTGATAGGTGCAGAAGTAATGCTTAGGCAGTCCTGTTGATCAAAGGGTCTCACTGAGTCCCACACTCCCTGGGCCAGCTGACCTCAGAGGCACTCACACAGCTCTACTGGTTGCTGGCATTTTGAGCTTTCCCAGATCATTTTCTCTGTCCATGTTTTCTTCTCTCTGAGGCTTTTACAGAATGCCATGTCACAAAATTCCTGTCCTCTAATGCCTGGCTTTTAATGTGTAGTTCACATATTCTCAGTTGGAGCTATTGGCACAGGCAAATGCACTTTCCGAGTCTGCTTTGTTCACACAGCTGTAACTGGCATGCAGTCTTCATTGGCTGAAAAACAGGACTAGATACAAAATAGGAAAATATGTAGCTACTTTACTTTTCTGTACCACCTCTGAACATTCATTCATATACCCTGTCTGCTTATCCTGACTCCTTCTCTCTTCTGCAAACCATGAAGATTCCCCAGACATGTCTGCCACAAATCTTCTCTGCTTCTGCAGGTATGAACTGTACTGCCCTGATAATTAAAGGACAGCTGTTTCATCTTAAGCTTTACCTCTGGTTCTTTCTGCTCTATGTCATGGACTCAGCTCCTTGTGGTCTCTCCTTCTCTTCTTACTTTGTTTGGAAGGCACTTGCTACAGCAGTGAGTCAAGCTATTCCAGAGCTGCACTGCAGTTTTGGAGGAAGTCAAAGTTTTCCTGTTTCTGGGGGGTCCCATTCTTGAGGTGCATTTAGTCCTTTAAAAACTAGTCTGGGAAGGTGGATGACATAGTTGCTTGTCAAGAGGACAAAAGACAACATCTAAGAGCAGCCCTGCTGTACCCTGTGAGGGGACTACCCTGATCAGCCATGAGATGCATTGAGCAGTGTGTTTTAAGAACTGCTCTGTTGACAAGAGACATGAGTCAGTGTCACATTTCTTATCAAAGAGTGACCCGCATGAAGCACTTTTAAAATAGCAGGACATCGTTCAGACTCATTAATAAGTCCCACTGTGCCAATGCAGTATCATTTCTCCCTTTATATTTTTAATATTTCCCTTCCAAAAAATCCCTTGAGAACAATAAATTGGTCAAGAAGTGGGACAGAACTGCAATTTAACATCTGAGTCTTTTCTTTTCTGGCACTTAGCCTATATTTTTTCTTTCCTTAGTCCTATTCCATTGCTTGTTGCTGTGACATATACACCAGTATCCTGATTATTCAACTCTGCACTTTCCTATGATTTTTACAAGCGTTCATCTTTTCTCCTCCTATAGGGAATTTGAGATCAAGGCAAATCTCTGCCCATCCACATCCAGTGGAGGAAGCAGGAGGTCAGGCACAGAGAGCACCATGCAGCAAAGCTGCACAGCTGCTTGGCAGGAGCTTATTGCACAATAGGAATGAAGTTGTGCAGTTCAGGCTGGATCAAAAAGAGCAGAAGGCTGATATGGATTGCCCACAAAGCCTTGAATATCCAGCAACACATTAAAGAAGCCAAGGCACTTCCCCATAATATGTGAGACTCTCACACATTGGGCCAAAATTCACCCTTCCCCTGGGAAGAAGAACAACAGCGCTCTACTGGATGAAAACATATTTTATTCCTAGACAGCATTCCTGTTTACATAGTTAAAGGGGAATTGGAAAACACATACCCTCCTCCAAAAATTCTGCTCTTTTTTTCAGCATTGTGCATTACATGAGCAGTTCCTGAAAGCCTCCTATCAGTGTTCCTAGGAGTAATGAGGTTTTTTTCAGAGGTTGAAAAGGTTAGTGGTTTATTCAGAGGTAAAGGGGCATTGTCTGTTTTGCATCTTAGAAATTCAGGAATTAGGTTTTCATCCAGTCTTGCCAGAAGGAATCTCAGAAATGGGGAGGACCAGACAAATGCCTCCTGAGAGGGCTGACCAGCTAGCAAAAGTGGCAGGAGTGTGGATGGTTGATAGAGCCCTATCTTCTCCCAGGCTCATCAGTCACCAGAAATACACAGGTTAACAAACACAGACAAAACTATAAACTTAAAATGGTTTACCTAAGAAATCCCATTACCTCTGAATTCCTCATTTTCAGGTTTTTGACTCTTGTCACATTTCTGTGACTTGTCCAGACACAGTGTCTCCTAGAGGAAACTCTGAACTTTCCATGTGAGAAAACAAGCAGGTTTTTATTTATGACACCCTCTGAATCATCCTTAAATATCAAGGAATAGGAACAAGGCTTCCTTTTCACAGAAAAACCTTCAAGAGCTAATTTATAAAGGTCTTTTGTTTCATTCTTCTGGGCTACCAACCATCTGCGTTCACTGTGGTGATGGATAATGCCAGCGGAAAGCCGGGCTAGCTTCTGTGCTGTTTATCACAAGTGTGATGTTGACTTTCGAGTCACTTCCAAAATGGGGGTGAAGCCTCAGCCCTGTCACACAGTAGCATCCATTTTCCCACAGTCTGCTTGGTACACAGAACATGAACAGTCCTCTTTTATCCAGAAACATAAAATAGGACGAAAGGAACAGCTCAAGGGCTTAGCTCTCACGCAGACAGAAGGAGGAAAATAAACTAGAGGGTCAAAGCGGAGTAGATAAAAGAAGAGCAAACCAATATTATTAAGGCAATGAATTCTCAGAGCACTCAGTTTCTAAGACATGATTGAGCTCAGCAGAAATGATACTGAGATATTGAATGGTAAAATTTAGCCTTGGGCAGAAGACCAGCCAGGCTTTGTGCATCACTTGCATCCTAACTTAACCTGTATATTTTCAACAGTGCATAAGATGCATGCCAGCTCTGTCCAGAAGATTAAATTTTCACTTTAGAATTGCCAGCAAATAGTGAACAGTGAGAGTTTCGTTTTGTTTAGGAGAGGTTGGATAGAGGTCTCTTTCCCACAGAGACACAGCTGAATATTTTACTCTGTTTCTTTTTATTTTTAAGATGCTGGTCTGACAAACAGTCTCTTGGTGTTTCTTCTGAGCAAGTCACTGAAAAGGCATATTGGTAGAAAAATTTGCATTTGTAATTTCCATGAGGAGTCTCCTGTGATGCAGAAGTTCCTTTTGCTACCTGAACCATGGGATTTAGATAAAGTTTGCAAACAGAAAAATTTGCTTCAACAGTTTATTTTAAGTATGGTTGCCATAAAGATAACACATCCAAGGTGTTTTTGATGAAAAACTAGGGGGAGAGAAAGGGGTGGTAAATAAGATTTTTAACCCCCCCCAACTGTAGTGAAGAATTGCTTTCCTGCTGTTGGTGGAGTTCAGGCTGTCTCTCAGCTGTGCTGGGAGGAGTGGCTGCTCTGCTTGCTGACAACCCAATTCTTTGTTAAAGCACTGGGTTCCCTGGCAGCATTGCCTGTGCCATGCCACTCTATGGCCTGAGACACCCCTGCCCTCCTTTTGGGGACAGTGGGTGCTCTGGTGTGAAAAAGAATTCTTCCAGATAGTGACTCCTGGGAAGGAAGCCACACATGGATTCCCTAGACTCTAGTTCTTATGAGACACGACAATCAAGTCCAGATATGTTTCTGTCTACATATTTCAGTGAAATGATTTGTCTAACTGGGCAACAACATTTTGTTATGTAATTTTACTGCCTTTTGTTTCAAGAAAGAGAATGGACTCTCTTCCTAACAAACACTGGCTCCCCTGCAAGGGGAAGGAGGTGAGCAGTAGCCATAGTGCTCACAGCACAGACTAAAGAGGTAGGGCAGAGTTACACTAACCTGTACCCAGTTCCTGTTTCAGTGCCACCTGTCCCATTGCTGCAGCTGGAGAAGTGCTGCACCAGGAACAACAGTGTGACATTGGCCTGGAGGATGCCACCTTTGAGCCACAACCCAGTGGAGGGCTATATCTTGGAACTTGATGATGGAGATGGTGGCCAATTCCGAGTGAGAATTTCATTCAGCATTTATTTGTGTTTCTTTGTATGTGAGTTTCCTCCAGATACGGATTTGTTTCTGTCTGAGGGTGGGGAGAGGGGTAGGGAAGATTGGGTTGTCAAAACATCCCTAATTCCATTGTGCTGGTGGAGAAAGCAGCGCAGATGCTGCTTAATAGAAGGACCACTGGCCCAGGTAGGAAGTTTGTTTGAGGTTATTCTCAGGGCTCTTGGAAAGAGGGCCCTGAGATACGCCCAGTGCATTCTGGAGTAGAAAATCCCATATGAGCTTGCTGAGTATGAGAAGCTGGAAGTGTTTCATTGCACAAACCAGAAATTTCTTTGAAGCCCCTACTCTCATCTGTCCATTGCACCCTGTTTCAACAGCTGACATTCTTGGTCCAGAAATGCACCTCCGTCTCTCCTGATTTTCTGAGTAAAAATATGATCCTGCATAAAAATACAGGGTTTCTAAATCTTTCCCTTGGGAATGGATGGGACCAGGCTGGTGGAAACTTTTTCCACTGTCATGCTGTGATGGAATTGATAAATATGGAAAGGTTTCTCAAGTGCTGCCTTCCAGATCCTCTGGTTGATGCCACAACGTGATGCTCCTGGTTGCAGGTGCAGAGTGCTTATGGGCTCCTATACTTTTTCAACACATCCTGATGAACAAACTAGAGAAGCAATTCAATCAGCTTTCTTCCAGCCATGTCCTCCTAGAAGCTGTGGCCCTTCCACCTCAGGCAGGCTTCAGGCTCCTGTTGCTCAGGTCCAGGCTGGCCCAGTGCTTCCCTAGGGGCTGGTGTCTCCAAAGCATCTGGACATCATTGTGGAGCACAGCTGCTCTCTTCACAATCAGGGAATTTTGCCAAAAACTTGTGATGGCATTTCTTTGGGAGCTGCAAACTGGCTTCTCCCAGGAAACCTAAAGATTTCTCAAGCTGAAAATGTCCTGGCATGGATCCACCGAAGGAACTGCCAAACCACTACACCCATAGCCAGCAAAGGTGCCTCATTTGGACACTCCTCATTAGAAGAGGCTTTGAAGAGGGCATTGTGGTTTTCGGAAGGTCTCCTCAGTTCCTTTGTCCAAGTAACATTTCACAGGGATTTGAAGAGCTTTCACACTGAAAGTGTGAAAAGGTATTTTTGTGAATGGCTGCTGAGAGCTGCCAATTTGGTCAATGTTAGTAGGTAAGAGGGTTATCAGTGTGTGATGAATGAAGAGTTAGAGTAAGTTATTAGAATTCCAGTATCTTTTATCCAGTTTATCCAGGATAAACTTTTTAAAGTGGTATTCATGTCTTGTGAATTACAAGATTTCAGGCTCATGCGTATCCAAGCTCATTTGTGTGGGTGAGTTTTGGTACTGCCAAAGGTTTTAGGACTGCCAGCAGTGCCATGTTAAGGTTTTGGATTGAAAAAGGTACAAAACTATCTCAATCCTTAAAAATGTAAGGTGACAACTTCTAAGGTGAATGGTCTGTTTGCTGTGGTAAAAGCATCCTTAATTTTTACCTGTTAAAATATAAAAGGCAGGCTTCTCAGCAATGCCATCTCAATAAGGGTTTGCTGACCTTTTAAATGGAGAATTCTATATCTGACAGCAAAGATGTTGACTGCAATTTATCAGTATTTGATGGGTGGATTTAAAGAACATTTTTGTAGAAGCAGAGAGCATTAACCTGCATAAACTGAAGTACTGAACAGTGGTAAACATGGAGTGGGTTAGAAGGTATGAGAGCTGCTCAACAAATAGAAAATTTTTTCACAGTCATCATCTCCTGTGGCATGGAGGTAAATTAAGTTATTCTATTAAAACTCTTCTTTGTCTCCATGATTGATCACCAGCTAACTCAGGACCCAAGAGATTTTGTTGTTTGTAGCACCCAGCATAGTAGCAAAGAGGACAAACACAAGTCCTTTCTTACTCATCACATCCTTTTGGGTTTATATGAGAGAGCCTTAACCATCAGAACTATTCCTGGGCATTACTAAAGTCTTAACTGAACTGGGATCTGAGTGGTTTGCCTAGTGACAGGTTTAAGCACTTTGGTGCCTTTGCTACCATAAACCTACAGATTTCAGAGAACCAGAGAAATCAGAGGTGGAAAGGAATTATCTTTCAACCTGCTGCCAAGACAGGATTTTCTAGGCTTCTTTCAGTTCATCGTAGCCTGCATAATCTCATCCTCTTCACTGGTCTGCCTAGATGTTCCTCCCTCTGAAATATTTCACATTACAGAACTACTTGCTGTATGATAAATATTTGAAGATCTTTTTGATGTCTCTGTTGTCTAGATACTGTTTCATCATGTGGTGAATGTAATCCTAATTTTTAGGAGTTAATTTTCTTCTGGATCTGTTTTCAGGTTTCAAAACAATATTTTAACCTAGGCATGAGAGAACCTTTCCAATAGAACAAAACTGCTCTTGGGTATTTTTATTCTTATGAAATGTCCCCTTTTTTTGTCTTACATAAAATAGTGACCACAGTGTGTCAGATACTGGGACAACTCTCCAAATTATTGGTTTGGAGTAGATATTTAGGATAAGAGGAGCATGAAGATCTTTCTGTGCTGCCCTTTATTGCTTTACCCTTCCAGCTTGATCTCCACCTTAGTTTGTCCAGTGCTGACCATCCTTGATGTCTCCCATGCTGTGGCTGTTTGTATTATACCAGCATAACTCATTCATCCTGGAAGCAAAGAGAAGCTATTCACTTTTTGCTTATATTTAGAAGTCTTAACTATGTTAAACTATGTCCCTCATTCTCTCTCTTTCTCTTTTTTTTTGGAATGTTTAGGAGGTATATGTTGGCAAGGAGACTCTCTGCACCATCGATGGCCTTCATTTCAACAGCACTTACAATGCCAGGGTCAAAGCTTTCAACTCCTCAGGCGTTGGTCCTTACAGCAAGACGGTCATTTTACAGACGTCGGATGGTGAGCTGGGCCTTTGCCACTCTCTAAATGAAAAGCTGCAGGTCTCAGTGGCAGGACACTTTCATCCCTTTACACCCATTAATGTATTTGACACCTACTGGCATTTTCCATTATCAATAACGCTTCAGGCTTCAAGTTGTGTGATTTTAGCTTGCTGTAAAAGTCTAGGATCTAACCAAGAGAGTTTCTTTATCATACAGAAACAGTTATGCAACTCGTGGGATATTTTTTGTTCCACTCTGTCTCCCTTTCTACATACATCTTTGGGATTTGCCTTTTTCTTCACTACTGCTTCAATTTCCCTGCAAGGTTTGATAATACAGAGATGGGAACTCATGCTTGTTCCTCTGTAATTATGCTTGACATCCATATGGACATTACGGGAAGTTCATCTTCATTAATGATATTGTAATGAATTGAGAAGTGCATGCTATTATCACTTCCACTTTTATGCTGTGTTGCCAAAATAGGCCAGTATAAAATATTTATACTTTAAGAGCTTTTGGGGCCTTTTTTCCTTTTCCTTAAAAAAACCCTTCACTTTGAAAAACTGGTGAAGTCAATCCAAACCAGCATGGACGCAGCTAATCTCCATTTCCATTGAGGGCGATCCTGAACCAATTCACTGACATGAGCAGTTTCCATGTCATGGAGCAGCCTTTGTCTCCTCAGTGACTCTCTTGTTCCTGTGTGTGGACAGAATGTCACTACCCTTAGCAGCTAAATTTCAGGGGAACAAGCACAAATGATGTAAAGCACTTCTGAGCTGAAGAACAGCAGGGTTCCAGCTCAGATTAATCTTGTGTAGCTGCCTACAATAACAAGGAAAGATGGTCTTTATTACCTCAGAGTACAGTGGGGTCTTTACAAAGGCAGAATTTTATCCTTCTTACTTGAGTTGAACAGACAACACATGGACACAGCCCCTCCTGATCTAATCCTGCCTTTCCTTGTCCCGTTCCACAGTGGCGTGGTTCACCTTTGACCCCTCCTCAGCCCACAGAGACATAGTGCTGTCCAATGACAACCAGACTGCCACCTGCAACAGCTACGATGACCGGGTGGTGCTGGGCACCGCCGCCTTCTCCAAGGGCGTGCATTACTGGGAGCTGCACGTGGACCGCTACGACAACCACCCGGACCCGGCCTTCGGCATCGCCAGGATTAACGTGGTCAAGGACATGATGCTGGGCAAGGACGACAAGGCCTGGGCCATGTATGTGGACAACAACCGCAGCTGGTTCATGCACTGCAACTCCCACACCAACCGGTGAGTGCTGCCTGGGGCTTTTCTCCTCGCAGACATTTCCTCTGCCCTGCATTGTGGTGGTGTTCGCCGGGGTCCCAGGATGAGGGAAGAGATGAGAATCTTGACTCCACGTTTCAGAAGGCTGATTTGTTATTTTATGATATATATGATATTAAAAGAAAATTATATACTAGAACTATACTAAAAGAATAGAAGAAAGGATTTCATCAGAAGTCTAGCAAGGAAGGGAAAAGAATTTTAATAAAATCTTGTGACTGACCAGAGAGTCCGAGACATCTGGACTGTGATTTGCCATTAATTAAAATCTACCATATGAGACAAATCAAAGATGCACCCGTTGCATTCCACAGCAGCAGATAATTATTGTTTACATTTCGTTTCTGAGGCCTCTCAGCTTCTCAGGAGAAAAGATCCTAATGAAAGGATTTTTCATAAAATATGTCCGTGACACTGCATCCGAGGCAGGTGTCTCAGCAAGCCATCTAGTCCAGCTCCTGGCTAAATGTACTCATTTTATGCCTTCTTAAAAATCACTAGTGACAGTGATTGCACCTTAACAGTCTGTGTCGTGTTTGTTATCCTCACAGTTATCAGTTTTTCCCTGAGATTTTGCCTAAATGCCCCCTGCTGGGATTTAAACCCATTATTGCCTGTCCCACCCACATCAGCAGGCAGGGGCACAGCACGATGGGATGCAGGACTTCTGTCATTGCTGGAGGGAGAAAGGTGGTTGATCCTCTTCATCAGGAGGAATCTTGGCTGCAGATTGTACAAAATTAGGCTGCAGGTGTTTGTCTCCAGTTCTGACAGCTATTAAGGGTTTTGCTGTAGGTCACACTGAGGCAGAGCTGGGACTGTTTGGCACTGAGGGCTGAGTGACAGCTTTCATTGTACCAAAGAGCTTTGAAAAGCACCTCAACTAGTACAACCAGCTTAGACAGAGGAGGACTTCAGGATGTCCCCAAGCCACTGTTACCAAGCCTCTCTGTCCCACCACTCAGAGGCTCTGTGTTGTCAATGCAACTGAGCAGTGGAGAGACATGTTCTAGCTGCAGGTACCTCAGGGATGGATCACACAGAGAGAACAACTGTCAGCACAGATCCTGTGTTGTGCTGACACGGTTGCATGACTTTCAGTGCTCAGGATAGTTACTTCTGCCTAGTGCTGGCTTCTGTTTCATTGAAGTGATGCCAGACTGTGCAGGGGACACATGGTAGCTTTGCTTGAAGGTATCAGAGCAGAACTGCACTGCTCTCTGTGTCCCATGAGAGGGTCAGCCTTAGCTGAAGGTCAGCTGGGTACTGAGACCCTTGAGAAAATCTCTGAAAAGGATCTGAACTCACATGCTTATTTTGGAATATGGTGTTTTCATATACCTGTTCTATCACAATGGGAAATTGATGTATGAGTAAAGTGACTGACTAAGGATATGTAGCAGGTCTGTGGCAGAGCTGGAATCAACTTCTGTTTAGTTTTCTACTGACTGTCCCACCAGACTCTCACTGTCTCAGGTGTTTTTTCTGTTACACCAAATGATTAAAATGAAGTTTTACAGTGATTTTTAAAACACTGAAATGCAGGTATCTCCTTGAAGCGATAAGATTGTGTCAACATGCACTGTGTCCTAAGGTTGATTGTAATGCTCCCACTGCATTGTCATTTGTACTTTATAGCATACCCCTGCTTTAAGTAAGTACACTGCAATTGCTGAAAATTTCTGTTTGAAACATGGTTTGATTTTGCAGTCCATTACAGACAGGTGGAAGGACCTTGTAGCTGGATCAAAAGCTGTCTGAAGTCACTTGGATTGTTCTCCATGGGTCCAAAAGCCTTAGATCATGTTCTAAGACATTACAGAGTAAAATAACATCAGTATAATAAATAGACCAAAAAGTTCTCTGTCCCTTTAACGTCTTGATTCAATTCAGGGCGGAAGTAATGTTAAGCTGTATTAATTTTAATGCTCTGTGGAACAGCTTATGTTTTCTGGAAAAAAGCTGGCAACCATTCTGTGCACCACTGTCCCAGAAACCTATTTTATGGATTTGGTCCTCGGCATGCTCCTCCCGGCAAGCAGCACACAAGCTAAGCAAAAGCTTTTTTCTAGGAAGCACAAGCAATGGAAACACTTAGCGTTTCCAATCATCCTGCTTAATCAAGGGAACAAAGTGCTTTCTGTTGATGATAGTTTCCCAGTTTTTACCTGATAAAACACAAAAGGCATGTGCAAGGCATGGATAGACCCATGGAATATCTGTTCAAGGGAAGTACACTCGCAAAGGGCATGCAGTCTTATGAAATCACATGCGCTTCAATGAAATTAGGTCTAGGCATTATATTTTTAACTGTGACAGTCAACTAGGTCAGTTTTTTAACTCATTAGCTGTAATAGTCTTGTGGAAACAGTTATTGCTGCCTGTTTATTTTTCCCCACTGGACACGAGTGCATCTGTGTGACAGCACAGCATCACAATCCAAAGCAAATTCATTGTCAACTTTTAGCCTCTGGGATGTTGTTATGATGAAAGCTACACCTTAGTAATAGTTTCTTGTTTCCTAATCTTCATGAGAATAAATTAGGGTAATTAATAAGTGACTAGTTTCAAGGATAACCTGAGATAGAGCTAGAAAGACTAGTTTGTGTGACCTGTAACATTTTCTGTTCCTTTCACTCACAGCATGCAAAATTGGATCTAGCACGACTTCTGTAATGCTGGAAGGGGCATGAACAGGAGATTATAATGCATCCAGAAACAGAGGGGATCCTTTTGAGAACAGGCTGAGGAAATTGGTTGAGAAAATACTTCAGGGCAGAGATATAGGATTCGGAGGCACCTTTAAGTCTTGCTGTTCCCAGAAAGCTGAGCCTGGGAAAATCATGGAACAGATTCTTCCAGAAGCTGTGCTAAGGCACATGGAGGACAGGGAGGTAATTGAAGACAGTGAGCACGGCTTTACTAAGGGCAAGTCCTTTATGATGGAGTGACTACAGCAGTGGACAAGGGAAGAGCTATGGGCAACATCCATCTGCACTTCTGTAAGGCCCTTGATATGGTCCCCCACAAAATCCTTCTCTCCAAATTGGAGACACATGGATTTGATGGATGTCTGATGGATAAGGAATTGGTTGGATAGTCACATCCAGAGGGTAGTGGGCAGCAGCTACATGTTCAGATGGAGGCTGGTGACAAGTGACAAGTGACCCTCAGGGGTCCATACAGGGGCCAGCTCTGTTTATTGTCTTCATCAGTGTCATAGAGAGCGGGATCAAGTGCACCCTCAGCAAGGTCACCAAGCTGAGTGCTGTGGTTGGCACACCTGAGGGACAAGATGCCACCTAGAGGGACCTGGGCAAGTTCAAGAAGTGGGGCCATGGAAACCTCATGGGCTCCAACAAAGCAAAGTGCAGACCCTGCATGTGGGTCAGGGAAGGATGGAGCATGAAGGGATTGACAGCACCCCTGCCAAGAAGGGCTTGGGGATATTGAGAGGCTGATCATGGTCTGTCAGTGTGCACTTGCAGCCCAGAAGAACAACTGTGTCCTGGGCAAAAATTGTCAGAGGGATGGAACATCGCTCCTTTGAAGGAAGGCTGAGGGAGTGGGGATGCTCAGCCTGGAGAGGAGAAAGCTCCAGGGAGACCTGATTGTGGTCCTTCAGTACTTGGAGGGGGTTTATAAGAAAGATGGGGATGGTCTTTTTAGCAGGGCTTCTTGTTCTAGGACAAGGGGAGATAGTTTTGAACTGAAAGAAGATAAATTCAGACTAACTATAAGGAAGACACTTTTTTAAAATTAGGGTGGTGAAACACTAGAACTGGTTGCTCAGAGATGTTATGGATGCCCCATCCCTAAAAACATTCAAGGTCAGATTGGGTGAGCTTCTGAGCAGCTCGACCTAATTGAAGATGTCCCTGTTTTTTGGATGGGGACTAGATGACCTTTAAAGGTCCCCTCCAATCCAAACTGTTCTGAGAGGTGCTGGATGCCCATTAACAAGAGGCACTGACATTCAATGCCATAGATCTGTTCCTGGGCAAAGTTCCCAAGAGCAGGACTACCAGATGCTACAGGCAATACTCCAGCCACTACATGTCTATGGAAAGAAGGAGATGTAAATCTCCTTGAAATAAATATTTTATACTGAAAAACAACAGAAAGTTGAAATCTAGAGTATTTACATTTTAGTCTTTGAGGTCCCTTGCAATCAGGAGAGTCTCTTCAGATATTTTAAGAGCAGGTTTTTTCATCACACAAAAATGCTACAACTGAATGAAAAATGCTATAATTAGCAATAGATATCATAAAGTTTTTAAGATGCTGTAAAGCTAACACTTAAAGTATTGTAATGGAGAGTTAAATTAATTATTCTGTTTATTAAATTGTTCATAAATTGTTAATATTTATTTTTAAATAATAGTGAAACTACTCTTAATTCCTCAAGTCAGTTCATGCAATCATATTCTGCACATTGTCCAAGCTGTTACTGAAAGCCTCTTGGAATAACAGCCTCTACTGCCACAGGCAACTGCATTTTTCATGGTAGCCAAATTCCCCTTTCTGTACTCTGACCTTCCAGGCTTCTGCACAGCACTTCTGCCCCAGGACTTAGTGTTGCACACAGAAATCAAAATGTTCAAATGATTTACTTGAAAAAATGAAACAGTGTTGCCTATCTCCAGAACTGGATTGTCCTTTAATAAATACTAAGTATTTATTAAGGGAGCATTGCAACAAAAAAGTTGTATTTTCCTTTTACATGAAAGGTTATTGGGGTTGTGTGGTATAAGTGTCATTAAGTAGTTTAAAAATGCATTGCAGCAAAGGAGCAGGTTTTTTACGTGGTGCCACAGAGGTGTACCAGGAGGGAGCAACATCACTTTGAGTCTCTTGAGCTATTTGGCTTTTTTACCACAACAAAAGCATTTATTAGAAAAATTATCCTGTAATGCTGTCTAAATGGTGCACATAAGAGTGAGGAAATGTATAGCAGAAGTTTTCTCATAAAACAGACTCCCCCAGCTCTCCTCCTAGAGAAAGGAACCAGGAAAACTTCAAAAAGTGTTTCAAATAGTTCAAAAAGTGCTAGAGTCCTCAAAGTACTATTCCCAGGGAAGCATGGGATGCAGAGTAAGAGCAGCTGTTCAGCCCCAGCAGAAGTCCAGCCTCCCTTGTAGCAATGTGGTGAAGAGCTCCTGCCTGCCTCTGTCCTCCCTAAATCCTGCCAGAGCCACTTTCTCACTGTGGGGAGGTGATGGAGTAGGAATGGGACAATCCACCTGCTGAATTCCTGCAGAACTTGGGGCAGGAATAAAGGGAGAAGGTTCCCATCCTTGTGCTCTGCCACCCCTGTGGCTTGTGCAGGGGCCTCAGCTGGGTCCTGCCCTTGCCTGGCTGGAATCTGCAGGCAGAATCTGTCACCTCCTCAGTGGGGCTGTCCCCGGGGGCTGCAGAGGGGTCACTCAATGTCACTGTGCAGCACACACCTAATCAGCCCACGAGAAACAAATTAGCTTGTCATATAGGAAAGAACATCATAATCTCAAAAAAAAAAAAATGAAGTTGCTGGTTCTGTTTCCCTAAGAGAATCTATGTCGTTTAAAAGGATGCAATAAAATCCATTTTAAACAGGATCTAAAATATGGTGTCCTACGTGCAAAGCTGTTCCTAAACAGAGAAAAAAAATGTAATCTACTTGTAAATAGCTCCAAATCATAGTACTGTTGCTTCCCACAATCTCATAGTTTTATGATTGAGGGCTTTTAATAAAAACAGTCTATATAGTGAGATACTCGTGGTAGGTAAGCATCTTAAGTTTTGATGTAAAATAATTTATTTTGTGGTTTTGGAGAGGGGCTCAGCGAAAAACCTATTAACGCCTTTAGGACCAGAAATCAAATCAAAGGCATCTGAGAACAGTGAATTTCCACATCTAAAACCTCTCAGAGTCAATCCACGATTCTTAGCTATACTATTATTGTTTGAAGACCTTTAAATGGAGAAGTCAGAACAGTTTTCTGTAATCTGCTTTCAGATGAAGTGCCACGTGCCGCATTTAGTCTAAAGGAAAACAGTTTGTGACACCTAGTGGACAAGAGGAAAATTTCTTACCTGTGCTACATTCTTCCTAATCATATTCCAGTCCCCCCCTCCTTTTTAATTTTTTTTATGTTTTGCCTACCTATTGTGATAAATTTTACGATAAAATACCGTTAATCTTGTGAATGTTGTATGCCTGAGGGGAGTGCATGGGACACAAGACAGCTGCTTCCTTTCCTACTGCAAATTATTTGAAATTTGTTTTACCCTGGACAAATAGTGTCAGGCTGTAAATCCATTGCAGAGCCCCATGATATCAGCAGAATGGCAGTGCCTGTGGCCAATCTGCCTATCTAGAGGGTATTTTTGCTCAGTGTCCTTTAAAGTAATACTGAGTTTGACTAACCCCCAAGTCGAAGTGCATTAATGTCAAATCGCTCAGGCGTGTAATGGCTGGCTGAGTGTGTCCTGGCAAGCTCTGACACTGCAGGAGCTCTCAGCAGCTGCTCCTGACACAACCAATTAGCACTGGTATTAGTAACTGGGCCTGCACACTCGAGACAGCTCCCACTCCTTTAGCTGAGCACCTTGCCAATCAGAAGCTACACTTAGGCCTAACCAGTCCCCGCTTCCCTTCCTCCCCAAACCACTGTCTGTTGTACCTGCGCTCCTCCCTGGGCTCTGGGAGTCTGGGTTCCCTTAGAGCATGCCAAGGTGAGCAGTTGAACTTAAAGTCTCTCTCTGGAGCTGTTAGCAGGCACATTGATTAGAAATGAACACCTAGCAAAACAGCTTCCTGATTTTTCATTTCCTGCCATGCATCACTTCACTGTAACAGGGATACTCAGAGGTGATGTGTCTCCAGGACTCCCCTGGCTCACCTCCCAGTTTGTCATTAGCTGTTAGCTCTGGACCCCATTTTCACCTCTTAAATTACAGTTGCAGGAGAAGGGGATCTATTTCTGTTTAGGATCCCTTCATTAAGCTCCCATGGATGTGCCATGTATGCTTCAGATAAAGGTGTGGATCAGTCATCACCAAATGCCTCAGGGATAATCATTTCCCTGTGCTGCTCCATGCTCCCTTGGTAAGGCGGGCTTGTCCTTAGAGAGCAGCACAGTGTGCTCTGCCTTCACCAACAATGTGCCCTTTGTATCTTAGGACTGAAGGAGGAGTTTCTAAAGGTGCCACTGTTGGTGTGCTGCTGGATCTGAACAAGCACAACCTGACCTTTTACATCAATGGGCAGCAGCAGGGGCCTCCAGCGTTTGAAAACATCGAGGGCGTCTTCATGCCTGCACTGAGCCTCAATCGAAATGTCCAGGTAAATCTGCAGTCCAGCCACACCTGCCCTTTCCAACTAAAGGGGCTGATAGTATCATCTGTGGGTAGTCAGTACAGACAGGGGCTCTTTTCCATCTCAGGCTTACATCTAGGCTACTCACACTCTTTGGACCACATTTGACTTTCTGCCTTGCCTGACCAATGTGAAGAGTAATGTTGTAAAACAAGTGAAAGTACCTGCATGCACTAACTCCTGCTCTGATTTTCCTGTGATGCTCCACTTGGAAATCAGTGTCTCTAAAGTTCTCCCCTGCCAGTTTGACTAAAAACCATCTTAAGTCCTCCTAGATCTCATGTTTGGAGATAATTAACATTGGCAAATGACTGAAGTGTGAACAGCACAGTGGTAAGGAGAGCAAAGACAACATAAGTCAGAGAATTGGCACAACAGAGCATATCAGTCAGCACATCATTCTTGCGCTCTGTGTACAAGAGGTTTTCCTCTTGGAGAAACTGTCTATAACAATAATGCATTTTTACTTCAAGACCACTGCTTATGGCTAGAAACCAGGTGTGGTATGAGAGAGAACCTGGGGAAACACCCAGGAGCCTGAGGACTGAGGGAGGTCAGCTTAGGTCAGGCAGGACCAGGACAGCCAGAGTGGAACACTCATCATGTCCATGGGCTCCACTGCGTGACCTCAGTCCTGAAGCACTTGGGATCCCTCATGCAGGCATCCCATCAACCTTCTACCTACCTACCTACCTACCTACCTACCTACCTACCTACCTACCTTCCTACCTTCTGGATACCTACAACTGGTGGCTAGATTTGGGAAAAGATACAGACACCTGGCTTCTCGGTCCCAAAGTATTCAGGAGGGAAGGAGGAAGGAAACTTGTTCGTTTCTAAGACTAGATATCATCTCCATTAATAGTCTTGATTTAAACTTGGACTTGCAGTCCTGCAGACCTTTCCATGTCATTTGCCTGCACTTTGCCTTCACAGATGCTCTTTGCTGAGGATGTCTCAGTTTTGAATCTAATGTTATTTCTTCTTTGTGCAGGTGACCCTGCACACAGGACTGGAGGTCCCACAATCTGTAAAACAGCCCAAGCTGCCCAACAACTAATGAAGCCCCATCTGACACTGTGCTGGATTCTGCAAGCTTTCTCAGTGTGTTTTGGCACTTTTCAGTAAGTCAGTAAAAAAGCATCCTCTTCCCTGACTTCAAACACTGTGCAGCATGCTGCTCACCGAGTAATCGGCTGGTTAGAGCTAGGCCACTCCATTTTCAATTTAACAGCCATAACAAGCACATCCACTGGACTGGCACTCAACTGCAGATGGGTACCTGAACATATCTACTCTGCATTGCATACATATGTACACTCATGTGCACACACACACACAAACACGTCTGTAAAGCAAAAGGTTAAATGAGTGCATTTTCTCTCTCATGGCTGGATTTGTGCTTAAATGTTAGGGATGCTGGAAAAAATGGGTGAGGTTGAAGGACAGTGGATGTTGGAGCAGTTTACCAGTAGATGAACTGGATTCCCTTGCCACCTGAAGTCCTTAAATAAAGAAAGCATATGTTTTGACAGCTGAAGTGGAGGTTATATGCTCCAGAATTCCTGGTTGTCAATTCCTTTCAGGGGCTCAAATGATCATGGATTATTCCTTCTGGCTCTAGACTGCAGTAAGTTATAGGATAATGTCCCCTTAGAATTCAGTGGCAGAACTTATCTGCAATGAGAACAAGATTGGTTCCCAAATGCTGCCATGAAATAGCTGGGTTCATTTTAGCTAACACCATGATACATGCAGAATTCAGGTACAAAAAGTTGAAAGAAAAACATCGTTGATGCATTTTAGTGTTTGTTATTTAGGCATGACTATGGAGACACTTACAGAAGATCTGGTTGTGATTATCAACAACTCTTAAAAAACAGTGCATGGGAGATTCCTTTGAACTGAAATAAGATTTATTTAAATATGGCACATGCAAAGTCTCCCACATTGAGAAATTATGCTTTCCAGCCTTGATCCTAATAAAACCTGTGCAGCTGTAGTTCCAATGTAGCTTTGAGATCTGAAGCCTTAATTTTCTAGTAGATTACTGTGAGCTAATTAAAGTCTTGATCCTAATGAAACACTTGAGAGAGATTAATAGCAGTAATGCAAAACCCATCCCTAAGAATTTTTCTGGATTGGGACATAAATCTTTTGCAAGACTTGACCTGTGCCTGGCATGTCCCACAAAAACAAGCAGCCATTTCAGGTGCTGCCCGTGACAACTGGAGTCTGACTGACAGTGATCTTTTCTCACAGCCATGGCACTGTCACCTGCATGCAGTTGTCAGAAAACCAAGCACTGGTTTGCCTGTGTGCTTCGTTTCCTCTGAACCCAGTTAACATGTGCAAGTGTGTGTGTGTGTGTGTATAGTGGCAATGCGTGAGGACGAGATGCAGCAGGCTTGGTGAGCCCATGACATCTTGGACTCTTGTCACTCTCACCCTACAGAAATGTGGTGCTATCAAACAAGAAGAGCATAAACTTTCAAATCCTATCAATGTACTATTTCCTTTTTTAAAATCCTGCTGCTTATACAAATTTTCCTCTTCAAGCATAAGTATACGCACACACATATTATCAGGCATGTACTTATTAAACCTGAAAACAAATATTCCAACCAAAATCCAGCTTACTGCCTTGCATTAAAGCACAGCCACAGGACAAACAGCTCAGGCCTGCCTTCAGGCATCCTGCCAGCCCCCAGATATCCTGCTGCAGGCCCCCTTCTTCTCTCTGTCTGGAGCACATCACTCAGGTAGTGCTGAGTGATGGCAAGGCTTCCCTGTGGCAAACAGCCAGAATCTCCCGTGGATCATCCCACCTCACAGCCATTGTGGGAAGGGAAAGGCAGCCCAGAACAGAGCTGGGCTATTGCACAGACACAAAGCAGTCTGCCATCCTGCTGCCTGTAGCCAACCAAGCATCCTGTAGCCCACCTCTCCTGCAGGACAGCAACGCACCTTCAGCAACGTCGAGACTGAAACAGGAAATAAAACCAACAATGGAAAAATAATGACATATGCTTTTAAGTGAGGAAGCAACAGCACTTCCTTTAAAGTCTGGAACGGATTGTATTAGTAAACTTGTAGACAATGGAATAACTGTGCTATGCTTATCTTGGTTTTGTAAAGAATATCAGAGACCAACTGTGTTATAATCTTCGGTTTCATTCAATACCATACGAACTCATGCAAGATTTTCTAATTAGCAGGTCTGTTTTCACCTACCTCAGCTAGAACGCTACCAGACCCCAAATTTCCTCTTGAGTGTACTCTTCAATGAACCTAACAGTTGTAATCATAGCATTGGCTTTGAGTATTGCCAGTTGGAGTAGTGTATGGGAATATTGTACATAAATTGCACATAGTTTTTATATGGGGAAACATCCTGTGATAATTTTAATATGGAAGGCACTCCACTTTCACTTGTATTCAAAAAGACAGGGCATTGTTTCTTCTGAGACAGAACCTTTGTCTTTACTCCCAACTTCTGTAAAGGAAACTCAAATGAATTTACATCTTTCCAATCTTCAACCATTGCCAGATGTTTAAAATTAATTCTGAATGGGTTTTAGAAGTGTTTGCAGTACTCAGTTTTCGTTTTCATAGTTGCTTTGGTGTTGGTTCCTGGTGTATTATATCTTGGGGAGAACAATTGAGTGACATGTTGTTGATTTCTAATGAATATATGGACAGTAGGTAGGAACAGTGAGTAGAGAAGCTCAGTTTTTACCCTCTATGCATTCCAACATTCACAAAAGTAGGGTAGCTACCATTATAGTCTCCTTTTAACCTAGCAGAAATGCAAATAAGTTAAAAGGAATACAGTTAGAAGTAGGCTACCTGCATTAGTAAGACTACTTTACCTTAGGTAAAGAACTAAAAGCATTTGCATGTGTTGGTTGTGTACACAATCAAGGACTCACATTTGGCATGGCCTGTAGCAATAAACCTGTTATCCTCATAGAGTGCACTCCTGTGACTTCAGCTGGATGCATTTTCCTAGTTTGAGTAACAGAAATAATGCTTAAGTAGTTAAAATTACTCTAGGAAACTAACAACTCACACATTAATATTTATGCAGAGCTTGCAGGGGCCATCTGAACAGCAGCAGGGAGAGGTGGGGCACTCCCATTGCTCTGCTCAGGCTGGAGGTAGTTTCCTTCTCTGCAGGCATCTTCCCCAAGGTCCCTCTCATTACAAACCCAGCAGTTTGCACATTCTTCATCTATATTATCTCTTATGCCAGTTTTTGTTTCCTCCAAATCCTTTCTTTGGGAGGGAGCCAGCATTTAGTCCTTGTAGAAACTGCATTGCTGATTGTTCAGGGAGAACCCAGAGCACAGAAGACTGGAATAGATACCCAAAGGGACCACTTTGTGTGCTCTTCTTCCTTTTGTTCCCTCAGAGTATTTCTGCAGCTCTCTGGGGCTCCAAGCTCACCCAAAGAAAGCTGCCTGTCATGGGACTCTTCAGCTCCTGGAGGCCGGGTTGCTTCTTATAAGCAGGAGAGCAAAGCCTCTTGCACTGGGATAAATCCCATCCACTATGGTACAGAGCCTACATCAGGTAGCTGTAAATTGACTTAACATTTAAAAAAACCCCAAAGCACAAACAGGCCCTGCCCTTATTAACAAAAGAAAGCTTGACTTCTGCACATACCAGTATGGAACCTCTGAACAGCTGCAAAGTAAATACCGCAGTTGAACTTCCTGTCCTGCAGAGCAACAAAGGACTCTCAGTTTTCACCTACCCCTGGGAGCCCCAACCTTAGCCCTTTGTAAACCTTCTTCTTGGCTCCTTCCTCTGCCAATTTCTATTAAGTTCAGGAGCACTGTCAGACTTCCCAAGGCATGCAATGCTATACAAATTCCACTTCCTCCTTTTCCCTCATCAACTTGAAAAGAGCTCACAAGATCTCTTAGTAAGACTTAATGTCAATATAAGCACACGTGTAGCTGACAATCCCTTGCTCCTTCTGCTGTGGAAAGGTACGTGCTGTAAAATAAATCGCAGTGAGGACAGTAATATACTGTGATGTATTACAAATTTGGAAAGTAATTTGACTTCTAAAAACATAGAAAAGATGGGCAAACAGCACTGTCACCTCCTATACTTGCCTATGCACTTAAGATACACAGAGGAACATATATTGGACTGAACAAAATAAATAAAATAAGCACGAGCTTACATTTATCAGAGTTTAAGAGGAAAAAGTATTAAATGTAATTTATTATATGCATAATGTTCCATCATGTTGTAAATAATGCCATGATAGTGTATTGCTGTAGTTTGTTCTTGGCTGGTGATAGAGTTCTGTGGTAGTGCTGTGTAAGTTGTTTTTTATTTTATTTTTTTCCCTCGAAGCACAGTTAGTAAAGATGACAGAGACCACCCCACACTCTGGTTTCCCAGTTGTTCTAGAGCAAGAAGAAATGTGAGACGCAGCTTGTTTTGTTGTTGTTGTTTACTTACATGACAATATTTCTTAAGGTAAGAGAGATGAGATTAAGGCCAAGCTGCCACCACCACTGTATGAAAACCACTGTGTTTGCAACTGCCAACAAGAGGTAGTGCATTTATGGACCACAATTCACATCATCTGTCCCTGTGAAAAGGGACACAAAATTCCACAACCTGGGAACAGCAGCTTTCTGGTGCCATCTGGTACATCCTTTGGTCACAAACAGAAAGATGAGGAAGGAGAGTTGTTAGACCTTATCTCAGGCTTTACTAGCTTTGCAGCATTCTGCTTTAAATAGCAAAACCAAGAATTCAATTTTGAACCAGGCAAGGTAATATGAAAACACCAAGCATCTTCGCCAGATCAACTTTGGAAGGGAGATTGCAGTTACAGATCAACCACATTGCAAATGTAAAGGGCACTTGTCACTGAAAATTACCAGATAAAGATGGAGAGTCCTTTTATTATTATTTTTTTTAGGGAAAAAAAGTGAGCTGCTTCTAGTTTTTACTGACAACATTTCTGGTGGTTCCTCTGCCCAGCTCTACTGAATGCTGCACACACACAGCCAGGTGGAGCAGCAGCCTGAAGCACAAATCCATCATTAATAGGACACACTTGGTCTTCTCAGGTGCAGAAAGAAGCCCATATGCAAACCCAAGAGACTAGATGTGTGGGGCTCCTGCATCATTGCACAATACGGGAGACACATGTGTGTTTCACTGACAGAGGCACTCAGCAGCATTTCCCCTTTGTTAAATGACCTTTTTGTTACCTGTGTCATTGCAAACAGTTCCAAGCAGAATTAATTAAAAAATTATTTTTATGCTAATTGGAGAATTTCTAACATTTTCTTGTGAAGTAGTAGATAGAAATATTCCTGGATCCTGATTGCATTCCTTTATCCTCCACCTCCCTTAAATGTTGTCAATAAAAACACTAACCTTCCTAGGTAGCATGGTGAGAAGACATTATGTGATGAATATTAAAAATAAATGCATGAGGTAAACCTGCTGTTATTTCTGATTGTTATATGAAGCATGAGTAACACTAATTTAAATGTTGGCAACTAAAAAACTGCAAAGGAAAAAGAAAACGGTGTTCAATTCCAGTTAAATGGAAGACAAGAAGTTGTTTCTAAGTTTTCTTAACTACAACATTTCTTTTCTTGACTATCATTTCCCATAGCTTATATGAATTTGGAGCTGGTGAAATATACATCTCTGCTGTATGTGTCTGTCACCAGATCAAGAGGAAAATACAAATTTTTTATAATTTTGTACCTGTAGCAAATGTTTGTATTTTTTGAATTAGAAACAAACTGCTTTTTGTCTTTTGGTCCAACTAAAATTTTGTGTATTATTACTGTTATTACCCTTTTGGAAAACCTGACATGTAAGTTTATGCTGTTTTACAGTTTATAAATAAATTCTTATAACATTGCCAACAAATCCAGCATCAGTACCCTATTTATTTTTACAAATTATCATTATGTAGATGAGGCATTCATACAGTTTGCATGCCTATCTCCTACTGCTGATACTGCTTTGTTACTTACAGTCAAGAATAATCCAGTTTATGGAGAAAGCCAAGAGTGTCCTTCCTTGGAGCAACCATCTGTGCCTCAGCTTCAGATATACCCTGATTCAGTGGCCTGGAACACCTCTCTTTGTCAGCACTGCTCTGCTAGCTCTGGCTCATGTTGCTTACAGAACACCTCAAAACAACTTGGAGACATGATATGAAAAAGCAAAGCTATCTCCATGTAACAGAAGTCTTTCATAATGCATACACACATTAAGTGTGAAAGCGCAAAACTTCGAATAAACTTTTCGTTTTCCCCAAAAGCTTTCACATTCCACTCTTGACTTGGCATTTCAGTTTTCAACTTTTTAATTTAAGAACTGATTTTTTTCAACTTTTTACAGATCTTACAAGCTCAACTGCAAAAGTTACACTCCATTCTGACTAAGTTTCACTCCCAAGTAGCTTTTGGGAGCTGTCGAGGTAGAAAGTGAACATTTTAACTTACCAAAGCTGATGGAAAACATATGAAGTCCCACATTATATGCCAAGTGAGATGAACAAAACTTTATCACGAAGTGAGCAGTAAAAACTAAGCTCAAGGATTAACCATGAATTGTAAAATACAGGTTATCTTACAACATCCAAAGCAACAGCTGTTGCCTCAACAAGTCTTGATGCTCTGTACTAAATTCTTAGTGGTTACACCTTCACACGCCATTGTGATTTGACATTTCCCTAATGTCAAATAAGTCATTAAGTCTGTAACCAGACAGGAATCTTAATTCTAGTTTGAATCTGCAACCAATACTGAGTAAGAAATCAAATTATGCAATTAGGAAATGTGATAACAGCATTTAGCAACCAAACTCTGCACACCCCTTCTGTTCCTACATGGGTCCAGAAACACTCCCTTCTTTCTGCTTGCTCTCTGGCACTTGATCCCTCCAAGCCCTCTCCCTCCTCTTGGTGCTCTCAGTGCTGGCAGAGCAAAGGAAGGTGGAAGGTGTGGGGGAAGCCGTGTGCCAGAAAGCATCCCTGTCCACAGTGTGGCTCTCCCTATCCCAGAACACTTTCCCATCCTGGGAGGGGCAGCTCCAATGGTGCTGCAAGCTTGGCAAGACACAGACCTTGGGTCAAGGATCACCTTGCTCAGGCTCCCAGCCCACAGGGGTACCAGTACACCTAGATAAAGGTCCTGCTGTAAGGGCTGTTTTCCTTACCATGTACACATCCTTCACTGCCAGAGCTGCTCCAACAAGCTCCACATCTCCTTACAACACACAACAAATTCTGTCATCTAAGTTATCCTTATCTTTGTCTCCCCCTAAAATACTCAACTTTCATTTTGGAAGTGTTACCATTTCTAATGGTTGGACCTTAAAAGCAACCAAATAAAATATTTAGCTACAGAAAAGAATCAATGTTGTTCCAGAAACACCAGACTGGTGAAATCCACATAGCACCAAAAGGCAGTTTTGGTAAAGATTTCATAGAAAGGCCTTAAGAAGCATGGAATCAAATCAAACATGAGTTAACTGGAACAACCAGTAGCTTTTGAGTGTCCATACTCATTTGGCTCAGTCTTACATGGTTTTGTTTTTAAAAAGCAAACAACCAAGCCACCAAACCACTATTCCGAAGTGCTTATTTGGAGATCTCTACAGAGTTATACAAGATGAGTGTGTAATTCTTGCCTGGGACAAAACTTCAGAAAAGTATTATTTTCATTCCAAAGCAGGTAATTTTGACCATTAAGAGGTTTTGCTGGACAGAAAAATTATTGTGCAGTTCCACAAGCCACTAATAATCTATAAGGATACAGAAACAGATATATGTCCAATAAATGTTTGGAGAACACCTACTTTCAGTTCAGAGTGAGTAAGATATTGCTTTTTCCAAATTCCTTCCATATGAAAGATATAGTTATATTAATCTATTAATTTATGGATTAAATGAGTATTTTACTTACAGCCAATAAGCTGATTCTACCAAAAAAAAAAAAAAAGGACTTTTTTAGCACATATTGACTAATAAAAATAGCCTGTATAACCTTCTTAATAAGAACTCCAATCTTTATTTATAAAATAGTAAATTCTAATATCCATCCCAAGGCAGAATGGTACATAAAAATCCTGCAGTAACAAATAAGATTAAAAAATTAGGATATGGTGGACAGGCAAAAGGCCCAGAAGTCTGTGTTGCTAGCAACGTGAATTCTCTTATGCATATTGTCCATTTCACTCTGTATCATGAAGTTCATTTGCTAACTTTAGATGATTTAATTTTCTTTATGTCACGGCTTTGCAGAATCAAGGTCCCATTTCTAAATTTTCCAACTTGTCCTGCAGGCCAAATGCTAGGCACTGATTTCTTCCTCTTGGCCTTCCTGAAAGAGGGAGAGGAAAAACAAAAATTAAAATAAACAGCAGAAACACAGGTAAATGCTTAATATGGTGAAAAAGTCACCTATTTATGCAGAGTTTTTGGTATTATGGACTATCACACCATAGCATGTAAAAACTTCAGAACATTTTTCCTTCATAGACATGCAAAATTTACAGCACATTACAGCACAATTTATATTTTTAAATGCTTAGAAACACAAAGATTTTTGGATAGAGAAGGAAGACAGAGTACAGAGGAAATTGCAGCACTAGGATTAGGAAATGTCAGCTCACTTTCAAGCCCCTGTATACTGTAGCTTATGCTTTGCAGAAATCTCTTAGGGCAAATGCTCTGAGCAAGTGGTGTCTCAAGAGTCTGCACATAGGGATTTTCATCCCTCTGACCTCCAGCTGCAGTCTTAGGATGAGTTGGGGCAGAACTGACATACTCTCAAGTGAAGCTGTGGAACTGAAGCCTCTGGAACAGCTAGGCACAGAGCAGTGTCACCATTTTTTGAGGAGCTCAGCACCTGAAGAATTTTGTTGCACTGTGATGTGCATGATTTCTGGAGTAAGACTGCAATTACACAGGGGACATACACCGGGGAGACCATGTTAAAAACACCTCACCTCTCCTTCTGTTCTTTCTGCTTCTTCTTCTTAAGAGAATCACCTTTATGTTCCTGTTTTTAAAGACACATATTTTAATGAAAAAGGAACAGAGCATGCTGGTTAAACAATCACCTGCACAAAGAACATTCAGTAAATAGTCTTTACTTCGCAGAGCAGCAGGAACTTAAAGCAAGCTGGGAGACCTTCTGACAGAACAAGTGATGCAACACATTATGGAGCCACTGCCAGGGGTGCCCAGAGCCCTTCCTAATGCCTATGGAAAGCACAGCCCACTCATGACCAACGTGCTGTCCCTGCCACGTGCAAAGCAGTGGCTTCCTTCTGGGGCATGTGACAGATCCCAGGGTCAGAAATGGACTTGCTACCAGGCAGGTGAGTCCTGTCACCCAGCTGAGGGCAGCTGTCAAATAACAGGTTCAGCTGTGACTAGTCATGCCCTTTGAGCCACATGACAGAGCAGGAGAAGTAGGTCCCTGGGGAAGAGGGTGGCAGGAAACAGGCTGACAGAGCAATTACCAGCCCCACCAGCCTGCTCCCACCTACATGGGAAGGCTCCATAGGGAGGCAGAGAGTAGGCTTAGAGCCAGATGGGCTGTGCTAGAGGATGGATGCAACAGAGGCCTCACCCTTGCTTTAAATAATGAGTAGGATCCTAGATGGAATTGTGCTGATAAAAAAGCAGTTGAAGATCTGGCTCTCTATGGTCAGACAATATGCAACAAACTTTAATTGGAGACTATTCGGTTTCCTCTTAAGAGGAAAGGATGAAAAAAAAACCCACTGCTGATTTTGTGTCATCAGTCTATCAGCCTGGAAGGGTGAGGCAGTGAAACCAACCACAACACAAGCCTAACTCTGTGTCTTCATACTGCCCACAACCAGCTTTTACCAATGAGATTAATCCTGTAGGAGCCAGGAGCCCAATCCACAGGGAGCAGCAGGTGTCAAGCTCAGGCACTCCTCCTGCACCTGAGGTGTTATTATCTGTCAGGCTCTTTTAAAGAGGGCTGGCTCCTACACACTGCCTTCTTCTACAAAAAATTTCATACAAACCTTTTCCTTATCAGCATCTTTCACTGCTTTTTTCTCTTTCAGTTTCTCTTGGTAAGTCCTGTAGTTCATATGTGCCTTTTTGGCGGGCTGCAACAAAGATTGGGAGGGATACTGCTGATTAAATTTTCAAATAGGTTCAAAAATTATTCACACACTTGTACAGACAGCATTTTTCACACGGTGGTGGAAAAACATTAGAAATGCTTATTTCCTTTTGGGTGAGAGGATAGGACTTAAGAGACGTCAGGTAATCACAAATTGTTTCTTTCTTGCTGTGAGGACAGCAAGAGAGAGACAATTCTGTTCTGTTATCAGTCCTACAAGGTTTACATACCCACTCTGAGCAAAAAAACGCAACCCACTTCCTAAAAAAACACCTCAAACATTATTTTTTTGTTTTATACTAGTTATGATCAACTAAAAGCTTTTCTCCATATTTATCTGTCTGTGAGAATGAAGAATTAAAAAGTGAGCCTCGCTCTCTAACTATTTATTTTTGAATGGCCAGATTAAAGATCAGTAAATGTTGTTTTTCAGCCTGATCAGTCATATTTAATCTGTAATACTTTCCTGATAACACACCCATACTAATTTTCTAATCATCTACAGAAAATAGACAAGACAGAACAGATGATGTAAAAGTAAGGATGAAGTGGAAGAAGGGTCAGGGCAGGGGACTTTGTGTTTTAAAAGAGGAATACCAAAGCCCCTCATGTTCTTTACTGCTTTTCTGCATTGTAACAGCTGGGTGACCTGCACCACAAACCAAGGGACAATTACCTTGGCTCCCAGCATGATAGCACGCTCCTGTTCCCAAACACGTTGCTCCTGCTTCTTGTAGCCAGTGATTCCAAACTTGTGCACTTCCAGGCGAGCCTAGAACATTGCAGAAAATTGCAGGCATTTCATAATGTCCAACCTGTTGTAAAGCAATGCCTGGCAGAGTTCAATGAAGTCGTACTCCTGAGGAAATCCAGGCTAACACTGGAAATTGGTGTGCTATAAAGTAAAACTAACTGAGTTCAGAGCTATACTGCAGAGCAGTTAACCACTGTCCAAGTAATCTCTGGATGGTGAGGACTGTCAGGGGGACAATTTTCAATTCTCCTAATTTCACATAAAGTAACACAACTCATTTCTTCCATGTAAAACATGAGCACTTCATCACTGAGAAACATGGACAGGCAGATGGTGGTTTGACTACACACACAGGTAGAGTTAACACTACACAAGCATACCTTGGCAAAACCACTAATGAATCCATAATCTTTTTTAAATCTGTTGTTAAATCTCCACCCTCCTTAGCAGTACCCAGCTCCATGCAGAATCTCCAGAGAGAGACTCCACTGGATCATAACACATCCCTGAGCCTCAATTAGGCCCACAAAACAACATGCACAGATCTGTAAACAAACTGGTAGCTAAGGTGGCCAATACTAGCTATGTTCATGTCAAAACAGATGAGAATAAAAAGACAAATGGAAAAAGTAATTTGTTGTTTCAAAATCAGATGCAAATACAGTTTTTTTTCCTTCCCATATGAGATATCAGAGATTTAACACTGTAGGGCAGGAAGAATGTTAAACATTATGGGAATTCAAGCACCTTTACACATTCCCCTCAAATTCTCACTGGAAGATCAGAAAGAAAGGCCATGAAATTACATACCTCTCTCCACATGGAGCAGCTGACTGCTGCCAGCCTGTTCCTCCTTTGGTGTGGCATGTAGCCAGAATTACCTATTAGGAAATCCTCACCTACAAGAGAGATTTCCTATTAGGAAATCCTCACCCACAATCCTCACCTAGCCATTTCTGGAAAGGTTTCCCATCAGTCCCACTGTAGCTCTCCGAAGTATATGTGTACACATAACTGTACACTAAACTAGTGACATTCGTCTGATACTACTGACTTACCTTTTCAAAGTTAAATTCTTGTCTGAGTGCATTTTTCTCTTCATTCACTATTTGGGTCTATAAACAAAACAAAACAAAATATTTCAAATGAATATGACAAGTAACACCAGTTTAAATGCTGTCTTGGATAGCTTTCTGAAAAGAAGTGAAATGTAACGTCAGTTGTATGGAATAATACACAGGTTTCCAGCAGCATTTTCTTCTAGCTTTATTACCAGGTTCTGTTAAAATAGACAGTTTCAGTGGCATTTTTCTAGGTAAGTAAGAGAAAAACTGCCACATGTGAACTATGTATCACTCATATATCCATTTCCAAACCCATCCTGAACAGCTAACGTAGGATAGCTCATGAATTTTAGCTCACTGTCATTTTGTTTGAGACAGTGCACTGACAATAGTGCAAGTACTCACAGCTGGGGCAATATGTAGAACAAGCTTAATTCCTAACTGCATGGACATATATTAGTGTCCATATCCAGCTTCACTAATGCCAGAGAAACAGCTCCAAAAGGTGCACTGTGAGAAATGGCAGAACCCACTTAGCACAGGCTGAAGAAAGGACTGGCTCAAAATGAGCTCAGAGAAAAGTACACCTACTCCATGATTTACACAGACACCTTCCATCAGCAGTTCTCAGCTTGGAGGGGCACTCTCCAGGGAGAACATACTATCTCCTGGAAAGAAAAAGAGGCACAAAATCCCCAGGGGGAGAGAGAGTTCCATGCTTGCTTGTTACAGGAGCGTCCCACATGGGACTGTGGAGCAGGTACAAATTTCCCAGGATTGTCTTAGACCGTCTGCTTTCTGATTTCAGGGAGGATGTGCTGAACCACCTCTCTGAGTGGAAGCTCTGCCAACAAAATGCCATCTGTTCAAGATATTACCCTGTTCACCTTCCCTGTTTGCTCCCAAAGGTACAATCCGCTCAGAGGAAACAGGAGTACTACATAAGCATTACAGCTGAACTGAAATACATTTCATGCATTTCCTTTTCACCCTACAGGACCTCAGGGCACAATAAGTCACAGGTTCAGGCCCAAGGGTTACACCAGGGCTTCCCTCTGCATCCACCACAGCCAAACTCCTCTCAGTTCTGCAATTCCATATAGTATAGAATTGCAATTTCAACCACAAATACACCCGGTTATCTTCAGAGCATTTTGCTAACAAGCGTAACACCAGTATTTTCAGATAAAAAAACTCCAGTTACAAAAAACTTGAGAAAAATTTTAGAGGAAAACATGCTGGGAAAAGCACAGAAGTTTATGGATTCAAACAACTGCTGGAGTCTTTTGAAGTTCCCAATTCCAAGCAATCAAGACCCCAATATCAGTAAGTCTCTCTGAATTCAAGACAGCCATATGTTGGCCCATCAGAGCTTATTTTAGAATGGGCTTCTGATGTTATGGCCATAAAGACAACTCAAGGAAAACAACCAGAGAAGCTGTAAAATCTGGAGACCAATCAACCCCTCTGCTCAGCTTCCAGCCAAACCTATCCAGACCTCCCTGCTGAAGAAACTCAGCTACAATTTTTGGTAGTGAAAAGCAGTTTGGCGGCAGGAAACCAAACCAGAGGACTGATATCTAATGCTGTCATGCCATCCCCCATTGACTACCCAACACCAATCCTCCAAGAACAAGTGCTGCTGTGATGCCAGAGAAGAGAAGCAAGTCTTGGCACCTCGCATCCACAGCTACTGACAGGAACAGAACAGCACACAGAACTCCTGGGCACTGAAGTAGCCGTGAGGCTTATTAGCCTTCCATCTCTTTCACTTCTTGTTAACATCAGGCCTGTCAGCAAATCAACTTAGTTTGCTGAAGTGCGCCTATTTCAAACACAGGATTCTTATACAGAGATCAGAAATTGAAAAGATTGGTCTTCAAGTCCTGCCCCCTCCCCTGCTTCATCCTGCCTCCGTTTCCAGCAGCCCCACCGGGAATCAGCAGGACCAGATGCCATCGAGCTAAGGACGCGGATGGCCAAAGCATGCGGATTTCCAGGCAGCTGTACCACAAGAGGGACAAACCCAGGCACGGCAGGGGGCTGGAGCTCTCCCCGCCCCACCGTCGGGCAGGGCCGGCTCGGGGGCAGCGGGGACGGCGCCCGCCCGGCTCTACCTGTGCTGGGCCGGCGGGGGCTGCCGAGGGGCCGTGCCGCTCCTTCCTCTTCCTCCCGCGGAACACCACCACCTCCACGGCGGGCGGGCCGGCGGGGGCCGGCGGGGCAGGGCCGGCGGCGCTCAACTCGGCCCGCAGCTCCCCGAAGAAGCCGCGGGCGCCGCGCCGCCCGCCCGCCGCCGCCGGCTGCGGCTCCCGTCTCTCCTCTTGCTCCTCCTCTTCTTCCTCCACTGTCGGCGGCACAGCTCTCGCTTCGCCGTCCTCTGCAGCGCGCCGGCCACCACCGGGCTCCTCACCTGTGCCGAGCACATGCCGTGGGTCAGCTCCGCGCCGCCGCTCCGCTCCAGAGCGCCCATGCCCGGCCCCCTCCCCTCCCCGGCCCCCCGGGAGGACCGTGGGGCAGGCGCAGCGCCCGGCCCGGCCCCGCGCACCCACCCAGGTCGTAGAGGGCGCCGAGCACCGCCTCCAGCCGGTGGCGCGGCTCCCGCGGTCCCATGGCTGCCGCGGCGGGCGGGCGGGCCGGCGTGTGACCCCCGGCGGCTCCCGTCGCACCCGACATGGCGCCGCCCATGGCGCGGTGCCCCCGCCTTCCGCCGCCGCACCGCGCCAGGCAGCCGGGCCGGGGCGGCGTGGGGCCATGGGCGCCGCGGGAGGCGGCGGCGGGCGGCAGGGCAGCGCGACGGGGTAGGGCGGGCGAGCGGGGCGCGGGGCGGCGCGGCGGAGCTCGCAGGACCATGGCGACGGCGGCGGCGGGGGCGCCCGGGCGGGCGCGGCGAGGGGCGCCCATGTACTCGGTAGGCGGCAGCGGCGGCGGGAGCGGTGCTGCGGGGAAGGGGCTGCTTACCTCACCCGCGCTGCGGCGGCGCTGCTCTCTCTGAAGGGGAATGGCGGCGCTTGGCGCAGTCTGCCCCTCCATCCCTCAGCCCCGGTTCGTGTCCCCGGGGAAGGGGAACCGCGCTCCGGAGGGAGGGACGAGGCCTCTCCCGGGCCCCGGCGGGACCGAACGTTTTCCCTCAGCAGTTCACCATCCCGCGCACCCTTCTCTGCCTCGGCTGCTCCTTCACTGCCTGTCGTGACAGTCGCGACAGCCAGAGCTCCCGATCCCGAGCAGCGGCACGGCTCCCTCGGAGCTGCCGTGGCAGGCCGGCCGGGCTGGGGGCGCTGGGAATGTCTCCTCCTGAGGGAGGCAGCGTCCTGGGGTCCGGGCACCGGGCGCTCCGCAGTGTTCAGCCCGCAGCAACCTGTCCTGCCAGCCGTGGGGAACTCCGCGATGGCAGGTTGGCGTGGGCATGGAGCTGCCGAAGCGGGTTTCCCCGTGTTACACAGTGAAAATTACTTTTATTGACCTTGCTCGTTCCCCGCAGCTCCTTCGCCAGCCTCAGACAGGGAGGTTTAGGTGTGGGGTGCTAAACCCCACCTCTCTCCTAGCGTTTGGAGGAGGGGACTAGGGAGAGAGGGAAACTGCTCCTTGTTTCGGCAGAGATTCCCGAACTTCTCTTCTGTGTCTTGTCTGTGTGTTGGGATCCCAAGGGCATCGTGAGCACCATCGTTACATTGCATATTCTAGTTATATGAAAGCAGAGGAGTCCAGGCTCCTGCTGTTTTGCTTCCACCCTTCACCACTGTCGCAGTAACAGTGCGTGCCACTGGATCTTCTGATGTCCGGGTTTCCAACAGTGTGTTTTCCAAGTGTGTTCTCTACCAGCTGGCAATTGAAGCTGGAACAACAGCTTGGCTGTAATGTGTAAAAGCACAGTTGCAAATCTTTAGTGTTTGGTGAAGTGTGTGGTTTGGCTCCCTCAGTGCTCCTTCAGAACAGGGCATGAAAATAACTATTGCCATGGAGAGAATTCAGTTGCACATCAAGTCTGAAGACCTCAGACGAAGAGCAGAGGCAGAGAGGTGATATTTCAGTGGGCCATGGCCCTAGCAAAACTCTGCTCACAGGAATTGTGCTGGGGAGCAGCTGTAGCAGTGTGGTGACTGCTGATGTGGCTGATCATGCCCGTGCTGAGTACTGCCTTTCTTTGTCTGGATTTCATGTAGTTGCAGATTGCAGGATTTTAACTTTTTGTAACTGACATAAACATTGCTTAGATGTTCTGAGCAATGACTTGTCACATGCTGATCTGAGTAGGTTATACTTAGAGTCATTTTCTGCTACTATTCTGAGCTTTTTTTGCCATTATACAACACAAGAGATTTATTTTTGTTTTATTTTAATCAAGGGGTTTGATATAAGATGTCAACAGCAACAGATGGCTGATAGAAACTATTTGCAGTCATCTTAACAGATCTTAGCTTACTCAGCTCTTGCAAAATACTAACCAATTGAAAGCTGTAATGCTAAATCATACAGGAAAAAAAAACCCTAAAAGTTTTAATACCTGTATGGGATTGTTTTGAAAGTCCCTGCTGAGTTTGTTCTGCAGTTACTATGAGGTAATTCTCTAAACTGCAGCTGTGGAAAGAAAAGTTATACGATCTACTAAATGCAGTTATAGTAGAGGCAATTTGCCTGTCCTGTGTGGGTAAAAGAACTTGATAAGGTCAAACATTATAGTGGGATTTGTGTCCTCCAATAAAACAAAATTGACTTTTGATACAGATGAGGCTTTGAAGGATTTTTTGTCATTCTTAAGTGGAGATATTCCTGATTTGTTTTGTTTTGTTACACCGAATTACCTTGTGGTGATGAATGGACGGGAGCTAAAGGTTTGCTCTCTACAAAGGTCAGCTGCTCTGACAGCGTTGCTGATGTGGCTCTGGGTGGCTGGCTGGCAGTGAAACCTGACTCCCGCTCCCAAGGCTGAAAACCCAGCTGCCACGGCTGGGCATTTGGCTTATCTGTTGCTGGTGTTCCCCTGTGTGTTTGCTGGCCAGGCTTTGCACTCAGCACCAGAAAAGGTCACTGAAGGAGCTCATGAAGCATGTTTTACCCTAATTATCAGTTTGGTTCTGCATGGATCAGATATAGAAAGGGGAGTTAGAATGAATGAAAAGATTCCCAGTGCTACCCTTCAAGTGGAACTGTGGAGGAAGACATAAGCATTTTTGTTTTTAATATCTTCCAATAAATATGCTTGGTCATAACTAATACTTTGTTTATTTAGCAGAGGCTTACTCCAGTTGTCTTACTGGTGGCTGTTGCTGCTGGTTTGAAGCTTGGAGAATACGGTTTCACTCTTGGGAAGACTGATGGGTCATTCATACAAACTGTGGTGATACAGGAGATAATAGGAGACAGCTCTCTCCAGCACAAGGGTCTGCTGGCTCAAAGGGAAGAGTTTTGTGTGAATTTTTTGCAGCAGTATGGACCCACAATTAGTTCTTGGTGCCCTGGGGTTTTTCCTGCTTAGCAATGGTGGTGCTGATTACTCAGAGGCTGTGCTCTCTTTATACCTACATGAGCACTATATTGCATTAATGTGGCTGACAGTGAGGTAATTTGGGATTTTTTTAATTTGTTCTTGCCTGATAATGTTTCATGTAACTTACATCCAAGCTGTGTGAAAGCTTCAAGTCACCAAGGCCCCAGCTACAACTTTTAAGTAGCAGGGATTATTTTCTGTGTGTTGATGATTGGTTTTTTATAATATGAATCATGACATTGTCTTAATGAAGCTGTGAGAGTTGGAATCAAAAGTGTTTCAGTTAATACCTATTAATTATGGAGAGGCTGGAGGCAAGGCACTTCAGCTTTAAAAGCCCATGTCTTCTCTCAGTTTCTGTTGTGTGGAATTAAGTAACACAGCATAGGGTGATTTGGGGATCTTTGCAATTGAAAGGAATTAGAGTGAGGGTTTTTTTGGAGGGGTTGGGGGGTGTATGTTTGCTTGTTTATTTTGCTTTTTGGTTTCTTTCTGGATCACTCTTGCAAGCAGGTGGTCTTGGTTCCTGCAGTCACAGAGTGTAGCATGCAGACATTATTGGAAGCTAAGAAGAACCCCCAAATGTTGCAGAAGTAGTGCATATCATTATTTTGGTGCTGTAGCCAAGCAGGTCACCAAACAGCTTGAGACAGTGTCTCATTCTTCATTTGTATGTTCCTAGCAGAAAGAGCTCACATCAAAGAAGAGAGATGAGTTTGAGGATATCTTGGAGGAAAGGCGGTTGTCCAGTGACTTGAGATACGCCATGAAATGTTACACCCCGGTGATCTACAAGGGACTTTCTCCTTGCAAGCCCAACGCTATCAAAAGTGCTGTTCTCCACTCAGAGCAGGTTCAGTATGTTATCAAGCAGGTGAGTCTGGACAATGAGCTCTAGGATGAGGTGGATCACACAGCCAAGCTTTGTGTGGCAGCAGGGAAAAAGAGATTGTTGCTGACCTTGTTAAAATGGTAATTGTAGATTGGAAGATGGTCAGTAAATAAATAACTCTTTTGGTAGGAAAAAGAAAATACTGGAGTTGCCACTAAAACTGTCAGGTTCATGAAACAGTGTTTTGATTTTGCATGTAGAACACTTCATCATTAATTTATCCAGTGTGCCTGACTTCTTTTTTCTCCTTCTCCTTATACTCCACTGTTCTTACCACAGAACAACATTGTGAAAGACATTAGCACTCTCCTTCCTAGCAGATGTTTTTGTACTTTAGGGGTGTCTTGTAGGAATTTTATAGGTTAATGATGCATTTATGAACAAGTCCTAAATGCTACTTTCACTAAAATGAGAGTTCTATATCACAGATAATTCTTTGAATTAGAAATACTGTTTAAGATGTAACCATATTTTTTGTTCTAACATGAAGGGCAGCTACTACTTTATAACAAATAAAGTATTTTATGGTTAGGCTGGCTGATACTTTGCACTGTCTTTAAATACCTGAGATGTGTGTGTTAATTAACAGTATAAACTAATTTCAGTAGCCATAAAAAATAATTGTGAGTGTGTAGAAATACCTAAGGTGTTTTGGTTAGTCTTGAGTGACAGGCTACTGTAATTTTTTTCTATTTGTTTCTTTTAATGGCTAGTACTACCTGTGATACATCAAAATATGTTATAATGTGACAAAGTAAAGTATGTCACTGTACACCACAAAGTAGTTCTGTTTCTATTATGGACTGCTAAAAAGCCAAAAAAATCTTTCAACTCCAGAGACTCTAAAAATTTACTGAAAGAAAATACTTTACAGAGGGTTTGATAGAAAGACGTTTGTGTGATGTTTTCTTCTGAAGTACTTTCTTGATAGGAAATTATTTTGATGAATATTTTCTGGCTGCATCAAGTGGTTGAAGGGAGTTAGCAGACCTGCCATTGCAGCCTGGTTCCCAGTTTTGCACTAGAGGTTACTGGAAGTTTCTGACTGAGAGTGTCCTGGGCAATGTGCCCAGCTCTCTGTGATGAGGGTCCCTCCTACCTGGGCAGGGTTTGCTCAGCTTTACACAGGCGTACTTGAATTTGTTCTTGTGCCAAATTGCTGTAGTTACTGAAGTTCAATGTGGGAAGTTACGGTCATTTGTTTGTTTTAGCTTTTTATATGCGACTGATCTGGGGTTTTGCTTTCTGATTTTGGGAAGTTCTTAGTTCCATAGTGGATTTGCCCTTAAATCACACAAGTGAACTGTGTGGTAAGCCTTTTGCTGGTAGATGAGAACACAATCTCTTCCTGCTAAATAACAAGAGGATTTTTTGGCTTTCTAAGCAAGACTGATTTTCTCAGGCTTAAGTGAAAGCAGGTTTTGGCTTCTTTAAGTGGCTAAAATAATCAGTTTAAATACACGTGGAAATATGTAGGATAATGGGTAATGCATTTAAGAAAACACATTTGACCTAGTAGATGTGATAGTAAGGTGTGGAGGTAGATTGGAGGAGATGGATTTTCTTATATGTCACAAAATGGAAATAATAGATAAGTAGCACTGGTTTCCAAATGGAGATGAGCTTTTTTGGAGGCTTTTTCTTCTGACATTCCTTTCCTTTCCTCCTCAATGTTGAGTAAAAGTCATGTTCCTTATTCCATAACAGTAAAAGGCTTAACTTTTCAATTAAATATTTCTAGATTCAAATACCAAATTGGAGGGATGGCCATTATTTAAGTCTATTTCAAGGAACTTCAAAAGGGAATGTGCATGGCAACAGAAGAAAGATCATTGATATGCACAGTTGGTAGAGACAGTGCTTTGTATGCAATTCAGCTCTCCATTGCCAAAGTAATGCATCACCAGGAAATGGCAGTGTGATAGGCTGAGGTTCTTTGTAAACTCTAACTCAAATGCACTTAAAATATTTACATTTTGACTGTCTGTACAAACATAGGCTTCATTTTACTATTGAAAGAAAAACGCACAGAGTCTTCTTCAGACTGATAATACAGGAAATATTCTTTGAACTTAAATATCCTCTGAATATGCTGCAAGTTAAAACATTCATATGAGGGGAGGATTTTGTTTTTGGGGGGAGGATTGTTCTGCATCCTCCCCCCGCCATTGACATCCAAGGTTATTTTGGTTTTTAAGCAGCTTTAAGTTGGCTTTGTTGGCTGGCGCCAAACAGATCCTGTATGATTAGATCCACACCTATCACATAAAACAAAATCTTGTGGACTATTGTAGTAGTTCTCCCATAGTAGCTGTGGCACATTAGAATGGTGTGCATGGGCAAGGAGAAGGGAACAACTTGTCACTGCTGTTTTGTTTCTCCATAGCTAGCAAAAGAAATGGGAGAATCACCTGATATTATTCAAGAAGAAGCCACGGAAATCCTGGATGAGATGGGCCACCGTATGCAACTAGGAGCTGTCAGATTTTTTGCCTTCACTCTGAGCAAAATATTTAAACAGCTTTTCCAGAGAGTTTGTGTGAATGAAGAAGGAATGCAGAGAGTGAGTACTGGTGGGAAGAAAAAGTTAAAATATTTTCAGACCAGTCAGATGGACAAGAGCTCTAATCACAAATAACAAATGTGAAAAATACCCTCTAAAAAAAAAAAAACTGCACTCACTTTTGTTTATTGGTGCGTTTCTTAGTAAATGTGGGAGGAAAGACAGATGATATGCAAGTATTTTAGAGGCACACAGCTGTCAGGATTTTTTGTATATCTTCCAAATGCTTCCTATAATAAGGAATAGCATGTGCCTGTGAGTATGTTAGATCAGCCACTGAGAGAGTGTTTTCTATCCAATATTATAAAATAAGAATGCATTTAGCTGAATTGGGGGTCACAATATAATATTACATGGCTGTTCAGCAAAACCCTCATACAGCTAAGTGTGGTGAAACACTGTGCACCTCTGAGGCAGGAGATGCTTTAGGTTTTCCTCAGTTTCCAGGAACCGTTGTCCCCCTATTTCTTTTCAGGATATTGCTGCTCTGGAGGGTGCAGTGCATTCCCTGGAAGTTAGCCATGTCAGTCCTGACAGCCCCTATTTGGTTTGGTTCCCATCCCCATCAAAAGGGATTGGAATTAGACTATCCCATGACAGGGTGTCCCTAGTTTTTGAGTCCTGTGATGCTTGTGAGCTTCAGGTTGCTACTCTGGAAACAACTGCTCCAAATTTCCAATGGGTTCTGTGCTGAAAGAGGTATTGATTGTGTGGACAGAGAAACAACCCTCAAGCAAATGGGGTTTTGTTTGCCTTAAGCCCTGTGCAGGTCTGTATTTGCAAATTTCAAAAGTCAGTAAATATTGGGACAATATTGTTTGCTCTGTTCTTTTTCAGTTGCAACATGCCATTCAGGAGCATCCCGTGGTGCTGCTGCCCAGCCACCGAAGCTATGTGGACTTTTTGATGCTGTCTTATTTGCTCTACACCTATGACTTGGCCTTGCCTGTCATTGCAGCAGGAATAGGCAAGTATTTTTTTAACAATGTTTTCAGGATTCAGAGAATTGGTAGCATTCTCCGGTAGCTACAACTATAAGTAGTTGTGTTTAACTTCTGCTCCAAATATATCTTGTTAAATCCTTCTTAGGTAAGTTGCTTATAGTGTCTGAAAGCTTCTCATTGGTGCTGAGTCCTGTCAAAGGTGAATATTTTTCTTAGCAAGTTCACCTAGAAGTAGCCCATCTGTAGGTCTGAGGCTGGGGCAAAGAATACTTCTATTTGCTTTCAGAGCCTGGTAACAGGCAAGAACTTGCCCAGCTGCTACTGTGGGTGCAGAACTTCTTGTGACACTTCATACAGTTTAAAGTGCAGTCACAGCAGCCAGATACAAAGTACCAGACATCTTGTGCTTGTTTCTGATGTGACTGATTCCTTTGAAGTATTGGTAGAACTTTGTGACACGCCGAGAACAGAGCTGGCAGGGAAATGATATGGCATATAAGAGGTCAGGATTTTGGGCATACTTAGTTGTAAAGCAGATGAAGCCAGTAAATTTGTAGGAAACAATTCTTGAGGGCTTGAACAGCATCTTCCAAGTTAATGTACTTTTTGATAATGTGGATGCTGTCAACACTTAACTTAGAAACCTGATCTTGGAAGTCAGGAGTATCAAACAGGCCTTCTAAGCAGGCAGAAAACCACTCAGGTCTGGTGCAGCACTGTTACCTTTCCATGCACAGGTAAGGTAACCTAGCAGAGATGTTGGAACTTTCTGCTTTACTGTTGTCTGCTTTTCCAGTCAAGAAGTTAGCAAGACTAATAAAAGCTTTGAGAAAGGGCTTGCTCTGGAAGATGAGATATCCCTGGTCTTTGAGTTTGCTGCATCTTGGTGATGCAGGTTAGATTCACAAGTCCATGTTTCACAGCTGCCTTGATCAAGGTGTTGCAGTTTGCCTGTGGTGTATTGTTCAGAATCTGCTCATGTGTTATAGGTATTAGTGTAATCCTTTGCTGACTTGGATTAGAGTATTTTTGAATTTTGGACCTCAAAATAGTATCTTAAGATATTATTAGTTTAGCTTACAAGGATTTTTTTTAATGATTAACATTTTTTGAATGTTTTGGGTGCTTCGGGGTCAAAGTTCTCCTAAAGAATTAGGGGCTTTTAGCTTGATGCTGCCTGCATGTGTATATTATTTTAAATTCCTCTGGAGAAAACACAGTTCTCTATGGTTGTAGTTGTATTTCATAACTGCATATCATGTTAGATATTCACAAAGTCACTCTCAAATGAGCACTTGTGCTGAGAGGAGAGACTCTCCTGATATAGGTGGTAAGTGCCTTTGCTTTGTTAGTTATCTCTTGGCTTCAAGCATACAGAGAGATCTGTAGGGATTAGCTAAGGGAAAGTAAACAGTTGCCAGTACCTCATACAGTACATTAGCAGGAATCTAGCTGGTGTTGGGATGATGTTTCTGCCACCTGTGACATCTTCAGGGCAGTCATTGCCAGTGTTGCAGCTATAGAAATGTGAATTTATTTGGCTGAGTGAGTATCTGTTCTCCAGTGTTTCATGGATTGAGGTGGCAAGGAGGTTGGAGTGGCACATTGCCAGCTGGTGTGTGGACTTGTTTTAAATGCTTCCATAACAACTTTGTTAACATGAAGTGTTTTTTCCTGCTTTTTACAAGTTAGGCATTGACTATCATTGCTTAAAACTGAAAAACTATAAAATAATTTTAGCTGGTTTGGTGTACATTCCCCACAATGATGGGTCAGGATCATGGATGGTCTAATGTAGTTTAACTGGCTGCCTAATTTCTGTGTCTTCTGGAATACGTTCAGTAGGAACTGCTTTTTTCTAAAGATGAGTGAGACAACATACTTCAGAAATGTAGTCTGCATTATGGCTGAACTCTGGCCGTCTAAATTATAAAAATGAATTGCTCTAAGTGAATGCAGCTTAAAAAAAATGGAAAGCATATTATAATATGCCATTCTTGTCCATATAAGTCTTGCTAGACAATTTGAAAGCAAATAAATGTGTTGGCAACAAAGGAATCCTTGAAAGAGATCTTCTGTATTCTGGTAATCAGTGTGATAGAAATTTTGTGGTTGACTCTGCTGGCTGATATTAATCAGTAAATTTTGTGTGTGTGGTTTTGGTTTCTTTGATTGTTTTTCAGATTTCCTTGGAATGAAAATAGTTGGTGAGCTGCTGCGAAGGGCAGGTGCCTTTTTTATGCGACGTTCCTTCGGTGGGAACAGACTCTACTGGGCAGTGTTTGCTGAATATGTAAAAACCATGTTAAGGGTAAATAACTTGCTGAGATCTCAGAATGTGTACTTAAGAAGTACTCTGTTGGAACAATTCTTGTGAGATATGCAGGATGTCTTGGCTGTGTGACCAAAAGTCTTCATGGTGTAAGCACTGAGTAAGTGCTTTTTACCTCAGGTGCTGTAGGTGAAGACCATGTATGCACTCTGTTATTATTACACAGTTCAGTAAGTGATAAACAAATTACTCCTCATCAGCTGCTTTGTATTGTTTGCCCATAGCTCATGAAATACTCAATATTTTTGTTAATTAAACTATATGGTATGAAAAATAGAATGGATGAATGTAGGCTTACAGATAAATGAAGTTAGATATGTTTGTCTTTCATTATAAAAACCAACTTACTTACATTTGAAGTATTTAAAACTATTTATGGGCAATAAAGAAGAAATGTTTTTTCTGACTAGATTTTGTTTGTATGTTTTACTTTTGAAGAGTGGCTATGCCCCTATTGAATTTTTCCTTGAGGGGACTAGAAGCCGCACTGCCAAGACTCTGACTCCAAAATTTGGTATGTTTATTGAAGATTTGGAACTTGTAATATTATTAGTGTTTTCATTAGTGGCCATGTGCTTTGTAAGTTCTTTGGATAGGAAGGGATGTTAATGTAGAGGGAAATTGGGGAAGTCTCAGAGTATGGAAAACACCATGGCTGGGTTCCGAGGCCATACAAAGAACAGCAATAGACTTCACTTGCACTCTGCTGCTTTTGTTCCCTTTGCCCCATTGTGTGCTAAATTCAATAACTCTTCAACATTTTCTTCCTAGACAATAGGCATCCCCTGGCCAGCAGGGAAATATTGTAGTTCTAACTGTAAAAGTAACAGGGAATCTTTGGAAGGAAGATGCTGTGCAAGCACAGAGCAGTGCTGCTGAAAAGAGCACAAACAGCTGTCCAAGTGTTGCTTCCATTTACCCTCTGTTTTAAGGCTTGGGCAATGTCTTTTGTTTCTGCTTGCTTGAAGAGAGAGCAGGCACAGTGCACACCTATTAGCAGTTTCTAAAATACAACGATATCCTTTTCAAAGTTAAATTGCAGTTGCTTTTCCCTCTTTGAAAGAGACAGGTGATTAATGTTTTTTTTCCGATTGGCAGGTCTTCTCAGCATTGTGATGGAACCCTTTTTCAAACGCGAAGTCTTTGACACATACCTTGTTCCCATCAGCATCAGCTATGAGAGGATATTAGAAGAATCTCTCTATGCATATGAACTCCTAGGAGTCCCAAAGCCCAAAGAATCTACATCTGTATGTAAATTCCTTAAGAACACAACATAAGTGGATGTGTGCGCACCCTGTAGCACCAGAATTTAAGTTTTCCTCTTCTCATTTTCATAGGGGTTGTTAAAAGCCAGGAGAATCCTCAGTGACAATTTTGGTACCATACATATCTACGTTGGCCAGCCAGTATCCCTTAGAACCTTGGCATCTGGGAGGATCAATCGGTGCCCATACAATTTGGTTCCCAGGTACTGCATCTTTCCATGGTGTATGCACAGGAAAAACGTTGGTTTAGTCTACATCTATGTGAACTAACTAAGATGTTCTCTTGTACTTTGTTTTCATGTTCTCTCACCTCCCTCCATCTGACTGTTCAAACTGCTGAACCTGTTTGGTCTGAGCAGAGGCTTATTGTGCTTGTGACTGGGTGTTTCTGAAATGAATTGCTCCTTGTGGCTTTCACTGTGTTGAGAAGATGCCCCTTTAAAATGTAATGGTGCTGCATGAACCAGGCAAAACTGTGATTCCTGAGAATGTGGTGCTTTTGCCACTTAAAATTTTCGTCTCTCTCTCACTTCTTGCATTATTCCCGCAAGCTGTTAAGTGACCATATGTCAGGGAGAGCTGTAGCTGTGACTGGATTGTGTTGCCTTTGCAGTTTTTTCTGTAAAACATAATGCTTTTGAATTTTGTTTGAAGACAGCAAATATACAGCATCAGTACAAAGGTCTGTGCTTCAGGTACTGTCATGCAGCTACTCATGCTTTGCTCTATACTTCTGTTTTACATAGCACACAGAATCACCCTGCAGATGCTAGATGCTGTAAAGTGACAGATCTGGGAACAATATGAAAGAAATAAAGAGGGATGTTATTTCTATTAGACTTTTTGAGCTCTTTACCTTAAATTGCATTGTTTTTTTCAGGCATCTTCCCCAAAAGCCATCTGAGGATATCCAAGAATTTGTCAGTGACGTAGCTTATAAAATGGAGCTCCTGCAAATAGAAAACATGGTTTTGAGCCCATGGGTGCTAGTTGCTGCTGTCCTGCTCCAGAATTTGCCAGCTGTGGAATTTGAGCTTCTAATAGAAAAGACTCTGTGGCTTAAAGGCTTAACACAGACTTTTGGAGGATTCATTGAATGGCCTGGTATGCAGAGAAAGTATTATTTCTGTTCCTCTTGTTGCTTATGAAAAATAAATTATACTTCTATGGAAGCAATGTACAGTAACAGCTTTACAGAATTCTTAGAGTTATAAATGGATTTTAGGATATACTAAAAATCCTGCTGAAATCTGACAGGTTTGACTGAGCCTGTTGAAGATAATACTTTGAAAAACAGGTGGAAACAGAACAGACATTTTAATGTTGTATCATGTGAGAGGGAAATTATAAGGTACTTTGTCAGAGTACTATGGTTTGTGTAGTGTGTGTGTTTCTGAACTGTGTGTAAGTCACAGGCAGTTGTCTGATTTGCACCACTTAACTCTGTGTAATGCTACATTTCCTGCTTGGTACTGACTACAGTGTAAGTTGTTACTGGTGCAAAAAATTAGCAGAAACAAATGGGTGGAGGAAATCAAAACTCTCAGTTGTCTGTTTATTTTTAAATTTCATTTTATGTCCAGAAACGATGATTTATATACACCCCCCCTTATATATGTATGTGTGTGTGTGTATAGTGTATATATTGGCTGCTGAAATGTTGATTGTGCTTTCAAACTTTGTTTGAAACTTCTCTCTGTGAGCCAGAGTGACACAGGCAATTTTAGAGCCTCAGGATGTAAGTGGTAAAGCTAACAAAGAACTGCATTGTGCAATGCAAGTACATTTACCTTTCTGCTGTAGGTAGATTTAAGTCAAGAATCTTTGCTTTTGTAGTCCTGTGTATAATCAAGGATCTCTCTCACTACTGCAATAAAGAAATAGGAGCAGGCTACTGGTATAAAAGAACTCTGTCACCTCTGGAAAAAAAAAAAAAAAACTTCATTCAGGGAATGCAGGCAAGGTCTGCTTCTGCCAGACTAGTAAAAGCAAGAATTTCATGGCAATACTTGAACAACATTTAGAGTCTTACTACACAGTAAACTGAAAAACATACCACATCCAGATTTGGTTATTTATTTTGTTTATTTTCTTAGCAACAGTGAGTAAGCATTTACTTTAGTAGAGTTGTCATGTAGTCAGGGAATAGCAAATAGGCATGGTATTGAAATGGAGGAGTGACGACAGCTGAGTGGATTTTGTTGGAGTGTGCTGTCTGTGCTCGAAGCATCAGTTGCATACTGGCTTTGTTGTTTTGGTTTGGATTGTCAGTTTGAAAGAAGAAATACATTTTAAAGGCCAATTTGCTGATGCCAGCAACTGCATGTATGCTCTCCATTCTGGTCTCCAAACAGTTGGTTATTTCTGCCCTTGTCGTGCTGGTTGGTCGTTACAGGCAGAACATTTGCAAAATTTTATATTCAAAACAGGAAGTGTAAAAATTACTTGCACAGACTTCTGCTTCCTATTGCATTAGAAACTTGGGAGCTTTAGCAAAACTTGAACAAAGTAGGTTGAAGGAATAAATAAGATGAAAGGAGACTCTACATGGAATCTGTATTCAAGGAAAGGAATATGATGGGTTTTTTCTGTCAGAGGCTATATTGATTTGATATGCCTGTGGTGCAATGAACATATAAAGTGTATTTTAGTGTTAAATATGAAGTTTTTATTGCTTGCTTGTCAAATTGTTTCCAATTTGTGCAGGGAATGTTTCTCGTTGAGTAGGTATGTTATGTAACAATATTTATGCTAAGAATTTTTATAAATTTATTTTGGGATGAGGCATTGCTTATGTATGAGAGTTGATGAAAAAAATTTATAAAAAGATTTGTATCTATGATTCAAAACTTGTAGTGTCAGAAATGCTTAAGCAGAAGCATAGTCTCTGTTTCCTTACTAATGAATGTTTCCATTAAATAGATATATCCTTTTTCCATTTGAAGGCTCAGAATATTTGTTCCAGAGACAAAGGAACAATTACAATTTGCAGTTGTTAGTAAGTGGATGAATTCTAAGCATTTTAATTATAGAAATGTCTGAAATTTGTTCTCACCATGTCATACTATGCCTAGTTTGCCAGTTCCTGGTATGGGATTCTATTGGAACAGCTCTCTAACTGAATGTTTGGTGTAGTGTCTGAAATACTGGTGCATTTTGGGCTGTTTCAATAGAGTTATGCTCCCTTTTGCAACTTCCTGAGTGTTGTATTTTCCTCCTAGATAACCTGTGTGCCAAAAAAGCAGTCCTGTCTGGCCTCACCCTGCATTCCAACATCGCTGGCCTTGTCGATGGCCATGTGGTCCTGAATGACAAGGGAGTGGAAGATGGAGCCGTAGGGGAAATCGTCTTCAGGCACGCGCTGGCTGTGCTCATGTGTGCCACGTACAGGAACCAGCTGCTGAACGTCTTCGTGCGCCCGGCCCTGGTGGCAGTCGCCTTGCAGATGGCACCCAGCTTCAGAAAAGGTACCCTGGGGCTCTGGGAGCTGCTGCCTTTGCTCCTTGTGCCCTCGGCTGGGAGAGGAGCACCAGCTTCCTGTGACTGCTAGTGGCAGCTATCTGAGACTGTTACGCTTGGGATAAGGTGGATGTGTTGGGAGGGCATTGGGGATATTTTGCTTGCCTTTTTTTTTGTTTGTTTACCCTTTGATCCTTTTGTAGGATTTGATTGTGGCATCTAATGCATGTTCTGAGAAGCTGCAAGCCCCCGCTCTTTCCTTTTCTTTACAGCTGAATCAAGTGCTTTGAGTACTTGCTGTTCTGTTTGGTTTCTACCTTTGTATGTATGCTTCAAATGCCAAGTCCATATTTTATTTGAAGTAGGTACTCTCTTAAATAAGGAGTAAATGGCTCTTCACTTGCATTTACAATATTTTTTTCAGAGGAAGTCTATAGCTGCTTCAACTTCTTGAGAGATGTTTTTTCTAATGAGTTCATCTTCTTTCCTGGCATTTCATTGAAGGTAAAAATATCCCTTATACAAAAATACTGATAGTAATGCAGCCAATTAAAATAGCATGATTCCAGGGCTCTGCTAAACAAGTGCTTTGTTTACCTACCGGGATATTACCTTGATCTATAAGTGGGAGAACTAAAAAGGGGGTCATTATGTTGATTGCGAAATATTGTCTGAATCCACAAGGTTGTCAATGCAATTTTTTTCTCCATTCCAGTAAAAAAAATAAAAATAATTAAATTGCCCAATTCTGAGTTATTAAAATGAGCTGTAGCACAATTTTGGCTTTTTTACGTAAAGCTACCAGTCTTCCAGCACAGATCTGAAAATCTGTGTTAAAGCAGTCTTTTCAATGAAGTGTAAATGCTGTCAGAGGTGCAGCCTGTGAAGGTTTTTGAAGTGAGAGCTTTCCTAATGGCAAAATAGTTTCCCTCTTAGAGTCTTTGGAAGCTTTACTTGCATCCTTTTTTGCTTGAAAAGAGTTTCCCCTCATTTTACCTCCTGCCCCATGCAGGCATCAGTCATACAAAGCCAGTATTGTTCCTGCACACTGCCTTATTCCAGGGCTCAGTGTGCCTGTGTGCACCCCTAGCACAGCTGGATACAGGCAAGCTGGGAAAACTGCAGGCAGCCCTTGGCTGTCTGCAGCACTTGCTCTGTCAGTTTGTACACAAACCTGCTGGGTCAGGGCTGGCTCTGGTCCAGCCTGCTTGAAATGCAGGTGAAAACAAGTTTATCAGTTAAAAAGCTGGTTCAGCCTCACACCCAATATAAAATGGTATGTGTAGTTTTTATTGGATTTTAAACTGATTATGTGTTATTTTTATCAATGCTGAGGACAAGTATATGGTGGTGATAGTTATGATCTTTCCTGCCTTAAAAAAGAGTATCATTTTCACAAGAATGTTCAAGACTTGCAAATATATTAAAATTCCATCGATTTTTATATAGATGAGAATTGGGCCATTTTTAAAGGCTGACTGCCACTGTTAAGTTCTATTTGTTGACAATTTTTGCCTCTTGCAACTTTCTTGAAATAGCAGAAAGTATCAGGGAGCAGGAAGGTGCTGGCTGTGACTGACTTTGCTGGAGTCTGATGAAAGAGTTGCTGTGATGCTAAGGGATCTTTTAGCCACCCACTCACCACTTTATTCATTCATTTGCTGTCATGTCCTTCTCCCATCCCTTTGTGTAATCTGTTCCCCTTTTGCCCATTTTGGCAGTAAAATGGTTTTGACCTTGACATTTCCATACTTTGTAACTTTTTGGCCATTTGTTTTCTGTTTGGTAGAGGGCAGGTCAGTGATCTGTATTATCATTTATTGCAAACACTGGACATGAGATAAAGGCAAACCTTTCGTTTTAAAATAGGTAAATGAATAAAAAACACCCCCAGGAAAAAACCCTAAACTGGACAACCTGACCATGTTTTGACAAAATCCTGAGGGAGCTCAGGCTGGCTGTTGCAATAGCAGCCACAGCCACTTCCTTTGGGTCAAGGTCTGTTGTGCATTGAGGAACTGCTGTGTTTAAGAACATGTTCCCACTGCCTTTTTATATAGGTATTTTTGGGAGACAGGAAAATTTTGGTTCAAGTCTCTTGACAACTGAGTTCAGAAATGAATGTGGTGCCCTGTTGTGGTTTCTGTTGTTGATTTTGTGGGAAATGGTAGCTGCACTTCTGTAAATGTTAGAATTTTAGTTATGCATTTCTTGCCCAGGATTTTGAGGAAGGATGTTTTCTACTCACAAAATGTGATGCCATTCAAACGAGTCAACAGGAGATTTACCCTACTGACAAAGGAAGTGGTACAGTGTCTTTCTTGTCAGCTATGTTCAGACCTTTTGTGGAAGGTTATCAGGTATGTTGTCCTTCAGAAAATGATCTCTTTTTTTTCCTGTGTTTTGTAGGGAAAGTAATAGAGCTGTGATACCTCTGTGTAAATAGGCTGAGAAATACAAAAGTTAAGAAACAGCAGTAATAAATCTTAAACCCACCCTTCCCCAAGGATCCCAGTTTTAGCTTTTGGCTCAGAGTTGTCCAATTTGCCAAAGCAGTAACTGCTATGTGATGTGATGGCTCATTGTGTCTTTATAAGATTCATAGGGAGTGTGCTGCTACCAGGTTCATTGTTCTTTTTTATGAGGAGCTCTTGCTTAATTCATTTTATGTGGGTTGTCCTGCCAGGTCTGGAAATGAGTTTGCATCTCCTATGTGGGAGCTTTTAAGGGAATAATTAATTCCACCCATTTCTCTTTAAATTCTTCTGGTTTTCCCAAGGTTTTAATAAAATGAAACATTTACATTCCTGTAGTAAGTAATACATACAAACCCAGAAGGATAAAATCTCAGCTAAATCACTATAAGATTGGTGAGACTGGAGGTGTTCAACATAATGGAATGTAGTCAGTGGTCTGATGTGTGAGGTGTACTGATGTGCCCATTTTTTCTCATCTTCAGAACAGGTATTGCTTTAAAAAAGTTGAACTGTTTTGAGTTGTAAGAATAAGAATGTAAAATTAATGTCTAAGGTAGCTATTATGGAAATATTATGGAAATATGGAGTCTTATTTTCACATTGGGATTCTCTTACCTGTAAAACAGTAATAAAACTTTCAGATGCCCTATGCAATGGTACCTTTTGAGGTCCTCTCCTATGCTTTTCAAAGTGGAATAGTATTACTTACAAGGACACATCTATTTATAACTCATTACAAGCTGACAATCTAAAAGAAAGGAATGCTCATTTTCTTGAAAATGTTAGTTAATTTTCAGATACCTCTCAAAGGAAATGAAAGAAGCATTTACTGAGAAGCAGTTTATACCTGGAGTCCGCAACTTTGTTTTTCAACTTCTTGAGAAGGGTGTGTACAGCTGTTACTCAATATGGTTTTACAAGAGTAGCCTGTCAATTGAAAATTATAAAAATTTTAATTGTGTTTCTACCTTCTCCATAGGGAGTACACAATGTTATGAAGCACTGTCTTCTGACATGCAGAAAAATGCCTTATCAGCTCTTGTGCAACTGGGTGCAGTGAAGAAGAAGAAAATGTAAGTAAAGTTAGATACCTGGTGTATAGAAATCTTAGTGGCAATTCTTAATGTCTGAGCTCCTAGGAGAACAGCAGAACCCCAACTGCCTGAGCACCAGAGGTTGACTGGAGTCACAGAGAAGACCAAATGATTCCTTTCAGTACATGATGTGGAAGTGGAATGGCATGCCCTCATAGTGGAAAGACTCCTGTGGGACCTAACAAAATTCATTAACTCACTATTAGGCTGCTTCTGATTCGCTTTACCTTTTGGTTTTCAACCTTCCTCCCTTTTTTTTCTTTCTGATAAGAAAAGAACAGCACTGCTTATTTGTAACACTGTGTGCTACAGTAAACCTTGTGAGGCAATGTAAGCAATAATCAGGAATACCAGTAGTTTGGGGAACTTCAGCACTGAACTGATGTCAAAGCAATTAAATTGAAACCTTAATCATTTGAGTCTTTTTACACAGTTCATGGTTTATAGGCCTAAGATTAAAATGCACCTGTTGCTGCATTATGTGTTATTCTGTTATGAAATGAATTTGTGTTGTGGTGCTCCTTACTGTGTTTAAAAGTATGATCCTGGAAGTCCCCAATAGAACAAGTCCCTGCAGTGTCTTGAGTGTTCCATGGAACACAGTTGGCAGCTGATGACCTGAGCTATTTCCTTCTGCCTCTGTTCGTTAAATGATTAGGTTAAGGTAAATGTCTATAGCTAAATTCACCTTTCAAGTAAAAGGAATAAATTGAGTGCAGCAGAATTTGGGGACTGTGAACAAGAGAAAAGGTAAAGAAACTATGACTGTTCTAGAGTAGAAGTCTGACATGTCCTTCAATTTGATATGTATGCTGGTATAATGAAAAACATTATGTAATTATGAAAATGTTTAATTCTGATTATTTGTGTAGAAATTACTGGAATAAAGTATATTTTTTGAGTAAACTTTTTATTTTTATAATTGTAGGCCCAGTGGATTCACTTACAATGTAAATCAAGAGGCTGTTAGTAAAATCCTGGACATGTTTGGTAAGTGTTCTCTAATCAATTTGAAGAGAGCTTCTCAAGTTATAAATTACTTTGGACAATGCAAATTTGTTAGATGTAGTGATTTTAGCTAGTAATTCCATAGACTTAACTGCATAAAAATCTCAGTAATATTTTTTACAACGCTTTTTCTGGTATCATTAGCTGCAGCTTTGAAATATCCCTTCTTTATTTCACATACTGTGCAATCCAGTGACTGAGGGCAGTAAAGTAGGAAGTAGTTTATTGGCATGGTGTTTACAGCATGTTGATCAGAAATATTCAGTGTGGGGTTTTTTGTTAGATGCTCGGATACCTGTACAGAAACCTGTGGCTGCACGACTCTGAGTGGTCCCTGATGCTGAGAGTGGATGTAAGCTCCTGCTGAGAACATGGACCACTGCCCCACGGGAGCAGGGATAGGAACAGACACGGTTCCCTTCCTGCCCAGCCAGCCTGCAAGCGTGGGAGTCACAGAGGTGTTTCTTCAGCTGGACAGCTCTCCATTACCACTTAGGAATTGCTGCTGAGGGGCTTAGAGGTGTATGTACATCCTCACCGTGTTTTGTTTTTTCAAACAAATTAAACATTGTCTCTTTTTTTAATAAATATTGAAAGAGATGTGCACAGCAATGGCTACCTACATACATTTTTCTAGACTTGTAACAAGGAATGTGATTGGTTTCAAGTATTTCGTGGATGTGAAAATGTAACAGGGAATAAAAAGACTTGCTATTAAAATTAATATTTAGGTGAAAACGTTGCTGGCTGGCTAAATGTAAGTCAAGGCCCTCATGAATGAAGAGCACAAATCAAACCTTGGGCAATAACCAGAACTGATAAATGTATTGGGTCTTGTGTTTTGGTATTTTGTGTTTGGGTTGGTTTTGGTTTTGTTGGTTTTTTTTTTTGTTGTTTTTTTTCTAAGGCAGCTTGGCATTATTTTAATTACTTAATGAATGTTATATTTAAACATTGAATTAAAGCACCGTCGATTACGTGTCTGTCGTCTCTTCCCCCCGTCTCACCGCTTACTGCGCTGTCCCTTGGGGCGGCAGAATTCTTCCCGCGTCTTCCAGGGTTTTTATTTTTCCCAGTCCGCTCCCTGCTGCCGCGTTACAAAGGCGGAGCCGGGGCGGGCTGAGCCCGGAACGGAGCTGGGGCGGGGCCGGGCGGGGCCGGTGCTTGGCCCGCCCTTCTCGGTGCGTGTTGGCGGACGGGAAGCGGCATGGCTCCCGGCGTGGAGCTGGGTTTCGCGGCGGCGGCGGAGGGCCCGGGCGCTGCCTGGCGGCTGCACAGCACCTACTTCCCCAGCAAGGTCGGGGGGCGGCCGGCGTGGCTGGGCGAGGCCGGGCTGCCGGGCCCCGCCGCTCTGCGCTGCGGCCGCTGCCAGCAGCCCTGCGCCTTCCTGCTCCAGCTGTACGCGCCGCTGCCCGGCCGCGCCGACGCCTTCCACCGCACCCTCTTCGTGTTCGCCTGCCGCGGCGCCTCCTGCTACGGCCTGGCGGGCCCGGGCGGGCCCTTCCGCGGTGAGGCGCGGGCGCGCGGGGAGGGACGGGGCGAGGGCCCCGGCCGCCGCCCCGCTGACCGGCGCGTCTCCCCGCAGTGTTCCGGAGCCAGCTGCCGCGGCGGAACGACACGTACCCCGAGGAGCCGCCCCCCGAGGAGCCGCCCCCGGGCCCGGCCCCCGCGCCCCCACGGCGCCTGGGCAGCGGCGCCGCGCTGTGCCGCGTCTGCGGCTGCCTCGGGCCGCGCTGCTGCGGGCGCTGCCGCCGCGCCGCCTACTGCGGGCCCGAGCACCAGGCGCTGGACTGGCGGCGCGGGCACCGCCGCTCCTGCGGGCAGCACGCCGCCGTAGGTGGGTCCGCACACACCGCCATCGGGGGCCTCTGCAACGGGAACTGACACCCGTGCCAGCCGTGGTTAATACTGCCCCGAGCTGCCGAGCCGCAGCTCCCGAGCTCTTAAATGCTGCTGCTAGCACTGTTTGGTCTGCCTTCCACGCCACTTGGATTTACAGAGGTTCAAAGCAACAGGACGCCTGTTGCAGTTTTCTACTGTCCTTAACATAACAGTGTTTCTTACCTTCAGGTCAGGTCTAGCAGTGATGTAAATCTTGCTCACGCAATGCTTCGGCTATGCAATTTGCTGTGTAGCTTTTGGGGAGAAGGACGTGAAATACGAGATGATGTTGTGAAGTGGTGTCTGTCTTCTGTTTTCTAGATGACTTGGCAAATGCAATTCCAGAGCATAACGAATTCCTTTTTCCGGAATATGAAATTTTGATAGAACCTGAGGAACCAGAATTTCCTGCTGACACCACTGATGATGAACAAGGAGCTGAAGATACATCAAAGGATGCAAAAGAACAAGAGGAACTTGGAGCTGCAGGCACTTCAGGTCAGAAATAACATGCTGCCTGTAATTCTTCCTGGTTATGCCTGTCACATCTTTAAAATATCAAACACTGTGATTTTTAAGTGTTCCTTGTAAACTTCTGGTGAAAAAAGGCTAAATGTGCAGTCATTTGCAATGCTAGTTTGTTGTAGACATCCCATAATGTAAGTTGCTTTTCTGGGAGAGACTTACTAAGCTCTGACCCCAGGAGCTGTTGAAGCAGCTGTTGCTGCAGATAGCTCGGAGTTACACTGTGTCCCTGTGTGCTTCCAATAGGTCAGGAACATCTCAAGTGAGGACTGGACTGAGCACCTTGCTGCTGGATGCTGCTGAAATCAGCACATTGTTAGATTGTCTTGGCTTGACTTAGTACAATTTGTCTTACTTTATGGAAAATAAAATTTTCTTCTCTATGCTTGCAGAGAACTGGTTTGAGGATATTTTAACTCTTGAGGTGCAGTTGAAGTGCAGGCTCCTTCCTCCCTGCTCCTCCTAAATTCACAGTGGGTTTGCTGCAACCACAGTGTCTTTGAAGACACCCAGGGTGGAGAGTTTGTGGTGGTGCCAGGGAAGGATGCTGGGTTCCTGGTGGTCCCTTGCTGTGGTCCAAAGCTGTCTCAAGAGTGTTTAGTGGCCCCGGTTGATGTGGCTGTTGGAGTGTAACAGATACACTCTTCAGTGCTAAAAACTGAAGCCTGGCACATGAGCAGCATGCAGGCCTTTTTCAAATGTGGTGTCCTGAAAGTTCTGTAGTCTCAGTGATATCTGCTGGGAGCCATAAACTTCAGCAGATTAACTCCTTCCCTTTCCAGTATTCAATACTAGCATCTATGTTTAAAATGCAGCTAAAACTAGTAAACAGACCTGTGTGTGACCAAATCTTAACGTGCCATGAAAATAAAAAAAATCTTAGATTTATGCCAGGAATCACTTATGAAGCAAAATAAATTTACACGTGCTAATACTGTTTTTAATTTTTAGTGTCTTGTATGAGCCTGTAAGTTTTACTGTTCTTTTTTCTTGCTTAGATCAAGCATTTCAGTCCTTAGATGAAGAGGCATTGGAAGCAATGGCAAAACACGAGACTGCAGAAGAAAAGATCTTCCAAATGTTTAAAAAACGAGTAGCTGCTGAGCCAGAGCAGGTCAGAAGATGGCGCAGCCTTTGAAAGTAGTGGTTCTGACACAGCATCCTGCTGCACATGCAGTCTTTTGTACTAGTTAGAAACAGGGATGCCTCCTCATCCTCTACACACCTAACCTACACCCTCTCATCTTCCTTATGTGCTGAACTTAATTTGTGCCCAAGTAAGAGTTTGGCACCTGCTCAGCCACCTTAAACAGCTGCTGGTCAGGATCAGGTGGCACAAGGGTGCTGAATCTCCCCCAGTGTGGAAGGAGCCACCATCCTGAGACATGGTTCAAACCAAAGGACATGGGGAACCACTGCACTGTTCCCCAGCCTGCAGCCTTGCTAGAACAAAAACTGCAGAGAAGAGCTCTGTCAGTGTCACCAGCTGCATTGGGGGGTGGCTTGGCTCTTTTAAAGGTTGAAGGATGGCTTTAAAATTTCTGCTATTTAAAACAGAAATCTTTCCCCCATGCTATTTCTTACTGCAAAAGGCTAAAAAGCTACATTGTCAAACAAAACCATGGTCCCTGGTTTCATTCAGAGAAGATACAGTCCTTAATCCATCAAAGTGGTGAAGAAGAAATTCTCTCCATGTTTTGCCTGGTAGCTGAGGGGTTAAGGTGCACACTCAGAAAGTAGGAGACTTTGAGTCTGTTCCCTTCTCTGCCTTAGGTATGTGCCTCACCCTCTCTGACCATCTCTACTGACTGATCTGTCCCAGTGTCCTTTTGCTGATCATGTGTGATTTGCTAATAACTGAAAAACAAAGGATATGAAAATACCTTCTGGAACATTAGGCTAGTCTGCTTGTATTTAGCTGCAGAACTGCAGACAGAAAGATCTGAATGGCATTCCTAACAGTGTGCAGGTCTGTGTGCTAATTTTCCAGCTGCTCTTCTCAAGACTGTAACATACACAACCTTGCATTTCTGAATCCCTTGGTTAGAGAATTACCAATGATCCCCTGGATCACTGAAAAAATATGGTATGAATACTTGCATGATTCACATAGTTAAGAAAACTTATATAAGCAACCTGTCTTATTTAGAATGCTGCATTTGCAAATTATATTTTGCCATGGTTGTTAAAGAACTGACCTTTTTCTGCTCTATCTACAGCTTTGTGTCACTAAACACCTATTTTATAGCAAGATGAAAGGATAGTCACAAGAACTTAAATTTCTGCTGTGTTTCAGATTATTAGATACTGCAGAGGAGGAGAAGGTCCACTCTGGGTGTCAGGTGAAAATAGGCCTGAAGAAAAAGATATCCCAAATTGTGTGTGTGGTGCCAAAAGGATATTTGAATTCCAGGTATGTAAGCTCATTTAAAAATAATACAGGTAATGTTATTTCGGACTCAGGATCTAATTGTTGGCTTGTAAATTGAGCAAGAAGGTTGAAGTTGCAACAAACTAACTACACTAAATGATTGTACAGAGCCTTTATTTACTCTTATAAGAAGTGCTCTTTCAATTCATTGTGTGCATTATAAGTAAGTTTGGCTGGAAGCATTCAGCTGCAGAACTTTGAATTCTATAGGTGTATGTATGATGAACACACTTATGTCATGGACAGGCAGAAAACATAGTTACTAATGGAATTTCAAATGGTGGGAGGCTCACAAATCAGGGAAGTCTTATAAGGCCAAATAAAACTTACCTAGAACTCCAAATCTGGTTTATTTGAGCTGCCATATACATAGTAGCTTCAGTTGGGATTTTGGTGTAAGAGAATATAAATTCTTATACCAAATACAGGACTGTTCTTCAGGAGAAATGGGGAGAGGGGAGAAGTCTGTGGCCTGCCTCTAAACCTTTTGGTTTTCCTTGAAGATTATGCCACAGCTCCTGAATCACCTTCAGGTTGACAGCCTTGGAGAGAGCATTGACTGGGGAACACTGGTGGTGTACACTTGTGCTGACAGCTGCGGCGGGGAGAGTGAATACCTGGAAGAGTTCATTTGGAAACAAGACTACTCCATGGGCTGTACTTTATGAAGTTGAGTCATCCAAATGGAATACTTGATTTGTTTCACTGCATCTCTGCACTGTGCAAACAGGTAGTTGAAGTCACCAATAACAGTGCATCTTGAAACAGTGATAGAACTGCTGTAACTAGACCTTGACAGCCTCTCTTGTGCTCCAGAGGAGCTTTTACTTCAACCTGGTAATGAAGCCAGATGCATTTGTTCAGAAAGCTTTATTTCAAATCTCATTTCTGGAAGTTTATTAAATAAAGATGAAAAACTTTTGGATTGGTGAAATTATCTTTTATTGGTAATGGAACTTCAAAAACTTAAAAGATTGTAGTCTGTCAGGATTTTCATCAGGCTACTCAAAAATTCACATTCATTCAAAGAAAAGCAGACTCCTGTAAACCCACTCCAGTGTTTATGTTGAAGAGCTGTACAGGAGTCAGCTAAAATAAAGCTATATAACCTTTTGCTGTGCAATTTAAACCTACTTCCCTTTCTCAGCAGGTGCATAAACCCAAATTGGGAGTTTGTCCCATGTTCTGACTGAGTGGTTGAGGTAAAATGCACAAAAATTAAGTGTTTTATCTGACTTTAAACTATTAGCCCCATGCAGTAGTTTAACTCAGATACCTGGTGCAGAAGCAGTTTAAACAAAGTCAGCCCTAGCAGAACACATTTGTCTGTTACACACTGCCTGTAGCAGCAGATTTTCAGGCTGAATTCTACCTGCAGTCTGCCATCATTGGTGAAGTTTAAAAATAAGTGTCCTCTGCAGGGATTCTCCCACTGTATGACTGCAAATAGCTGAGGCAAGAGAATAGTGAAACCATAATGCTGAACTTTACTGTGGTCGTTGCTGAACTAATCCTATGGCTATGGCAGTATCTCCAGAAAAGGCTTTTTTGTGTGTTTCCCTGCAGAATTGACTTCAGTTACATATTCCCTTCCCCTGCTCCAACCATTCATGGCTGCTTACCTGTGACTCTGTGGGGCCCACTGTGGGGTTTTTGAAATCATTTAGGCATTGAAAGTACTCAAATAAGCAGGCAGAGAATGCTGTACCTGGAAGTGGTTTTGTTATCACAGGACTTAATTTCTAGCAGGGTAGTTGGAAGCCCTGCTCTGTGTTGTGAAAGTGCAAACTGTCTCAAGTCACTGTAGTACAGCTCGACTGATTGTGCTGAAAACTGTCCTATGGTTTCTTGGGGCTTCAAGCTTTCTGAAGAGTTGAAGAGTTTTGCACATAAGTTGGTAATAGTTCAGGTCCTGCAAAAGCATGGACAGCCACACAATTATAGCCCAGAGCTCTCAGGAGCATTCCTGAGCTCACAGCACAGAGTGGCACAGCACTGAAGGCAACACAGTGCTTGAGCATATCCTGCACAGCTGCATTAATAACAGCATCTTTCTGGTAAGAGCCATGAAAGCAGTCATCAGAACACCTGGAGAGACATTGGTGTAGAGAGAAGACTGAAGATTAAGGTCACTCAGGATGTGCAAATGGAGTAGTATCAAAGCCAGCCAAAACTTAATTTTGTCTGGAATGAAACACCAACTTAGAAATGAGACCATTGCTTACATTTGGGTTACTTTCAGATAAAAGCTGTTTGAAATAACGTGTAAGTCATAGAGAGGTTATTATTCCTAGAAATTTCCTGAAGGGAAAAAAAAGTTTATTTTTAGCTCTGAGCCTATTAGGCTTCAAGCATCGTTCAGAAGGAAGATTATGTATGTGCTGACTCCAGTTGGAAGGGCTTTGACATTTTACAGGAACACTAATATAGTGAGGCTCTCACAGCTGGTAAAATACAAAGGTAGTAATTTAAAGAAATTCTAGAAGCTGAGCAGGGATCTATTGTTTTAGTCAAGTGCAGCTATTTAAGACTTGCCTGTATCCCATCTGTTGAACATAAGGCAACACATACTCAAACACAAGCTTCTTTAACCAGTTGTCTCTTTTGCTTTAACATGTTGGAAATATTCAAGGTAGACATTGCCAGGGGTGTGACTGCTGGTAAGCAAGCCAGAGCACTGCTAAGATTCTCTCAAAACATGTCACTTATAGCAGTGCATCTGCTATTAAAAAATCTATTAAATAAAACAAGTAATTCAATGTATTTCATTCTACCAGCTGGGTAATTTTAAAATTTATTAAGACAGTTCCCATAGTTGTATAAACAGGGTTTATTGTACACGTGGAGTTGAAGAAGGAAAGAGAAGAAAGGTATATATTATATATATATGTACAGTGAGCCATTTTAATTAATAAATTTATCCTATCTTGCTTAATACTGGAAAGAGGGAATGTGTCTGGCACCAAAGAAATTTAAAATTGAAAAAATTTAAAAGCTAAAGTTCTGAAAATTATAAAAACCATGGTCTTACGGAAGGAACTTAAAACATATATACATGGCAATTAAAGTGGTTTATACACTGAGTGACAGTTGCATTTGTCTTTAAACCAACTTACAGATTTTTCTATTAGTAGAACTGGCATTAAAACTATTTAAAAGCTAGAATATAAATAAAAGTTGGAGGGGCTGCTCCAGCAACAGCCCAGTAAAGCAACTCACAGTAACTCAGTAGACATATTCAAGAAAACAGTTCCCCTTGAGCATCAGGGAAGTAGGCACTAACTGGGAAATAGTCCAAGTCCTGATGTTGCAGTTGCACTGGAAGTCCATTTCTTGTTACTGCTGTGCCATACACAATACCTTTTAAAATATACCCCTGATTTCTCTGAAATGTGTAGAAACTGTTACGTTGTCTTTCTGAATCCCTTTAAAATAGGATAGATGTTTTCAAATGCTTCATAGATTTCTGCTCGTACTTTAGCACCTGGAAAAAGAGAAGGGATTCAATTAGTTTTGTACCTTTTGCCAAATACTTAATTTTAGCTTTTAGAATGTGTATGTGAATGCAACTCTATATAAAACCTACATGTATCCATAAATCCCCATTTTTACAATCCTTTTTAACACATTTCATAGAGAGCTTACATTACCAGCCTTCTCTGTTTAATCTGACAGCTGCTAAAAATTTCACTAGCATCTCTGCCACGATGCTATGTTGCAAATGGAATTTTCATATACGTGATTTCCACAAGAGACCCAACAACAAAGCACAGCCCTGTAGGATGTTTGTGCAGAAAGGCCTAACTGGTGCAGCTTGTTTTGAGAGTGTGAGTATCAGGGGGAGGAAGGTCTGGCAGTGGAGACCACTGCAGAGAACTGCATTTCCCCACACTGCAGGGATGTGATCCTTCTTTTGTCTGTGGGTCTTGCGGGTTTCTTCTTCCTAGTAAGACACAGCATGAGAAAAAATGGAGGGAGTAGGTTGAGCACCTGAGGTTGAGGATGTCCTAGAGCTCAAGTATCTCCCCTTCTTTGGCTGCTGTATCATGGATCATGGTAGCAGCCTGCAACCAAGCTGCCAAAGAAAAGCTAGCTCAAAGTCACATGCTCAGCCACAGAAACATTCTTTCAGATTTTGCCAGGAAGATCTTACATTCTTACAGCTTTTTGGGCACCTGCACACCTGACTAGGGTTCATGATGATTGCTCCTTTGATCTAGCCAAATGTGCTGTTGCTTTCTGCATTCCCATCTGTTAAGGAACATGGCGCAGGTATCTGTGTGTGCAGTGGCAGTGCTGAGCTGCAGGTTGAGCTCTGGGTGAAGCACACCCAGGCAAGAGGCCTGAACTGCTGAATCTTTGCATAACAAAGCCTGGTGCTGAGCCCTCAAGAAAACCTGGTCTGACTCTGTGAGTGGAGTGTGTGGGAGTCAAGCAGGACACCTGCTGGATTTGCTGAAGCTGCCCACTCCAAACAGGCTCTGGTCCTGCTGCAGCTGGTGTGGCTCTGACTGCCAGGGTGGCTGCTGGATGGCTGCACAGGGAAGTTGCCTTAACATTCCATCCATGGAATACTCTATTAAATCTCCTTTCTCAGTACTGTCATCTCTAAAGGAAAAGTACCTGGCAGCTTACGTACCCCTGTCCTCTGTCATACAGTCTAAATCTCACCTCTTGGAGTAAGATACTGTCTTCACTTACCAGTTAAAACCACTTTTCCAGAAACAAAAATAAGCAGAACAATTCTTGGCTTAATCATTCTGTAGATTAAGCCAGGAAACAATTCCGGCTCGTAGCTGAAAGAAAGAGAGAGTATTTAAATGTGCTTGCAGACCCATGTTCCACCCCATCTTCTGGGCCCAGTCCAGACTGGCAGAGCAGATGTAGACTTCCCTGAAACTTGGGGAGGGTAGCAATGTGAACCTGTCAAAACCAAATTTTGACAGGTTCACATTGGGCAGCCTCAGTTACACCTGAGGCAGTGCAGAGATGGGAACAAATATGCAGGTTTCCCTGTGGTGCAAGGGAATAATCTAAACAGATGTCACCTTCTAAGATAGTATGCAACAAGAATGAAACATAAGCAAGCCTTTTTTTTACCTGCTGAACTGCTGGTGTGTGAGTACCAATCCTTCCAGTCTGATGGGAAATTTTACGTCACAGCTGCCCACCATATTCTGAATTTTAAAATCCAAAAATTTTGCAGGAAAACCCAGTTTCTGAACAACTCTTGCATACTTCCTTGCAGCCAGTCTGGATTGCTCCTCACTGAAGTGAGAAAAGGATATCTGTATTACCTGCTCAGATAAGTATTACTTCAAGCAAACAGCATTAAACCACAAATACCTAACTGGGGAAAAAAGTCTGTGAGGAGGGAGAGGGGAGTTCACAGGCAAAATTTTTACATCCAAAATTAACAACTAGCACTGACTGATTTTCATGCTAATTTTGGTAATAGGCTCCTGGACACCATTAGTGTTGCACTCACTGTTCATGACACAAACCAGTAAATTATAAATCCATACCTTTTACATTTTTAAAATAATGATCAGAGTCCCTCTAATGGGACTGTTACTTAAGATTAAGCACCTAAGACTAGATTGTTACCTAAGATTTGACTGTAGAACAACTTTGAACTACTACTGCTAGAAAATACGGATTCCTATAAAAATCTGTCAACTGGCAAAATCTTCTGTTTGATTCAGCCCAGGCATTCAAACATGGGTTTAATACAACTGCACAGCCTTACCCACTGTTGCAGAATTCAGTTTGCTTCAGGTCTGTAAACAGTGGAGAATCTGTTGCCCATGCGGAGTAAGACAACTTGAATTTCAAGTGTCACTAGGCAGAGAAAATGTTCGCCTGTACAGATCTATTCATTCATCTCTGCTCATTAGTTTATTCCTTCTGGATTCCTAGGAGACTTCTTTGGAGCAGAATTTCCCTCCTGCCCACCAGAGTTAAGCTTATGTTTAGCTTTCAATTCTCGTCCTTCAATGGTCACATTAAGAACAGATCAGACTACAGGAACTAGAGATTTGGAGCTCTTGTCCTGTGATGAATGAAGCTATTCAAATATAAAATTCTTCTCTCACCATCCTTACAATTCAAGCAGTTCCAATGCATAGTTGCTGATTTTTTTAATTATTAGAAAAAGTAAGTAACTGCAAGGCCAAAAAATTAATATAATAACCTCTGCAAACCAGTTTATGAGACTGAATGAAAGCGCTTCACAACTAGAACTACCATTTCCCCACAAATTAGGAAGTCTCTTCAATCATAAAGAGGCATTTTCTGTAGAAATGTGTATAATCTGAGGTAACTGTGAAGCAACATTAGTTGTACCTGTACAACTTTGATGTGTCTATATAAACAAGCATCATGGTACAAAAGAAAAGACAGCCTGAGTTAGTTTGCTCATAATGCCTAAACATACCTTTTTGCTCCTGTGCACACCATTTTTCCAGAGCTGAATATCAATGCAGTAGTACGTGGTTCTCTTATTCTCATAATAACAGCAGCAAAACGCTGAAGTGTGAGCATTGAGACTGTTAGTGACATACTGCTGTCATCATTATATTAAAACCAAATCTGCATCATCTAAGTTACACTGCAGTGCAAGGAAAACTAAGGTCAAACATACTTACAGATCACTCAAAGTTTACTTGAAATGCTTAAACTGTAAGTACCTTCAAGCACATACTCAGAAAGGTAGAGCCAGGCAGGAAGGATATTTACCACTATAAACATTCCTGTTTATCTCTCATTACTATATATATATATATAAACCTATGTATGTAACATATAAATAACACTAACATTTGCATCAGAGCAATAGAAACAATTTTTAAAAATTCCTCCATGTGTTGGAATTTTATCTTATAAGTAGGATGGAAGATATCCAAAAAAATGGATTACAGTGTTACAATACCAGTAAACAGAACAGCTGGAGATCAAAGTCCTGTGTAAACAGAAGTCACCTCAGCTACCACTGTGGGACACAGCAGCCTCATTAGCTCCAGCTTTTCATTCTCAGTAAGCATTTTCTAAATATTCTTAAATTCTTTGAAGCAAGAGATACTGGAAACTGAGGTGGGCACACACACACACACACACACACACACACACACACACAAACTCCTGTTTGTTAAATATAACTTGGAACAGCTCACCCTGCAGTCCCATGAATTGTTCTGCTGACACAACCAAGGCGGTAGCGTGGGTTACCCAACAGCACATTTGTCAAAATATGACTTAAATAATACAGCCAAGCAACATCTTTCTTTGATAGATGAATCTACTGACTAAATGTCAGGAGTGTGTTACATAACCCTTCTATCCCTCTGCCATGGAAAACAGTGTTTGATATTGATTATTCTAGCCTACAAATTTTACACAGCCACCTACCCCCTACATTAGGAGTTAGCAAGGCATGCTCACATTTTTGCTGCGCTCATACCTTACTCACAATTATGTAACAGCATCACTGGTATAAACTTACAGTAAGAGTCATTTATCAAATATGCCTGCATGTGTGCTTTAACCTTTAAGAGCAGAGTTCAGGTCAACTGCAGCAAAATACTAAATGCTAAAACAAGAAAAACACACACACCCCAGGAAAACTGAAGCCTTCCCAAGACAAGCCAATTCAACTATGCAACATCTAAACTTTTATTAGTGTCCAGCCACTGTTGTTGCAAAGATAACATTTTCAAGAGGAGCCACCCAAAAGAAACATGAAGCTACATTATTTTTTTGACTTAATGCTCCAGGTCCTTTGCTGTTGTTCAGATTTCCCAAGCTAAAAAGATGCTTCTTATTTAGAACCCTACTACTATTAAGAAGCAGCAGGCAACTTTGAAGTCAATATGTTAAAAAAATCATTTTAATTGGTTTGGTTTTGATCCATTTTAATGTTCCACCAAGTTAGCCATCAGAAGCAATGAGATGGCAGAAGTACTGGAGAAGAACATGAGAGAACATGAGAGAACAGAGGGAAGTGAGACTATGAAAAATAAGTGAATGCCCTGTGACTGTAAGAATTCCAGAGGAGCAGCTAGATGGAGGAAACCACAGCTCTGGCAGAAGTCCAGGACTTTAACACTTCTTTCCTTTCTCCTTGTTGGGAGATAGGGAAAAAGATTTCATCATCAGACATTTCACAGCAATAAGCAAAAGGAGCTCACTGAGCACTACAAACAAATATGCCCATATGAACAGCAGCAGAGGCCACCTCCACCACAAAAAGCTTGGCCAGTGTACTACACTCTTGATTAGGTTTTTTCTAAATCTAACAACTTACAACCTGGTGCACATCACAGCTACTTCAGCATAAAAATGCTTTTTACTAATTTGAATGTCCTAAGTTTATTAAGATTACCCTTTTAACCACAGTGTAAAACTGCAAATATAGCAGGTAGGTTTTTCAGTCTATTGCAGCAGCCTGCAGCCACAACCTGTGCCTTTATTTATCTGTTATAGGATGAACTCTTAATACATTTCTCTTACCTTAGGATTATATTCAGCATTTCGGGCACGAAGTGCAATAGTTTTCAGGTCAAGTTTGCAACCAAGATTCACTGTGGACACAATATTCCTAAAGACAGATCAGAGAAATATATTTAAAAAAAAAATAAGGAATTAATGTGTCTTCCTCATTTTTAACCAAGCCTAATCAATTTTTTTAAATTACTTTGTTTCTCCAAGCAAGTTTGAATGACATCTTTCCTAACACGAGCACTGAGCAGTGTTTTGGCTCAGGAATGTCCTTTTGTAGGGCAGAAGCTCCTAAGGCATAATTGCTGATTCCTCCTACCTCTCAGCTATTATATAAAGTGTCCCATGAGAAGAACCTCTATTTCAGTTTGGGAGGAAAAATTACTGATGCTGAGAGCCCTCATCACAATTGTGGAAGCTGCTGGAAACAGGAGAAAATGAGACAGTACCATCTGAAATTTTCCTTGGTATGTCCTTCAAGGAAGAGGGTGCAAAACTAAGTGGGAATGACCCAGGAGGTAAATGCATTGCCAGGAGATGGGATAGCAGGTCTCTAGATAGTTTAAAAAAGTTACTAGATAAACAATTTTGTTTTCTGGGAAAACCCTGAAATATAAAGGTCCTCAGTGAGGGAAAAAAAGTCAGAAAAATATGAGAAACTACTCTTTCAATTCATGGTATCAACCATTTCTCCTTGTCCCAGCCAAAAATTTCTGAAGTAGTCTCTTTAAAACTGAAGTTCACTGAAAATGCTTCCAGACCTAGTTCTAGGGTTCTTCCAACTAGTTCTAGGATTTTTTACCTTCTCACAAACTCAGAGTTAGGCAAGCATTGGGAAAGGAAACATCTTGAACTCCTAAACTGCAAGGAGTTAAAAATTATGACGGTGTTAAATGAAGACATATAACCCTCCACTGGTATGCTCCCAAGATGTACCGTTGACAAATCACTAAGAAACTGTTTATATTACTAAGTGGTTTAGTAATGAAGCTAAGCTAAAAATAAAGTAAAAATTACTCATATTGCTATAGGAGACTCATAAATTCTCAGGACCTCCCTTCCCACCAAAATGCAGTACCTAATTCCTGATGTGACTTTGGCCCTAAGTCTTTCTTTAAAGGGCTATCTGAGACAGGACATGATGCACTGACACAGGGGCACTCACTGTAGTTGTGGCACTATGCCAGAGCTCTCTGACGCCGGTGTCGCAGGAGTTATTGGAGTCATTGGAGTCATTGGAGAGGAGTACAGAGGTGTGGTTCCTGGTAAGGGGGCTGTGGTAAGAGTCTGTGAATGGAAGAGCTGGGGGGTTTGACCAGATGTTCCCTGTGTGGCTTGCTGTGACGTGGATTGCTGTGCTGCTTGCTGCTGCTGCTGCTGCCGCTGCTGCTCCTCCAGGATGGACAGACTGTTGGTGCTCTGGACAGGCTGCGGTGTCAGTCCTGTGCCATACGGCATCATCGGGCTGAAAATTGGAATTCCCGGAGTCATTGCACCCTGCACAAGAAAACATGACATGAAAACCACAGATCATGATGACTCCATTTTGTTTTTAAGAGACAAAGTTTTTGCGAGGAGTCAAAAATAAATCTGTTAGCTGAGTTGCTCATATCAAACCCGAAGCATATAGTACTAAATAATTAAAATCAGCAAATCCTTGGAAATGCAGATGTTCTACAGAATAAAGTACTACCCAAAGGAATTTAGGGAACATGACATACTTCTCACACTACCTTGCAAGCATGTCTCATCTTTGACCCACAATTTAACTTGAAATTGTCTGAACACCAACTGTGCTCACTGTACTCACTGTCCAGTATTCATAGCCCAGTAACAATCCATTATGTGCACAGTTTAAGGAGCAACCACCAAAATTAAATTAATCTTTCCAAGTTGTCAGTCATGTTTCAACTTAAGAGGAATCCCATCAAGAAATCCCACATATATTCCACGTATGAGAAACCACATGTTTCTTACACTTCTGAATATAGACATCAATGGTTTCAAAATTCTGCTTTGTACTAGTATTATTCAATCCCTAGCAGAATTTTTCAGATCTGCAAACAAAAAAATGTGAAGCTAGATGCAAGAAAGAGAAAGCACTTTCATAAAGGAAATTCAGATCATAGTTACTTTTTAAATAATTTGTTTTTACCTGAGGGGAGGCTAAGCCTTGAGCGTAGGGTGGCAAACTGTTGTTCTGATCCATGATTCCAGTTATTTCTTTGGTGAGGCCAGAAGTATTTCCTTCAATTAATTTAAATAAACTTCAAATCCTAGAGGTTTTTTAACTGTTTAAAACATTCCAGCGAAGCAGCTTTTAAAGCCAAGCTGAAAGTGTTAGGAAAACATCAGCTTCAGAGAAATATGAGTCTACAACACCAACCAAAGCCTGGAAAGAAAAAAAGGAATATCCTGAGAATAATATCTAAACACAAACCCGAAAGCAAGCCTATCAGCTGCTGACTCAGATAAGAGACACCCACGTACAAATACATAAAAGAACATTCACGTGTACGCACACACGCATGCACAATCCATAAAAATAACCTTTTTCAGGCACACTCCACAGAAACTTTGCAGCATGATTCTGCTGAAGTCCCTGGCAGGTCACCTGACTTACATGGGCAGGCCTCTGTCCAACCAAACCCTCCTGCACAAACAGCTCAAGCTGCTGATGCTCCTTCTACTCCAAGCTTCCTTTAGCTGCAAAAGCACTGATTTTTTTAAAGAATTTAATTCCCTTGGCTACTAATTGACGCTTGTAAGTCTCTTCTTGGCCATTTTAAGGCTTGGGCTTTCACAAATTACTTTTTTTCTTCTATGAGAAAAGCATCGCAGCTCAAATCACAGCTAGGGAAACCTCTTCCATCCAATTCCATAAAACAAAGCACTAACAGATTTCAAACTGTAATGATATGCATTTCATGAGAAAAAAAGAAATATGTGAAAACCAATTTCAAGTACACAAGTGAAACATGCAATGATTTTCTCTCATTTTTTAACTATACTTCTGTTGCTGTGTTATGGAAATAAACAACAGAAGTGGAGAATTTAAATGTTATGGTACCAATGATGCAAAATATTACCCATTAATTTCTAAGTTTCTTAATTATTGCTAAGAAATACTCAAGGTCATTATTAGGCCAGAGGTAGGCTACCTGAAAATCTGAAGACAGTCTATTCAGCCTCTCTTTTTTTTAAGATATGAGAGCTTAGAACTATAATAGTATTTACACTGTAGCTAGAAACGCCTGCTTTTTTCCACCCATGACCATAAGTCATTATCATCTTTACCTTCACCAAAGGTATCGAGCAGAGCACCCAGGTTTTACAACGTGGGTACATTAGAGGCCTAGACATAATCCTGGAAGAAACAAAGTCTACTCCTCGACAGCCCATCTATTTAGTAAGGAGGCTGGATACCAGGCATGCCAAAACCTGCACGCAGGGCACCGACTACGCAGAGCTCCCTCCTCTACCCACTTAACGCGGCTTGCTCGGATCTCCACTACAAACGCCCGGCGCCGTTTCGGTCCAGGGAACAGAGTCCAGCAGCCGGAGCCAGCCCGGAGGAGGCCCCGACCCACCCGAGGCCCCTTTCGGGCTCGCCCCCCGCCACACGGCAGCGCTCGGCGTGCGGCCACAGCCCGCCCGCGCCCCCGGCCCTGCTCGCTGCCCGCCCACAGCGGCCCCGGCCCCGCGCAGCCCCCGCCCGCCCTCGCAGGGTCCCGCCGCTGCCCGCGCCCATCCCGCGCCCGCCGCCCCCTGCCCGCGGCGGCGGAGAGAAAGGCGGCCGCCGCCTCCGCGCCACGGGAGTCCCTCCCCTCTCCCCCGGCCGCGGCTCAGGCCGCCCCGGAGTGCGGAGCGAGCCCGGCCCGCGCACCATCCCCGCCCTCCAGGCCCGGCCTGTCCCGCACCATCGCGCCCCAGCGGCCCGGCCGCGGGCAGGGGCGGAGGCGGCCGCGGGGGAGCGGCGGGCACTCGGTACCTGGCGCTCGTTCCGCTCCCGCCGCGCTCCGCGCCCGCCGGAGCCCGGCCGCGCCCCGCCCCCGCGCCACCGGCGCGCCCGGCGCGTCACTTCCCGCCGCCAGCGGGACAGGAGCCTTCGCGGGGAGGAACCTTCGGACATCCAACAAGGGCAAGTGCTGGGTCCTGCACCTGCATCGGCGTGACCATATGCACCAGCACAGGCTGGGGCCGGCCCGCTGGGAGGCAGCTCTGTGGAGAAGGGCTCCTGGTGCAAACAGGCTGTCCATGAGCCAGCAGTGCCCTTGTGGCCAAGAAGGCCAGTGCTATCCTGGATGAATTAGGAAGAGCATTGCCAGCAGGTCAATCCTGCCCCTCTACTCAGCCCTGGTGAGGCACATCTGGAGTGCTGTGTCCTGTTCTGGGCTCCTCAGGGCAGGAGAGACATGGAGCTCCTGGAGCAGATGCAGCAGAGGACTACAGAGACAATTAAGGGTTTGGAGCATCCACTTATGAGGAAAGGCTGAGGGACCTGGGCCTGTTCAGCCTTGAGAAGGGATGACTGAAAGGGAGCCTCATAAATGTGAATAAATATCTAAAGGGTGGTTGTGAAGAGGATTCATCCAGGCTCATCTTGGTGGTGCCAAGCAATAGGACAAGAGGCAATGGGCAGATACTGATGCACAGGAAGTTCCACCTGGATGTGAGGAAGAACTTCTTTACTGTGCAGGTGATCGAGCACTGGAACAGATTGTCCTGAGAGGTTGTGGAGTCTCCCTCACTGGAGATGTTCAAGAACCATCTGGACACAACCCTCTGCCAGGTGCTCTAGGATGGCCCTGCTTGAGCAGAAAGGTTGCCCCAGATGACCCCCTGTGGTCCATTCCAGATCCTGTTAATCTGTGAGGGTCCCTGGCAGTGCACCAGCCCCTCACAGAAGCTGTGGTTCCTCACACTGAAGCTGTACAGACTTCCACACTGTTGTGCTGCAGATCTCGCTGCTGTGTCTGCACAGTGCCCATGGAGGCTGCAGCCTCCACGCCCGTGTTCCCGAGCAGGGTTCCGCCGCTGCAACACACTTCTCAGGAGCACCACGTGTCTCCTGTGTCTCACTGTACCCACCCTGGACTCCCCTAGTGCCTCTTCGAGCTTCTATCCCAGCCCTTCCCACTTGTTTCCACTTGTGCCACGGTGCCTGGCACCACACCCCGTGGCCCACCTCGAGGACCTGGTGAGACCCCATCTGGAGTACTGTGTCCAGCTCATGAAAGGCCTGGACCTGTTGGAACAAGTCCAGAGGAGCCACCAAGGTGCTTAGAGGGATGAAGCACAAGGAAAGGCTGAGATAATTTTGATTATTCAGCCTAGATAAGAGAAGGCTTCAGGGTGACCTACTAGAAAGGTGGAGAGGGACTTTTCACAAGAGCGTATAGTGACAGGACGAGGAAGAATGGCTTCAAATTGAAAGAGAGATGGTTTAGATTGGATATTAGGAGGAAGTTCTTTGCTTGAAGGTGGTGTGATACTGGCACAGGTTGCCCCGGGAATTTGTGGGTGCCCCATCCCTGAAAGCGTTCAGTGCAGGATGGAGCTCTGAGCGCCTTGGTCCAGTGAAAGGTGTCCCTGCCCGTGACAGGACTAGATGATCTTTAAGGTCCCTTCCCACTCCAACCACCCGATGATTCTATGATTCCCGACTCTTGCTCTTCACGGCGGTTCCAAAGGCGCTCTCCCCTACAGAGCAGGAGCCACGCTGCTGCCCAAACACGAGCAGTGTGTGATGGCCTCACGACTAAGCAGCCTGCGCGTTCCCACCAGCGAGCACGCAGGGCAGCGCCGGCACCGGCTCCTGTCCAGGCGCTGCCCCGGGCCCCAGGCACACTCCCTGCCGCAGGCGGATTCCGCTCCACTGCGGCCCTGCCGCCCTCCGACCAGGCCCGGCGCTCGTCGCCCGGCAGAGCAGCCGAGAGGAGGCGGTGCTGCCCTGCCCTGCCCTCCCAGAGCGGCTCCGCTTCCGCCTCCGGTGCCGCCATTTCGCCGTGAGACAGCAGCGATCGGCGGCCGCGATGCTGTCCACCGCGGGATGCGGGCCCTCCCGGCCCGAGGCGGGCTACGGGCTGGAGGCGCCCGTGCAGCACTACCGCTTCTCGCCGTACACCTTCAACGGAGGGTGAGGGCCGGGCGGGCAGCGGGCGGGACAGGGCACCCTTGGCCCGGGGCATCGGGCCCAGGGGACGGCGGCGCCGGGGCTGCCTCGCCTTACTCCTGCTTCTCCTCGGTGCTCAGTGCGGGTTTATCTCCCCTCACGGCCTCCTCTTTGTAGGGAGAGAGCGGCAGCACAAGGAGGAGCTGGGCTCGGGCTTACCTTGAGGCCTTGCAGCCTTTCAGGGTGTTCTTGCCTGTCCGTGTGGCTTTTGCAACACTCGGGCTCCCTGTCAACTGGTCTTAAAGTACGCATCTTTCGTTACCGGCAGGGTTGTTTCTTTATAATGGCTTAGGAAACCCAGGCAATGGTCCTATTACAGAATCACGGAGTTGTTAGGGCTGGACGGGTGTTCTGGAGATCACCCAGTCCAACTCCCCTGCTGAGGCAGGGTAACCTCGAGCAGGTGACACCAGAACGCGTCCAGGTGGGTTTTGAATGTCTTCAGAGAGGAACACTCCACGACTTCCTTGGGCAGCCTGTTCCAGTGCTCTGCCACCCTCAATGTTAAGAAGTTCTTCCTCATGTTGAGGTGGAATTTCTTGTGTTTTAGTTTATGGCCTTTGCATTTTACCATGTTGCTAGTAAACGTGTTACTGGGTTGGATGCTACCTTGCTGTAACTCTTAAAGGCAGGTGATGTTTTACACACCTGAGTTGGTGGCATGATCTGGCCAGGTAGGTTTATTTTTTCTTATGATGACTATTGCTTTTTAAAGGGCATATTTGTTACTTAATGGTGGTACACCTGTGGTGATCACAGTACTAGTTGTTAGGAAGTAACAACACCAGATTTTAAAAGTGACATTTATTTTAGTGTGGTGATACTATTGCTCAGTACTTTGCTTGTTTTAGAAGGATGAGTTATTATCAGGTATATAAAATACCTCATCCATTGGATCTGGTTCTTGCCTGGTGTAGAGTCTCTGTTTTACCAAGTTTCCATACAGTTTAAATCAGAGTAGAGGGGCACATGCATATATTTTCTTCAGTCTGTCTAGTGTCTTCTTCACTAGACAGAGTGAAGATGTAGGGATGTGCATAGTGGGAAACATAGCAAGGAATGTAAGATACTTGACAAAACATGAGTCTGGGTGTAGAATTGCTATCTAGTTTGATTCTGTGTTGCCTAAGAAGATGCTTGTGCTGAAGGCCATGATTGATCAATACTCTTTTTTGAAGGACTGTGCTGGCGATTGCTGGAGAAGACTTCTGTATCGTTGCCTCTGACACACGTCTGAGTGAAGGCTACTCCATTCACTCCCGGGACAGCCCCAAATGCTACAAGCTGTAAGTCCAGATCTGCAAAGATTGAAAAAGATGGAAAATATACTGCTGACCATGTCACCTGTCTCCTCCTTTAAGCAGAATTCTTAGAAAAAAAAGCACAGTAACAAAGTAGATTTTGGAGTCGCGGTGACCTTTGCTGTAATGTAGGATGTGATGTGATGTTGTAAATATAGCCGGATTTCTTATTTCATGCTCTTGAAGTTAAGTGAGAACAGAACATTTTTCACGTGATACAAACCTTAACATGGAGTTTTTTGGCTGGATAATCAGAAAAAAATTAACTGTAGCTAAACCTAATTCTATGATAACTCATTCTGCTTTGTCAGGAGATCTGGTGGTGGTACACAAGTGTGCTCACAGTTATACTGTATTTCTCTGGTTAATTACCTGGCAATTTAGAGAGGTGTTTGTTTTAAGGGAGGTAAACCTATGAATAGTTCCATAATTGAACTTTCTGTGCTCATTTTAGGCTTAGTTTAACTCACCTGGGTAGCATCTCCTTAGTTTACAGCTACACATTACTTGTGTTCATTTTACTGCAGTAGGTCCTTGCCTTGTAGGCTGTCATCAACTACAGAAACTTTTTTTTTTTGTCCGGGTTATTGTTTCTTTTTCTAAATTGATGATATGAAATCAAAATAGCTTGGTTTCCACTGGCTAACTTGTTACTACTATATGTTTGACTCTGATACTGTTTAGATGGAGATTAGTCTGGTGCAGGATACATACTGCTCATGATGACTTTGTGTAATTCTAGTGACAGGCTGAGAGAAGACTTTGTTTTAAGATTTTTTCTGAGTGACTGCTTTGGTTTGGTCAGTGTGTGTTAATGTTTCTAGACTCTTTTCTAATTCTTGGAATTAAAATTTCAAGGGTGTTTTTCTATGGTTAGTGTTCATAAAACATTTCAGATCTGAGCAGACAGCCAAGTTTCTGTAGTGCATCTGCAGCCACATAACTTCTGTTTGTGCTGACAGAGGCTACCAAAGCCATAAATGTCACGTAACCATTGTACAAGCTTAATGCAGCCCTCTGGAAAAAAAACTGAAAATACATTTGGTGTTTTCATGGTAACCTACTGTATAAGAAATTGCTGTAGTTCATGCTAAGTCTAAAATTGCAACAAAATGTTTTTCAGAACAGAACAAACTGTCATTGGATGCACTGGTTTCCATGGAGACTGCCTTACCCTTACTAAAATTATTGAAGCCAGATTAAAGGTAACTGCGAATCTTAGTGTATTTAGAAACTTAGATTCTTAATATTATAAATTATAATACCAATAATATGATATGTTTTAAATATAACTTCTGCTGGTTTTTTCCAAGTTTGTATCATAACTGTTTTGCAAGTGAAAGATCTGGCAGGGAAAATCGGTGCTGTGTTCTTATTAAGTGTGACACCACAAATTTATAGAATGGAAGAGCTGGAAAGGATATTGTAAATGAGGCAACACCTATTAATTACAAAAATTTGAAGATATGTTAATGTTTGTCTTGTAAAGAAGCTTTACCTGTTAGACCAACGTGTTTTCACTAATTGTGCTGGTTAATAATTTTGCTTAGCATCAGATTCTTCTGATGAAGAAGATGATGTAGTGAGGTTACAGAAGATGTAATTCTGGTTGAATGTCAGCTTTTGTGTTTGACTTTCCTCTTGGATGTGCTCTACCACTGGCAGATGTACAAGCATTCCAACAACAAGACCATGACTACAGGGGCTATTGCAGCAATGCTGTCTACAATCCTGTACTCTCGACGTTTCTTTCCCTACTATGTTTACAATATAATTGGTGGACTTGATGAAGAAGGTAAGATTTCAAACAAAAAAAGAAAAAAAGAAAAGGGAGGCTGCATTTCTGTGGATGTACATCTCAGTGTAGTGATTGAATAACGAAGTTTGTGTTGCTATTCCTAGCACCTGCCTTTAGGCATTATGGTACTTACACAGATTGAATACGTATTGTGTATCTGGCTCATTTCCTAGTTTTTGTTAGTCACTTGATTTTCCATTTCTGAAGGTCTAAAAGCCATGTTATAATTATTTGATTACAAATAAAATCTCTAAAGTTAAATAATTAATGCTTTAGACTGGAAAATTTTACAGCTGTTTTGCTGGATTTTTAAATTGCATCATTAAAGTAGATGTTACCAGTAAAATTGTATATGTTTCACTCAGACCTGTGAGTGTGGTAAAGACTATTCAATATGAAGACTTACTCTAGAGACAGTTTTCTACAAACTTACTTCAAAATGTTAACTAACCTCTAATGAAAATCATGACTTCTACCCAGAAGCTGTAGTTTAATGTACAGCCCTTGCAGAACTTACTGGGTTCCTGTCCAGTGATTTGGTTGAGTAGCTGAAATACTGTGTTGTCTCGCTTTGTGAAGGAGCTCAGAGGTGGTCTTGTTTGGATAATTTTTAGCCATTCCATGCAGTTTGTTTTTACCAGTAAGTTATACTGCTCTCCCAGTCTTGCTAAGGCATGTCTGTGATTTGTGGGATCTGGCAGGGGATTAGTCTGCCCTGCATAATGGTAAATCTCAGATTATAAGGGTGTTGTAGCAGCTGATAAGAATCAGTGTGCAGGTTTGCTTGCAAGGACTAAATTAGGGTCCAGCGAGACTGATTGTTGATTTGGCTGGCTTTCTCAGGGCTGTTCAGCTCCTGTGCTCTGCTGCCAAGGGCACTGGCCAGTTAATTGAATTGGGTGCAGCCTGTCTGCACAGAAGGGCTTGGCCAGCAGCTGCATTCTGACTGGCATGTCCTCATCAAACCCTGGTGCTTCAGAGCTCCAGTGTGTCTGCACCTCTGATGTTGGTGCCAGCTAGTAAACTTTGCACCACCTGCTCTGGCTTCAGAGGGAAGTGTGCAGGAGACCAGAGCATCATCCCTGGTTCTGGGAGTTTGATGCAGAGACATCCAGGTGTGCTTTCTGGAGGTAATTCAAGAAATGTATCATTCAGGAACGATGTGTGAGCTGCTTGTTTGTGTTAGCCTTGGAACCCCTGGGGCTCTTTGTGCAGCACTATACTCTAGCTCATCTTTCTGCTTTGATTACTCTGCATCAACACTTTTTCTGTGGTAAGTAGTGTAGGAACTGTTGAAACATGGTTGTGGCTTAAATAAAGAAAATAACCTTGGATATTGTACCAGGCTGCAGCCATAGTGAGTCTTCTGTGAAAGGCATCATCTGAACATAGTCAGTGTTGTTTGGTAAAGGTTTACTGGGATCTGCAGTGTTCCACATACTGCTTATCCAGAGAGCTGGTTTTGTTGAAGATGCTTGTCAGTATTGGGCAGCTTTCTGAATTACATACTATTTTTTTTTTTTTCAGGGAAGGGAGCAGTTTATAGCTTTGATCCAGTGGGCTCCTATGAGAGAGATACTTTCAAAGCAGGTGGATCAGCAAGTGCAATGTTGCAGCCTTTGCTGGATAACCAGGTAAAATAGCTTGTTGGCTTTTGTTTTGTTTTGGTTTTTTTCTTTATCTCAGTAAAGATTTGTGACATTCAAATTAAGGTAGCTTTCTTCTGGAGAATACTACTTTTGAGAGAAGTTTTAAATCTATTACCCAGGTAGGACCTGATAATCCATACATTTATAAATTATGTGGCTTTACTTTCTCAAGAGAAATCAAAGTTTTGCTTTGGGATCTGTTGAGGTTTTTAATACTTTATTTGTATTTGCAGTGCCTGTTTAAAAGGCAGAAATGTTTTAACTGTGGAGTTATGTTTATCCTATAAGTTCTTTGGAGGGGTTTTGGGAGTTTTTTCCTGGCTGATAACATAAATATGCCTGTTACTTAGTATGAAATAATAGCAAATTAAGAAGATAGAATTAATACATACATTTTATCATTTAACATACCCTTGTTTAAGTCTTCAGTTTTGTTCAACTCAGATACCATTTTTAGTAAGAGTGTCCTTACTTAAAACTGCTGGAAACTTATTCAGCTAAATCTGTCTGAAATACTTGAAGAATATTTTCATATTTAGTTGAAGCTGTTAATAATTGAATGGGAGAAATACCAAAGCGTATTTTACTCATTTTAAGTTTTTGACATTGGTGTTGGTATTTAGTCACTTGAATGTGATGCCATCACAGCTTTTGTGCTTAGAAAAGCAGTAAGAGTTCTTGATTCTTACCAGATGAGAAAGGAATAGAATATTTCCTTTTTTTTTAACTTTATTAACTGAAGGAAATACATTCTGCAAAAAACAAGTTGTCATAAAGAATTTTTTATTGCTTATGTGTTTCAGGCAAAACATGGGCCTCTTTTCCTGTTCTGATGGTTAAGTTGATGCTTATATTTATGAGCTAACTTAACGCCGTTTGGTAGGACCAGATATGCTCCAATATAGACTTAGTTTTGAAGTCTAGGTATCTCAGGGAATATTTGCTTTTAAAAAATGTTCCTAACTACAAGTGACCAGAGAAAAAAAGACTCACATGCAGTTCTGGTACTGCCAAACCTGTGAGAAGTTTATGAAGAATTAGATCAGATCCAAATGTTCATTGTGATCTTGTACATGCTGAATGAGCAGGAGGAGCTATGCTGGCTGTATATTGGATCTGCTTCTAGGTAATTTTTGTAAGAGTGTCTGTATTGGCAAAGCTCTCAACTGTAAACTATTTGGAGGAATAGTTTTTCAGCTTCAGGGTTTTTAAAATAGACTGGCCATTTCTTCTTTTTAATTAATCTAAATCTTTTATTCTAGTGCAGAGACTGAATCAATTTTCATAGAACGATAAAATACACTTTTATCTTTTCATAGATCGGCTTCAAGAACATGCAAAATGTGGCGCATGTACCTCTGACCCTGGAAAAGGCTTTGCAGCTGGTTAAGGATGTCTTCATTTCTGCTGCTGAGAGAGATGTGTACACTGGGGATGCACTAAAGATTTGCATTGTCACAAAAGATGGAATTAAAGAGCAAACTGTCCAGTTACGAAAGGACTAATTCAGTTCATGTGTAAGCAAGTTATCTGTATGTACAATTTACCTGTGTTATGAGGACATTTGTCCAATTAAATTTTTTTCAAGAAGTTCAACTACTGTGGTGCTGTCTTTGTTAGAAGTTGTGTTTTTTAGAAACCAGAGCAGTTCGTGGTGAGGAAGCAGCTTCAAGTTACAAGTCAGTTTCCTTCATCTCATCTTAATCTATCGATCAGGCTAATTCTAGTGGAAGTTTAATCCCCCTCACACAATCCCTTATGCTGAACTATGGGGGGATATTAAAATTTAGGCTCACAGACTATTCTAATAATCCTTTCAGTTCAGCCTTGATTTAGTGAGTAAAGCATTTGCTCTGTTCATGCTGCCTTCTCTGCACTTCCTAGCGTGCTTTTCCTGTCTTCTCTTTTATTTCTCTGATGTGCTGTCCTGACATTTGACTTTATTTATTTGAATTGGTCATCTGAAACCAGTATCACTGTGTTACAGGGGTGAATGTTAAATGGAATCTTTCAGAGTTTAGTTATGGACTCTGAATCTGGGCTCACTCTGGATGTTTCTGTTTGGTTAATGCCCAGAATTTGAAGCATTGTCCCCTTGTGGCTACTGATGGAAAATAACTTAGAATGGAGATTTGTGAGTGCGTTTTAATGCCTGGATCCTTTGTTGGGCCTACTGATTCTTGGGAAATTGCTCAAGTGCAGTTTGTTTGATGTGCTGTATCACACTCCCGGATATTGGCTTCAGTATTAGGACCTTTAGAAAAATGGAGCTGCATCATCAAGGGCAAGATAGTTTTCTTTTGTCCAAGAGTCCTTTCACAGTCTGTAGCTCTTTAAAAAAAGACGTATAAAATATTTTGTTTCTTCAGGTGGCACACTAGTTCTGTAAAAGAACAATTTTGCTGACATGCTTGACCCTGTGGTAATATTGTCTCTTGTTTGGGTGTGACTGGCTGATTTCAGTCCAGCATTTTGGGTGCAGTGCTATAATCCAAGCTCTAGCTGGTCTTGACCAGAGACAGTCTCAGGCTTTGTAGACAGTTTAGATAGTGGGTAGCATTTTGAACATCAGTAGTGAAACAACCAGTGGTGTTAAACTCTCCCGAGGTGTTTGCGAAGGCACTTGGCCACTGGGTGCCAGTGTTGGGTCGGGTAAGGAGGGAACAGCTCCTTCCCGGGTGGTTGGGCTGTGACAAAGGCACACAGCATCCCAGTCTGAATAACTCGGTGGCTGAAGTCACTTGGGCACACAAGTCAGAACTTCCAGATGCGTTCAGGTGTCTTAAGGGGATGTTTAACATTTTTAAAAGTCATCTCAGCTGGACAAGGTTGATTGTATGAATGACTGTAGCTGTATGCTGCCTGTACTGAGCAAATGGCACACAATGCAATAATTCTAAGAACTTATTTAAGTTCTAAGAACTTGCTTATTTAAAATACAAATCAGCAATACCGAATTAAATCCATGCTCTGTTACATCTGTAAAATTAAATTAAAGCACCTTAAACTTACCTTTCTTTGGTACCAGATTTATGTTGAATTCCTCAAGCATTTCACAATAGTCTGTTGGAGTTTTTTGCAGAGTTGTTGTAAATAGCATTTCAGTTGCAAAGAAAAGCAGGAGAGGGTAGCAAATTCACATGCTTGCCTTTTGGACAGGCCTGTTTGCAGTATATAAGTTCTAAACAGTAAACAGCAACAAACAAGGGGAACTGTCTAATTTCTATATGAACTAATTCAGTGTTCTTGCAGGATGCCAGACATATAGGAGAATGGCAGTGATTTAACTCAAAAGTTTTGATAAATTTGGCTGCTCTTATATTTAAGGGTGGATTTTACATCCAAAATAAATGCATGTTCACAGATTTTAGGAATTACTGGCTTTAGTTTGATGTGGCTAGGCTTTCCTCTGGAAGTTCTTTCAGGAGAAACACAAGGTAATTAGAATTTTCAGGTGTCCTTTGCAGTCTCAGAAAAGATATAAGAGCAGGTACCTGTTTTGACTCTGTGCCATCCTGTTGGTGCACTGATGTGAGATGGCCATTTTTCTCCTTTTCAGGTTTCCCTGCAGGGTGCATCTAGCTGAAGAACCATCAGGAAAGGAAGCTTTTTCATAGGACCATTGGACTGAAAATACCAAATTTCTTTCACCAAAGAATGTAGCACTGTGTCCACTCCCTTTGTGGATGGGTTTGGAACCAGTGAGATGGGGAGGCTTGTTTCCCACATTTTTAACTTTCCTCTTATGCCTGCCCTGATGCCATCACTGCTTGTGCTCTGAGTGAGGAGTTGCAGGAGTGACAGGAGATGTGTGAGTACAAAAGTATTCACAGGCTGCTCAGCTGGAAGTTACTTGCTTTATTAGTATTAAAACACCCCAAATATCAGATGTATATTATGGATGAAAGGCTTTTTTTTTTTTAATCCACCCTGTTCCCTAGCTTGGTTTGTGAAGATTGTCATCACCTCAGGATGAAAGGTGGGAAGGCCCCAACTGTCTGCAGCTCTCCTTAGTTCCATGCCTGTACTTCCCATGTGTAAATCAGTTTAGTATTCATCTAGCACTGTGTCTGCAGTGTAAATTAACAGTTTATGAAGCATTTTGTGCCTTACTTGGTTACAGAGCTGTCTAGGCAGGCTACAGAGGTGCAGCTAGGCAAAACAATTGTAACAATGCCACTTAGAGGTGCTAGAAGCAAAGAGTTGGGTTTGGCAGATCTACTTAGATGGGGATTAGATATCTTTAACAAAATTTCATGTAAGAGAAAGGAGAGAGAGAGCAAAAATGTTAATCTTGGAACCTTTTATCAGTTTTAAATGTATGTACTTTTCGAGAGAGGGTACGCTGCAGGACTGGAATGACCTTGGAACCAGCACTGCCTAAGGGTGTCCAACGAGAGCAGGAGCAGGCAGCTCCCCTGCACCTGCAGCAGTACTAAGGGCTGCCCTAAGGTGGCAATAGCTGCTTGCTCTCGCGGGTCTCGGCACAATTCCCCCGGGCGGGTGGAAATAGCCATACACACTTCCCAGCGCCCCGCTGTAATGCGCTTTGGGTACTGTTTGTTGAGGAGATGGGAGGCTTTATTTTCATCTCAGCCGAATGGCTGTGTACCCTTGCTTGTGTAAGGGACTGTACAAGGTCACAAACAGGCTTAACAACTAGTTTTGTAAAGCAAAGTCTTCTTCACTAATTTTGGACTTGTTTTCAGCAATATTGTTTATGCATCAAATCCACTTTAAGTACGGAAGAGAGGGCCTGTTACTATGGAAAGTGAAAGTGCTTGACGGGACATAAATGTTGCATATATGCTTCTAAAAACTTAGTTCACTGTATCAGTCAAGGATAAGTTTAATTTTCTTTTAACTAAAACCAAGACTTTATTGAGGCTGAATCATAACATGTTGTTATGTAAACAAAATACCAAACTTTCTCTCTCTAGGGTGACATTTTTTCTATTACACTGACATATGCCTGTAACACTACATATGCCTTAGAGTGATGGGAGCCAGGACCAGGCTGCTGACTAGAGAAAACCATTTAAATGGAAATTATAAAACACTATATAAAGTACAGGAGTTTAAAGTGGTCCTACTGCATCTTACTCCTTTATATTCTCAAGTATTTATTAACTTAGGGGACAAAGTTGTAATTTTCCACATTTGATAAACCTTTTTTGATACACTAATCATACATCCTAGAAAGCTGCTTTGGCAATTTCTTTCTGTATGTTTAGCAATCAATTCAGGATTTTACAAACCTAAACTTGGGGAAAGGTGGCAGAAGCAAGTGGGGACTGATTAAAGCAGCATTCACGTGAATCCAAGCAGATTAAAATAGTCCTGCTTCTCTCCAGTCTAGTTGAAGGTATTTTTTAGGAGTATAAAGCAACTGCTGTCTTATTCAGGGTTCCTTATGGAAAGTCAGGAATCAACTTTTGAGTAGAAGGGGTTTGGAAATGACAGCTTTCAAATTCCTCTTTTCTCTTTCTTTCAGCCTTTGCTTTTGTTTAGTGTGAATGTCCTTTGCTTTTAGGCCATTTGGGGCAGTGGTAAACCAGACAATACGGCACATGGGCCTGAAGTTCACTAAGATTTGTCTCCAGATCTCTCTTCTCAAGCCAAATTCCTTCTGAGAAGGGGTTTTGTCTGTGTGAGTGCAACAGAGTGGGACCAGTTTTATATTCTTTCAACACTAATATGTAGTTAGTTTAATTGTATGGACCATTTTCTGTGTACTTCCTTTTCTAAGCAATTTCAACAAAGTATTCATAATTACAAAAACATGGTTTAGCAGAAAAAATAAACAAAAAATCCTGAGTATCTTTCCTGTTAGGCTGTTCTTGGCCCCTTTCCTAACAGTTGCTGGCAAAGTTCAACTTCACTGTTCATTTCAGAGGCTCAAGTGGGGGTAGGGATGGACTTCACTGCAGCCTACAATAATTAATATTCTTTGGCACAAGACACAGATTAAAGGGCTACTGGCAAGACAGTAGTCATGGTACCAGAAATTTAACCAGTCCTTTGTACTTAAGCTCAAAGAACCATAAAAGGAAAGTTAAAAAATAGCATTCTCTTTTGTGCTGAGGAAAAGGAACAAGGTGTTGAAATTTGTGGTTACATGGATACTTCATGGTTGAGGTAAAGTGCTATTGACTTTCCTAAGACTTGGCTTCCCTGAAGCATAGGTATTTCTGTTGCTTAACTTTCTGCAGCTACACAGGTTTGGTGTACTCCTGGATGGTTCTACAAGAAGTCACCAATGTGCTGATGCCCAGCCAGGTGTGGGTATGTGACACCCACAGTGCCTGGCCCACTGAGGTGGCTTAGCTGAGCAGGATTGCAGCCCTCTGGACCAATCTGGACCAATGCTCTGTTTAACCAGGCATTGTGGAACTGGCTGTGATGAGCTTGGCAGTCAGGCTGGGTGGATGATCGAGCTGGTCATTGCTCTTTCAAGGCTATGCTCCCACCCTGGAGCTCCTGGGTGGCTCAGCTGAGCACCTCCTCTCCATCCTGGGCAGCTGATGGAGGCATAACCAGCTGGGGCTACCTGGCAGGTGAGAGATGCTGTAGAATGCCTTGGAAGTTGGTCCCCTACCAGGAGCCCATCTTCAAACATCCCAGTAGGAAACACTTCTGTTTGTAGCTTGCTTATGCAGCCTCTGCAGAGAACCTTGTGCACTGAGATACCAGAAAGTCAAGAGTCCTCATGGGGAAATGCCCCCAATGCACAACAAAAACCAGGAACTGAGGTGGAGGCTTTTTTTCCAGGGATTATATAAGAGAAAGCTGCATTCCAGTGTCACTGCCTTGTGCTTGATCTGAACTTTTCCTGACATGTACCCTTGAAGGCAGAACAGTTAACACAATCTCCACTTAGTCCCACAGCAAACAAACATTTTGGTGCGGCTGGTATGTGTTTGCTAGTTGCAGACAAGCCGATCTCATTAGAACTGCATTTACAACTTTTGCCAAGCGTTTTGAAACTGGTTGACATGCACAACAGCTGCCTGAGCTGGAATGGCATGTCATTCCCTGCCTTCATCTTATTAGCACAGGGGATGGCTTGATTAATGACAATTAAATGGGATTTTTAAAAATTAAAGATAATTTGTCTTTGGAAAGGCCATGCAATGCGTTTTCATTCTCTGATTTAAAATAAGTCACAAAGTCTAGGGGTTTATGACTTTTCTCAAAAGCCAAGAGAAGTGCTTACCCTGAGCTAACCTGCAACATTTGAAGTGAAAACATTTTAAAGGGTGATGCAAAGTGTTTTCAGCTGGTACGTAGCTCGATTCCTCCTCGTTTCTCCAGGCTCTCAGTGCAGAGCTGTTGAGCTTACAGCCTTGAAAAGAGAGACTCTTGATTCAGTGCAGGCTGTTGCATCCAAACCACTCAATGGATTTTGTTTGGCTCTACAGCCTTTAAAGTCAGTGGCTGTGGTGCCCTTCACCTCTGTTAAGATCCTTCTCTGTCAAAGGGACCCTCTCCATCAAACACAGTGAAGCACCAAACAGACAAGATGCTCTTCTCTGAGAAGCTGGGAAGTTACAGTGGCCAAAGCAGTATCTGTATGCTGGCATTCACATGCCTAATTTAACCCATAAAGTTCCTGACAAACATTTAACAGGAGGTTCTGGTGGTTTAGTTTAAGCCCAGTGTTAGCAGAAAAACTACACTGATATTCATTCTCTGCACAAACCTAGCGCTCTGAACTCTAATTTGTGCTCTCAGATAAATTTAACTATGCTGCCAGAAGTCATCATTGCAATTTAAATTTAAAAAGGACAATGAATCAGACTCCTGATGTGAGGTCCTTTTGACTAGTTGGCTCAGATTAAAAATAAAATAAAAAATAGACTTATAAGAGAATGCACTTGTAGTGTTTTAACCACTATTTTGACTTGCACAGGTAGAGGGTTGTTTTCACAAATGTTTCCATTCAAAGCCAAAATGCATTTTGAAACTACTCCAAGAATTTAGTTTCTATCAGAGGCTACAGAAATCTGCCCTCTTCTTGCACCATTTCCTCCCTACCCTCTTGCCAACAAAAGAACATCATACGGGCCAAGCTATCCAACAGCAGCTAATGGATGGCCCTTGAGTGTCCCATTTGAGATCCCAGCAGTCTTGGCTCTGAACTGGAGATTAAAAGCCAGCTGTTTGTTGATTTTAAGTGAATTCCTCCAGTTAGTCTCACTACAGAGAAGGTGAAGTCAGAGATGGTCTGATACATTCAAGATTTATCTTAGGAGCTGTGGGATGAATTCATGAGAGACACAGTTTTCCATCCACATCCCAAAACCCACGTGCAAGAGCTTGGTCAGCCAGTGTGGCTCCAGCTACAGTGTTGGACTACAGGACTGCTGCCTTGTAAACGCCAATTGTAAGTTTTAATGAGACAAACCAATTAGATGGCTTGACAGACCATCACAACAGTGACGCAACCACGCTCAGCCCTCATTGCAGGAGCAGCAGAATTTCAAAGAACTTCTTTAAAGAAAAGTCACAGAATAGCTCGCACACAGCCCTGCAAACAACAACATCACCCACAGGCTGTGGAGCAAGGGGAAGGGAGCTGAGAGTAAAGCAAAAACAAGCAAAAGGAATTAATCCAAATACTTATTTTTCCCTTTCTAACAATCAGAATGGGCACAGCTTGGGTTTCAGGTGCCATCTATGAAATACCACTGCTGTATATAACTCCCACTGTATTATTGGTCCAATAGAGCCTACAGAGAGGTATAGCATGGCCTTTGCAGAAATGCACATATATAAAATCGCTTGTACCCGGCAGTGCATTACATTGTCCTACAGATACCACCTGATACACAGGGCTGTATTCACTGATCCACCTACACCCACAAGGCATTTCCTTCCTGAAAGCCAGAGGAAATTTTTATCACTCCACACCCTGACTTTCAGATGTGATCCATGCAGAGGATTTTGGGCATGGATTTCGTAATTTTTTGTCTTCATCCTCCCTTGGGTAGCAGTTCATACATCACCTGCTGTCCCTCCTGTTTTGAGCTAGGGATCTGGTCATCCCCACAGCTTGCTACAGGCAAGGTCTCACTTGTTTCAGCATGTTGAGCACAACACCTTAAATGTCACTAGGACACAATCAAATCCATGGAGTGTTTGGGTGATGCTCCCAAGATAAAATTTCCTTTGCAGAGTGTTCATTGAGCGCTTCTCAGTGGTTACAATACTCTTCTGCTGACGCTGAAAGAGACATCAGAGGAGGTCCCACAGCCATGGCAAAGTCCTGCTTGTCAAACCAGAGAGTATTTTACAAATCTCTTATTTCCAAATGAGCCACTTTGCCTTATTTTTAAATATGTGTCGAGGAGGATCCAAGACTAACAGAGTAATGAAAGTTGCTAGCTCCAGAATTCACTGTGGCTTGTCAAAGTCATTTCCCCCAAATTAAAGACCCATAAACACACCCCTCTTGGACTGCATGACACACAGATCATAAAAGCAAATCTCAAGACCTGAGCTGGTGCTGAGAGGGCACTTTGTTCCTGTTACTCATGAGAGTGAAGGGGACCCCTGTGATACTGTTGAACACTGAGAGGATGTGGGGCAGGGGCACATGGGACTGTGTGGAACATCTGTTCTGCTCCATATATGCTGTCCAAGTCTCTCTTCCCAGCCTACTGCTAGTCCTTATTCAAAGAGATATTACACAGAGCCATCTCTCTGACTGAGGCCTGTCCCAGTAAGCTGTTGGTGGGAAGCATCCACCAAGGACTGAGGCACCAAGCTGTGGTTTCTGTCTCAGATCTGGTAACCACAACGTAGCTGGAGTTGCAACGCAGGCCACCACAGGCTGAAAACTCTCTGCCTGCTTTTCATGTTAGTATAAATCACTTGACACCATGTGAAGTACCTCTGCCAGCTCTTGACAGCCTCTCAGTAAGATCCAACAGACCACAACATGTCAGAGTGGGAATTTTGCCTTAACAAGTCCAAACTCAGCTACCCCAACCCTTGTGAGCAAAGAGCAACATTTAGCGTGTCTATATTTGTTTCTGTGGGGTAAAATATTCTGTTAAGCAGCAGGTCATTGACACATAACCAGGTAGTTTTCAATAAATTGGTACCCAGCTACCATGGCAGTAAATGACAACCCAGTGCCTGGTAGCATCACTGAAGCCAAAGAATGTGCCATTCCTGGCCACCACAGAGTCATAGTTCTGGAGATTCTGATGTGCACAGCAATAAATGATGTGCTTCTGAGAGAGGGAAGACAAGGCAGAGCAACTTGGTACAGAGTAGAAAAGCTGTTATGCAGACAGCAAGCTCACTGTAGGTGCAAAAGGTGGGCAGGGTGGGAGATGCACACCCTGGAGCTGTTCTCATGGCCTTTGTCCCAGCCCCAGAGAAAGGGGTGTTCCTTGTGAGTGCATCCTCCGCGCACGTGCATCGCAGTGAGGAGCTGCTGCCACAGGGATGTGCTGGGCTGCACGCACAATCACTGCTTTCCAGGGATGGGGGCTTAACGAGGGGAGACAGCTGAGTGCTGCACAACAACTGCCTCCTTCTCCACACTCCATCCAGAGCACCAGAGCCAGTGACAGGTCAGACCTCTGCGGGCTTATGTCAAGGGTTAAACAAAAGCCAAGCTGCTGTCAGCAGCAAAGTGAGCCTGCAACTGTATGCCAAAGTGTGGATGCAGATCTGCACCGTGCTTCTCTTGCAGAGCACCCTGACACGCTTCTCAGGAGGCAGAAAATCAAGCCAAAACCAAAACAAAACAAAAAAAGCAAGATAGAAGGGAAGTATCACATGTGGCTTACAGAGCCATTAACTGCAAGATGGAAGTGACTTCATGGTTAGTCCAGTCAGTGAAACTCGGAGCAGTGGACAGCAATGCCATTTAGGAAGAGCAGAGCAAAACTGCAGTTTTCAAGATTTTCCCTAGCCACAACTTGGAACCTTACATTCCCCAATAAAATGACTGAAATATGAACTTGAGATAACACACAGGCACAGTGCAGAGCTCTGAGCCCTTCATGCCCTCACTCAGCCTCTTCCTTCCCGCTTCCTCAGGCACCTGTGCAGCAGCGTCACACGCTGCCAGAACGGGCATCGGTGCTTCACGCCTAATCTCCCCTCTGCCCCCCAAAACCCGCCTGAATTTGTCACAATGGCTCAAGAGGGAATGAGGCTCGCTCTCCTCTGCTGGCCCCCTGACAATAGAGGATTGCCCTATTTGTGTGAGAAGGAGAGGGGCTGCTGCCCCAGCCCTCGCATCTGTAAGGGCTGCAGACAAGGCGCACAGATAGGCAGAAATCAATAAGCTGGCGGATCAGAGGGCCCGGCGGAGGAGCCGCTCCTTGCACACGCACAGGGGCCGAACATCTGTCAGGCAAACAAAAAGCAACCCAAGCGGAACAAAAGAGAGGATTATTTTAACTCAAGTTCTTCTTCAGTCTCAGCAGGCAACGTTCAAGCCGTCCTCGTATTCAGACACTGAGGCCTTATGGAGTACGGGCTGTCCGGGAAATGCCAAACGCTGTTACCAGAAGACAAAAGAGGGGGAAAAGAAAAAAAAAAATAGATATGGAAAATTCAGAATGTCTTGTTGAGTGCGGTTGAGCAGGGGGAAGGTGGAGGGGGCACCAATAAGGGGGCAGAGGGCAGGGAGGGGAGGAGAACAGAGTGATGATGCGATGGAGAAATTGATGACAAATCTCCACAGCAGTACTTGAAAACAAAGCTGATCATATCAAATCTGCCAGAGAAGCACAAAATATTGCCACACAGCTATGGATTGACAAGCACTGAGCTGCACCCCCAGCTCCCTCCCTCGTGTGAAGAAAGGGCAGGCTTGCTGTAGCCCTTTTGCTAGTGCAGATGAACCCCAGGGAACTGGCAGAGCTGGCCCCACACCTCAGTGCCCTCCTCACCTGGAAGAAGCCCAGCTTTGACCACAAGCCCTTGGCACATTTAAGGGAGCAAAGGATTTAGGATAAGCTCAGAAGCAAGCTGCCATGCCTCTCCCTGGGGCCTGGTGTTGGCCAGTATTCACGGTTATTTTGCACATTGGTTTCTCCAGCACAGCTGTGTCTTCTAATCGGCGTGTCATGTGCTAGAAATAGGTGCAAAACAGTGAATTCAAGATAAAACAGATCTAGTAAAATTTGGGCTTTAAATGCCAGAAGACTTTATTGTTTCTGAAACAGAGGACATAATGTCATAGCTGAGAATGCCCTGTATTGCCTTCACATGCTACTGCTCAGTGCCCTTTTGCTGCTGTTGGCTTGGTGCTTTTTTGAACTAAAGTATTAGTAGGGAAAAAAAAAACTTTTAGGTTTTGGGTTTCCTTCAGCAGTTTCACAGTATGTAAGCTGCCTTCACAGCAGAAGCTGTTCTGGATAAAGGTGGACTTGCTCAATTGAAGATTCTGAAGCTGCAGTTCTGTGGTCTGGGATGCACCCACCATCAAATACTAGCCCACAGCATCCCACAAAACTGATATACATCTCAGCCTTAAAAGTGACTTGCCATAGAAGACATGGGTTCTTAACGGTATTTTAGGAAGCATCACAAAGATATTTTGACCCAGCTTCATTTTATTACATTCTGTTTGGGGTGGGGGAAGGATGTGAACTGAAAGAGATTTTGACTTAGAGAAAACTGGCTCCTTTATTAAAAAAAAAACCAAAAAAAACCAAAAAACCCCCCCCCCCCCCCCCAAAAAAAAAACCCAAATAAACAACAAAGTAATTATTTGGGGAAAAAAAAAAAAAAAACAAAGAAACCAACCAAAAAACCCACCAATATAAAATATAGGCTTAGCTGCTGCTTCATCTTAGAAGGTTCTAAATTTCCTTAGCCTTATTTACAGTGCCAGACACAACTGGGCTGGCTGTCTTAACAGACATGACCCTTAAAAAAGAGTAATCCCTGTTTTTTGTTATGCTTGTGAGAGTAAAGGAGAAGGAAGGGATGCCTTCCTTGTCCCTGAGGAGGGTCTGGGCACAAAGCCCCATCTGACCACAGGTAACTTCTTGGATCTCTTGAACTCAGCCTCTACACATCAAGGAGGAGCAAGTGAGACTTTTAGCGACTTAAGCCACTTGTGAATTTTGCAGACATGTACCACCTACCTGAGAGGAACCAGAGGCACCAGAATAGGTGCTCTGTCAGCAGCTGGAGACAGGCACAGCAGCCTGGTGCTGGCATCATGCTCCTTCATCACCAGCAAACAAGGAGATCTGCCACAAGTGCAGCACCTCTCTTTCTCAGAAGCCTTGTTCAGGTGTACTGTGAGCATTTCATAACCCACAGGCAAGACTGTAATCTCTACTGTCCACTGCAGATGCTGCAGACCTTGGGTACCTTCACCCCATCTTCCCTGGAGACTCCCCAGCACTCCTGGAGAGGACAAACTGAGGTTCAAGCAGCAACAGACACACCCTGCATGCTGCACTGCAGGTGTGTGCAGGCAGAGCACATCCAGCCCCCTGCTCATGTCCTACACAGATCATGCACATGCACCTGGACTATCTGCCCAAACACTGAAAGAGTTCACAAGGCCAGAAAGATCAAACTCTCCTCCTAGAACACAATAATTCAGTCACCAGCCCTTGGCATCTCCTTATCCGAGCTTCACTGGTCCTGACCCCTCACCTCTTCTAGAGGGAGTCTCATCCAGCCTCCCCCTGTGAAGCACCCCAAACCCAGAAGGAGAGTCTATTTCTTACTGCTGTTTCTGGCCTACCCAGGTTGTTGTTGACTTTCCTTCATCAGCATTTTCTCAACTCAGCTGCAGCCCTTCCTGGATGCCTCACTTCACCTGGGCTGCAGTTTTTGTAAGAAATGTTTCCAACTGACTGCTTGGTTATGTCTCAGGAATTTCAGAGGTCCCCTGTTTTCCTTTTGCAAGCAGTTCTCATACAGTAGCAAATCAATAGCTTCTTATCTCACTGTTAGAACATTACTAATATTTATCTATAGTTGATGCTTTTCTTTAAAGCCAAAGTTATTGAGTTTCTTTTGCTTTTTTGGGTTATTTTTTGCAGGTCTTGAACCATATGCAAGTTCTTTGTTCAGCCATACAAGCAAATGCTTCTATAGAGCTGGGCTTTAGATAGAGGCTGTTAAAACAGAGGGTTTGATGTTATGCTGGTAAATAATAAAAAATTAAAACAAAACTGAACATTTAAAGGAGAGAAAACTGCTTAATGTGAGGAACAGTTATGGTAAGGGAACAGTGCAATAAAACAAGGCAGATGTTGCCCTTCAGCTTCCATCATAGAAACACACTCCTGATTCTCCTTGTGCACTGGCTTCTCCAAGGACCAAAGGAAAAAACAAGAAAGTAGTAAAACTAATAAAAATAATGTGCATCTTTTTTGTGAAATTCTTCAAATTTGTGTTTGGAAAATATGCTTGTATGTTGTGTTTAATTTAGTCATTGTTCATTAGCAGTGAAAGAGAAGCTATCTCATCAGTAGGATCTTTTTTTGACAGGGATTAGGCCTGAGTTGGTCTTGCTGTGAGAGACCCTTGGATTAGGGTCTTTTTTTACACCCAGTCTGGCATGGCTATTTCCTTAGACAAACAGGCTTTGGGGTTGTTTTGATGCCTGTGAGGTTGCTCCACAGGCAAAGGAGGTACCTGCAACATACAAACCAGGGACTGGGAACCTAGACGGAAGAAGGCACTGGTTACTTGTGAGTGGAGACTGACAGAGACCCTGCTCTGAGACAAACATGAACTGTCAGTGTGATGGCTCCCACTGCCTCTGGAGCCACAGAACACCCTGCAGTCTGTCTATGCTCCTTCTCCAAGCATGAGAGACACAGTGCCAGTGTGGGATAGAACACACATGATGTGTGTTAGAAGGGCTTTGCAGATGGGTTGGTGTGTCCAATAAACTCCACCTTGGGCACTCCTGCTCCAAGAGCCTAAAAGAGAGAGGGGACTAACCAGCAACTCTCAGACAAGCAGCTGTGACATGTGATCACAATAAATTGATGGTGGCCACAGTTTTGACAGCTAAAATCAAAACAACAGAACAACCAGAGTAAGTTTTTGCCTTGTGGCTGCAATGAATTCCCTGGTGGCTGCACGCAGCCACTATTATTGTCTTTGAGAGTCACTGCCCTAAGAGATGAATTCTTTAACAAGTGAAGAAATAATTCAAACAGAAATTGAAATTACATTCCTGAGAGGGGTTCAGCAGCCTCTTCTTCCATTAGCAACAGTGGGAGTTACCATGCTCTGCACATTGCCCAGTGATAGCTCTTCTTCCTTCAGCAGACAGCTCTGCTGTAACTGATTGCTTCACAATGTCATCCCAGTTTTCCTCTTTGGGGTACCAGTTGCTGATATGTGTGAATGTGCTGATTTTTGGGCAAGTTTCAGCCTAGAAGAAAAATCCTATTACACAAAGCAAAATGGAAATAGCAGGGAATTAGATATCAGATTTATAAGGTGATAAGCAAAATTTTGTTGAAAAGTACTTACTGTGTAATCATTTTGTGGATAAGCTTGTTCTTCCAAGAAGAGAGAAAAATAAGTAATTCTAGGATCTAAAACTATTCAAGAAATCAAACTTAGGCAGTTTGAGGATGATAGATTAGTCAATATGAATTCTGAAGTACAGATATATTAACTTTTCTCCAAGGTAGGAAAGAGAGAGAAAAGTATTTTCATTAAATGTATTCAGTGGGTGTGGAAAGCCTCCTGCAAGGAATAAAATGTCCTTTGAGTCTCTGTCGTGGTAGCGTGGTACTGAAAAACAGAAGGGGTGAAGGAATTGTGAACAGCTGGTGAGTGGCAGTCCTATACCAAAAGAATGAAGTGTGGAGGAGGGGAGAATGCAATTAAAAAAACCAAAACAACAACAAAAAAGAGCTCAAATCCTAACGACAGTAAAATAAAACCCAAACAGAAAAACAGAACTGAAGTGTTGGGAGTGTACTGTCAAGCACCAGCTTCTCATGGATTGTAAGAGCAACAGAAGCCATTGTCCTCTGTTGGGGATGGGAACCATAAAAAATAAACTGGGATGGGAACTATAAAAAAGAAACTGGGCTGCTGTGTGCTCTCAATCACAATTCTCAACTAAGCCCAGCACAACTCTGGCTCTTCAATATGCTGGATGCTCCACAGAGGGTGAATGCACCCCTGCCTAGCTGGGGAGATGATCAGTGGGCATTCACCTTCCTTAAAACAAACAAACAAACAAAAAAACCCAACAAAAAATCCCGTCAGTTAGAATGTAATCACTTCATCAAGGCTCTCAGGTGAGACATAAATAATTGCAGCTCGGCAGGGCGGTGGGGCTGTGGGACGGGCGGCCAGGCGCGTGGCACAGCCTGGGGCCAGCTCAGGGAGAGGTTGGGCTGGGTGCTCGCAGGCGGCTCCGGGCACGCAGCTGGCACACAGCTGGCACACAGCTGGCACGGGCTCAGCTCCAGGGCCCCTGAACTCACACAGCTGGCACAGGCCCTGCCCCGGGGCCCCTGAACCCACAGCTGCACTCCTTCCCGACAAGAGGGAGGCAGAGGTTCGTGCCCAGTCTCGGGCGACGTGCGCTGGCTTTCCTGGCACGCTGTGCCCGTGGATTACAGAGATTTGTCCTTGCGTGCTTCCACCTGGCACGGCAGAGGTGCGGGCTGTGCCAGGGACTGCTCGTGGCTCGGGCAAGCCCGGCGCGTTCCGCGGGACGAGGGCACAGCCCGGCACAGGAGCTGGGCACGTACTGCACTAAGATGCTTAAAAGCTGAGGGGGTTTTGAGAAAAGGGACACTGAGCACACAGGCTCTGACCAAGCAACAGCAGCGCTGTGTAAGGTTGGGACAGACATAGGCAACAAGGGAAAAGCTTTTCATCGCTTCTCACAGTAAAAATATGAATGGATTTCACCTGAAACAAGGTCAAAACAAACAGGGAATGTTTTCTCTCCCTGTATAGTATCAATTATAACATAAAGAAACAAAGCTAGATAAAGGTGGTCTATAAGTGCAATTCAACACAAAGATATGGATGCAACATGAACTCAGAAATTCTTAAATCACAGAATGCCAGGTACCAGGAGGATGCATAGGAAGAATTGGCTCCCTTTGCTAGCCCTGTTCTTACACTGACCACTGTTAGAGGCTGGAAAGATCTTCACTGAACACAAGTCTTGTTTGATTTTTCATTTCTCCTTTAAAGCTTGACATTCTTAGTGATTAAAAAAGAACCTGTCTTTGAAATAAATAAATAAATTCACATCATATGTATTCAAAGTCCTGTGTTAACCTTACTGCCACATGTTTTGACATTCACTATTTTTAAACTTTTTAAAAGGCTTCTGCTCAGGGATGGGCTCATCTTTTTCAGGGCATGATTGACAGGGGTTTATTTCAAAATACCTCCCATTAAGGGGGAAAAAAAGAAAAGAAAACTACCTTAATGGTGAAGCAGGGAATGACAGCAGCAGACAAAAGGTCGTTGCTTCTTTGTTCTTGAAATCTGAGGAAAATACACAGAACTCCATTGTATGACTTTTTCATGCACAACATTGTCTCCCTTGACCCCATGCACATCTGCAGCCTGAAGTCCTCTGTTATCTCTGGATAACAGCTGTTGCATCACTGATTATTCATCAGTTCCACTTTAGCCTGCCTAAGGTGCTGTGAAAAGACCACAAGTTGCTGAGTTTACTAAGTGAATTCAAGATAAAACCTACCCTTGCTGGGGAAAAAAATAGGAATAACAATGGATAACTCTTACTGGACATTTTGTTTGGTCATCTGTAGCACATAGGTCTATATTTTAACACACTGGAATTGAAGGATTTCTTTAGAATTTCACAGAATCCCCTAATTTTCTCACCTAGTTCCTTTATACTTTTCATTTGGCTTTGGAGAGCAAAATGCAAGGGCAAGGAGCACATGCAGTCAGCACTGGAGGAACAAGCAAGCCCTTCAGTTATATGATGTGCAGAAGCAGAACTTGCAGAGCAATGAATTAGTGAGGATTTCCAGTTAAAAGAAGGGGGACAAAGAAGTACGAGCACAACCCAACTCCTTGGAATGCAAATACCCCTTGATCTTTATTTGGGGCAGAGGAAGTAATTTCTCTCCTGTCCTCTCACACTTGCTATGGAGACCACAATTCAGTATGCACCTCCTCCCCAGGTAATTCATCTTCTGGCCTCTTCCATCACCACCTCCCCCAGTCATTTTCCACCCTTGCCACTCCCCAGTTACCAATGCTCATATTCCCACATGGGTGCTAAATCCCATCAGTTTTTCTGTCCGAAGGATAAGGATGGAAGAGGATTTCTTTGATCTCCAAGACTCTTTCATGGGTCATTTGAGAGGTGAGGATAGAAGAAGGTGAGGATTTCCAGTTTATCAGCAAGGCACTGATGACCACCAGATTGCTGGGAATATAATAGTGGATATTCCTGAAAAAAAAAAAAAAAAGTTGTTTGCAGCCCAACACTAAGTTGTTAATGAGCTCCTGGTGTAAATTCATGGGGTGCAGGGACTACCCCTAAGCAGGTGGCTCTGCAGTGACATGCAGCCTCAATTTATTTACTTACAAGTAAGCTGCACAGCTCCTGTCACTGAAATATCTGCATGCTAAATATGTGACTTTAGATTGGTGTTATGGACTTCACAACGTGCTAGGCATATTACCAGAAATACAAAACCCACCTTGTGTACTGCAAACCAGAGAAAACAGTTTCTGTAGGAGCCCCAGAGGAGACATGGGCTATATTGTCAGGTGGCCCCTAGTCCTGGTGGCTCCTTTGCCTTGTGGCAAAGCATCAGTAAAGCAGACTGTTTGGAAGTCATCAGGCTTTGATGTCTCCAAACACGAAGGTGCTGCACAGGCACAAGTGCCACAGGTAGCTGCAGTTTGTCTGTGGGAGTTGTGACTTCTGTGGCTCAGGTACAGGATGCCAACACCTAAGTCTACAGCAATGATACAGAGTGACTGAGCTAAAGGTACATATTCAACCTTTGTTCTAAATTCCCAATTTGATTGCAAAATGACCCTTTTTCATGCTCTCAACTTGTCTTTTGTGTTCTCCAGTTCATCTGCATCATATCCTTTGCAATTATATCACACTCCCTTTGTCCATATGCCAAGAATTTGCCAAGGACTTGCAAAATCCTCATTCCTGATTGTTTACCTGTTTGGTACAGCATTTCTGCCTTTCTTCAGAAAGCAACTCTGCCATAGCCTCCTTCTGTTGGGGAAAATTATGCAAATTGCATAGATTAAATTGCTGTATAATGGTTGATCAGCTTTTCCTTATTGTTTGCCATTTGCTACACAGGATTTGCGTGCATTTAAGAGTTTTATGTGTTTAATAGCTATTTAAGTAGCTTAGCATAGCTAATACCTTCAAGCAGTTCTGCCCCTGCAGGCTGAAGAGAAGTAAAGGCTACCTCTGGCATCGGTGGTTTTGACTGGGGGAGTTTTAAAAATTATTTTTAAGTTTTGAGTGGTGAAGATGTTGGGGATAAGATGCAGTGACTGCTGACATTGTTTGGAGAGAGCATTGCTGTTTACCAAGACTCTCTCTCTTTGATAAAAGGAGCTACAAAGCAGACCCAGCTCCCACTGGAGGAACGGGTCCAGCAGGATGCAGGTCTCCAAATTCCATGTTTTCTCTTACAGGCTGTTTCCACTCATGTACATGCAAATGCTTGGATGCACTTTGGCACAAACACAGGCTCCTATTCCGGCTCGAGGCTGGTTGCAAGAGAACACAGAGGCATTTCCTCTCAGTTGCCAGATCCTGTTCTCGTTAACATTTTGCCAAAGCATTAATCATATCCCAAATCCCACGTGCCCCCGAGCAGACTCTCCCCACCAGCTGCCTCATCCCCATTCCTTGATAGACAGACTTCCATCTCTCCCCCACTCCTTACACATCCCCAGTATTTCCCAAGAGCTGCAGAGCAGGCAGGACAGGAGCAATGAGTGCTCTGCTGCCATCGAGGTGGCTTTTAGGCCATGGAGCGGAGGCCACTCCAGCGCACTCGGCAAAGCACACAGAATCCAAGCAATACCTACGCCTTTTCTGCAAGCAATTAACTGAAGAAGTCAGGTTTGGTTTTCTTAAACAAATTAGCCTTTTAGTATTGAGTTATATACACCGTTGAGAAAACAGAGAGTAAAGTAAATATGTCCTTGAAAAGCAGCCCTTCTCCCACGCAGCCCTGAGAGTGCTACTCACACATTTGCCCACTGCAAACAGATGGGCCATTTTCTTGTGTCTCTATTAGGTAATAGGCTCAAGCTGTGAACAAATAAAGCCGAAAACACCCAATATGCCAACGTGTTAATTTTGTCTTCCTGTAGGTGTCCCTGTCGATTGCAAAATTGAGGCAGCCACAACTTTTTCGTTTCTTTTTTTTTTTTCAACAAAGACAAGTTATAACCTTTTTCCTTGGCAAAATAAATTCTAAGCATTTTTCACAGTAACACATACATAAAAGCTGTTGAATAAGCCATATGTGAGAAACAACAAAACTAACTCACAACTTGATGGTCTGTCTGTAGCTGTGTTATTTATTTAGATAGCCAGACTCTCCATTAAAAAGTACATCTCTACACACATTCTTTACCAACCCAAAGTTTTAATTGTATGCTCAGAACCACTGTAGCCAATGTGCCTATGAGCACACACGGTATATATAAATATTTGTCACTTGCATAAGGTACATGATGCACTTCACTGGGGCATAGCTCAGGGCAGCATCTGGCTCAGGCTCCACAGATCCTAAAACTAGTAACATGTGTGAATTGTTCATCATTACTTTTATGCACAGACTGTCCCCATGCTTGCACTGGAACTGCCAGAAGGTTTCCACAGGGAGCAAAATGGAAGATGACAACTCCTGAAGAGGTCTAGATATTAACTAAAAAACCCCAAAAATTCAATATTCTTTTTCCAAGGTACTCAGTCCAGTTCTGCAGTTTTACTTATTTGGCTTAGGGAGTCTTTCTCCTTGTAGAGTCAGATTCTTCAGCCCAAGGAGGAGCAAATGCTCAATGCCACAGGGATTTGTGTACTTCCCAACACAAATTCAACAGTTCTTAATGCACTCAGGCCTGTACCCAAGAGATATAAAGGTGCTTCTCTTTCTTTAAAGCTTAACCTGATTAGAGTCACCCCTATGACTCTTAATTTACCACTATCAAACTGCCTCTCCTATTGTTGTAACCTTTCTGTCTTTCATGAGGGCTCTTTGGAAGCTTTTCACATACTTGTTAAATGCTCTTGGTCACAAAGCCTGCTCAAAGTTCCCTTGATCATGTCATTGCTATGGTGTAAAATTGAATTACTTTTACAATGCGTGCTGTACCCTGGCAAAGCAAAGCCTTTCCCACAGTTAACAGAGGTGGAAGGCCTCAAAAATAAATGAATAAGGGAGGACCAAAAGAAGTGAATTTTCATTAAAAGGGGGAAAATAACTTTTTCTTGAAATGCAGGGAAGGCAAGCTCAAACAGCTCTTTAGTGAGTGTCTGCCAGACACATTATATCACTGTTTCAAAAGAGAAATGGACAGCTGGGGAGGGGTTAATAAGAGTGAAAAGTAAAACATTTAAAGTTTGCTTGATTGTTTTTTTGTGGTGGTTATAGAAAACATCTTGTCTCCCAAGAAGAATCAAGAACATGAACTGCTTTTTTGTTTCGGAAAATGGCTGTGGGATATTGTAGGGCTGTGCATCACAAAGTTAGTTCTCATCCTTATTTGTGTTTTCTTTATAAGATTGGACATCAAATGAACAAGGTTATCCAAACCAGAAATAAGTATCAAAACTAGGCAAGCATACACTGAGAGCATATTCCCCATACCCCCAGAAGAAACCCTCTCATGCATCCCTTCCTGAAAAATAAGCCAGTCTTTGTTACTTGTATTGTATCACCTAAATGAAGGATTTTGATTAGCCCTGCTTGTTCCAGATTCTTGTTACACTGTGCCACAGCAAGGCCAGACTGGCAGCCCCTTGCTCCCTGCTGGAGATGGCAGAGTGCCCCTTGGAAGGCAAGGCACAGAGACTCCAAAGGAGAATCCAAGCTTTGGGAGAGCTCTGTGGTGTTGCACTGCCTACAAGGTGTGAAACACCTGCAGCAAACCACAGGGACGTGGCCAACATCTTTCTGGAGTTCAGCACAGTCCTCCAGTGACCCCACTGATCAACCACTTTCCCTGGTGTCAAGAACTAGGCTAATTTTCCTTTCCCCTCTGTTTTTGGTGCCTGACTGTTCATTGCTATTACACTGAGAGGCTCAGGGTCCCTTCTGTCACAGCCACAAATGGTTTCCTTCACCTTCGGGTCTTCACCTACTTAGCAGCACATCCAGTCCTCAGGCCAGGGCCGGGACCCCCAGGAGCTCATGGCCAGGGGGCAGCAGTCATGGCCAAGGCCCTCACTGGAGAGGGTCCAGATGCACCCATTCTTATCTTGGGCAGCTCTTTCTTAGGGTCCATGAGGTTCATGACAGCCCTGAGTGGCTCCAGCCCTGCCTGTCCTGTAAAGGCTCTGTGCTGCCCTATCATGGGTAATTAATAGTCATCCTCCCCAGTGGTGTTCTTGCTGAAAACATGCTTTTGTGAGAGCTTGGTCATGCCAACAAGGGGGGTTTCGTTGTACTATTATCATGGAAGGCGTTTGTGTGGGGCTGTTTCCACAGTGCCCTGCTCTCTGATGCGGGCACAGCACATCTGGACAGATGTGACCCCTCTGTTGCTCAAAGGGATTCCCAGTTAACCAAGCAGCAAGGAGAACAATGGGAGCAACACCCTTTTGACTTGCATGTTTTTCATCTTTCTTTTGCTTCCCCTGGATTTTCTAAGGCAGGCAGTGAATACTGAAGTGTCACCACTTGCACTTAAAGCCTTTGCAGGTGATGGTGTGATGCTTCTTCACACCAGCATGAGAGGAACCCCCCAGCAGGAAGTCAGTTCTTTCAGGCCTCTTTAGAAATGTGTGATAATCTTATAGTGTATCAACACTTTCTCCCTCCCTCTCTCCCTGCCTCTAATTTCTCTTAAACAAGGCTGTGTTAGTCTCTACGTTTTGATGCTGCTGCTGACACAGCTCTCCTTTATATTTATCTGTTTCACACCTCACTACTCAGGGCTTTGAGGACAGGTTTATGCATTCAGTCTGCACCTAGCCTGCTGTGTTGCACTCTCCATGATGCTCTTTTCCCACGTGCTTTGGAAAAGACACATTTGGTGATAGATATGCAGGCCTTTTTGTGTTCTCTTTCTTCCTTTTTTTTCCCCTTGTGCTTTACCTTCTCTCTAAGTGTTGGTCCATATTTAAAATTTGCATGTATGAATCGCATTCTTCCTATTCTTACTATGTTCAGATCCAGTCAGATTTTTTTTTTTCCTTAACACAACCAGCTTTTATTATGTACCATAATTCTGAAGTTTTCCAGGAAAGGAAAGCCCGAGGTTCAAGACCTTCTCTGAAGTCAATGACAATTTGAATGTGAATCCACATTCCATAGGAAGACACTTACTGTCAAAATTATGTTTGTTCTATGTATGTATTTGTTTCAATTACCAATCCACCAAATAGACTTTGAAAGATTGTTTTATCTTGATGTGCAATAAAGTTGAAGACTTTGAGAAGAGTTTCCTGGCCAGCCCTATTTATGTCACTGAATTTCTCTGAGAGGTTGATTAATTTGCTCATGCAATTCAGCAAACAAGGCAGCAACTTGAGTTTAAATTTGGGAAATAATAACACAGAGGACGGGTTAAGCAATATTCCCAGGGTCATGCTCCAAACAGGAATGTGCTCTGCCACAAGGCTGATTTGGAACATGTCACACCAGGCACCAATGTGCCATGATCATCCTCACCACAAAGCTGAGAGATGAGAGAAAAAGGGCTTCAGAACCCAGACTTGGGCTTGGTTGCACTCAGTGCTACTGCTCTGTTTGATGCAGATGAGAGGCAGCTCAGGAGGAATTTATGTGTGAACAGGTAAGTGTGTGGCTAAACCATCACCTCTGGGAGCTGCAGGGGACACCTCTGCTCACTCCTGACCTGTAACACCCAGTGAGTAGCTCAGATTAGGTTTGAAGTGTCTCTCTGGTGACAGCAGATAAGGTCCCTGTGGCTTGTTTAGGGAAAGACAAATTATGTACAGTGAAAGGCCTGGAGGGAAGGAGGGGAAACCATAATGAGAAAGACAATACATTCAGTATTGCCCTGACCCCGTAGAAGAGAAAGGGGGCAGTGACCAAAACCCTGATCTAGATTAGATCCAGACAACTGGTTGAGGCTACAATAAGATCATCTTCAAAGCTTAAGTTCTGACTTCAATATTTGCTTTCTCATCTTCGGTAAGAGCTGGTTTGAGGGTACTGCTTCAGGCACACCTTGAATACAAAATAGTGTGAAATTCAAAGTGATAAAAATCCACATAGAAGTAAGTCATTTGGGAGATGAGAACTTTTACCAACACTGAATGAAATTATACAAAAATTCCAATATCAGTCAAGTAGGGTATCTTAACATATTTTATTGTGGTTAAATGTCTATTATCATGGGCCTTTCCAGTAAGTGTCTTTTGGTGCATTAGAAAGAATCAGCAAAAGAGCACTTCTCATGGCTCTTTGAAAAACTCCTGATTTTTAAAAACTTAAGTAAGAGTTGGATTTCTGCCTGAAATTCTGTATCAGAGATTGTGTCTCCCAGGGTGAAACTCTGTGTTCAAACATGTGCACACCTTTGCTATATCCAAGCCCTTTATTGTTATGGATTATTCTTTTTAGAGGTCCCTGAGGACTTTTAAGTAATTTTCTTATAATTAGGGGTACATGGTGAAGCATGCACACCAGCACTCAAAATGGAAATATTCCTCACACTGCATTATCTGGCACACTCCTTCTGAGGGGTGTCTGGTTTGGGCTGTAGGGTTTTCCTAGTTCGTGTTTGTAGAGTTTGTCTTACATCGAAAGAGAACCAGGAGAAAAGGGAACAAAATCTTGAACCCACTCTCTTTCCTCTGCCAGGGCTGTGAAATATGTTCCCAAGAATGTGAACAAGAATGAGAGCAGGTCAAATTATGCAGCGCTGGTACATAAGTGCTCTGGGAAGGGTTACTGGGGCATTTCCATTATTTGCCATGGTTGTTCAGTGGTTGTGACATTTAGAGGGTGCTTTGAAGAAAACAGCCCGGCTGGGAAATGACAGCAGAGAAAGGGGAAGGCAGGCAAACGGAGAGGAGGGAAGTTCACAGAGATTTCCTGACAAGATGAAAGGGGAAAGAAAACTCAGTGAGTTCTTATTCAGAAACCATTTTGGTGGCCTCTGTTTGAATGAGAGAACTGTTTCCTAGCATGCTTAACAACTCCTTGGTCCTGTCCAGGAGCAGGCCTCACCAAATGTCTGCTGTGTTTAACACCACAGTCAGCTTTGTAATGTGTGATGAGAATTATTTTTACAGCTGAGCTTCTTAAGACAGGCCCACATGGGTGTAAATCCTGCTGGGTTTTACCACACCTCTGTTGCACTAAAGAGAGAAGTACTGACCTTCACCAGGATTTATAAGGTACACAAAAGTATTTACACCTGATGTTTAAGCCAAATGAAAAGCAGCCTGGGAACCTGGTCTCTCTGCAGAGTGTGCATGTGTTGAGATGAGCACGATGACAGTACTTTCCGTGCTGATTCTCAGCTCAGCTTTGGTCATGTTACATCCAAACCCATACACAGACAATGATAATGATAATTTATGCTAATAATAGGAAATCTTCTGTCTTTTGCTTGTAACAAGAAGTCAACAGTGAAAAGCTTTGGTTTTTGCTAAAACTATGGTGAAATGGGCCGTGGGGTTTGAAGGAAAAGATGCCCAAGACCTTCAGCAGTGCCTCCATGCCCTGGGCAACCTGGCCCCCTCTGTTTTCATTGCAGCCTCTTTGCCCATGTGGAGCTCTTCACCCAACCATCAATACACTGAAGGTCACAATTTCCTAACCTGCCCTGTTGGCTTCCCCATGGGATTCACGAGCTCCCTCCTTCTGGTGATCTCATTTCCATGTGTATGGGATGAGGTGAGAGCGTGGCCATTTCAAAGCCTCGGAAGTGGACCTCCAGCACTGGGTGCTGAGGGAGGACAGGGGCATCAGCATGAGAATGTTATCCTAACACCTTGGCAAGAATGAGAGCCCTCACACAAATGTTTATTCAGAGGCAGAGGGATGGCCCTGCTGCAAAAATAAAATGCTGGCAGCATTTTATTTTTCACTCTTAGAAGTGTGAAAGGGGGACGGGTAAAGAAATTTACAACTTGTAATTCCCCCTCTGAGACCTACAAGATGATACAGATTGTGGGGAAGCAAAAGGCTTTTAAGATGTGAGAGGGAATTCACTGTCCACGGTGAGCTTAAACCTGCAGCTTGTTCTTCTGAGTGTGCTTGGAAAGAATTCAGGCATAAAGCTGATGTCAGCAGAGATGGATCAGAAAAGAGCAATGGGATTTTGCCCAAGTCATAGCTTTCAAAATCAAACAAGATCATTCTTGTTTGTGGCTGGAAATGCTCAGCAGCCTGATACAATCTGGCCACAGAGCTGTGCAAGGGGTGAGGTATCTACCCGGAGTTCAGCAAATCTGGTCAGGTAATGAAAGCTATCCTCTGCCTAGCAAAAGCTGTGAGGACTTATCTGGTGCTCCTAAAAGAGCTCAAGGTGTGCTAATTAGTGTTGGACACTAATGAAAGGTTAGCATGGTGATTGCTGCTGAACCAAAGCAGCGGCTGCTCCTGCTGCTACTCAGCGCAAGGTGCAGGAGAATGCAGAGAAAAGGTCTTGTGTTCTGAACAGCCCAGTTTGTTCTCAGCTCTGTCCTGGGAGCTGCCTTCAGCTCCCAAGAGTTCTCTCTCATCTCTTCCATCTATAACAGGAGCAGAACATGTGGTTTTCCACATTAACATATCACATCTTTCGCCTGAATGAGTGCACATATGTGATACTGCTAAACATTTTGCCCAATTTTTGAGACTTTTGCAAAAAAACAAGCCTTGTCTGCCCCCACAACATCTCACAGGAGACCAGCCTGTAAGTGTGTTTGACATGTGCGGAGCAACAGAAAAATATAATCAGAGTATAGTAGTTTGAAATACTCCTGTAGACAGGAGTATTTCAAACCCAGAAAGTCTATAAGATTTCTCTTATCTGAACACTTGTGTCCCAAGGATCCTGGCTATGAAACTTCAGCCCATCCTTCTGTACTGAGAAGGGCTTTGACTCTGGGAGGATGATAAATTGCGGTGCCCTGAAGGAGATTAAAGCAGGTTAACAGAGAGCATGGCCTTATTTCTCACACAGTTCACACGGGTGAGTTCACCCAATTTCTAAGGTTTACCTGCTTGTCAATGATAAGCAGTTGCATTAGTTTCCTCTTTTAACCACCAGCCTCTGGCTAGCTTGTGTTACAGGGTCATGCCTCATCTCCTGATCAGTGAGTCCGTCCCATGTCCAAGCCTGACCAGCTGAGGAGGAGCTGAAGGGATAAGCCTGGCACAGTAGCTTGATCTTATTGACCAACCATTCTGGACAACTGAAAGAAATTACCACATTTATCTGTACATCAGAAGACAGTGGCACATACTTCTAACCTGTGTTAATGTGATCAGGATGAACATGAGCAAGGCCACTCCTGTAGGGCAATGTGTTGGCAAGTTTTAATTTTTCATGATATTTAGCTTTTAAAATAAAAGCAGGTGATTTAATTAAATTTATAAGCGTGAATGTGTTGTGCTCAGATGTCACAGCAGACTATTTTCTAATCAATATAGCATATATTTTCACTTAATGAAGTCCAAAGCTTTTGGAATGGCATTTTTGTCCCATAGATGGTAACACTTCGTCTTTCTTATTTGGGAGAGTAACAGGTCCCAGAGACTTCCAGGGAACCAACAGAGCTCATGGGTTCTGCAAAACGTCCTCCCTCCCTCTACTCTGGTATAAGACTTCAGGAAAACAATCTGGTTTCATCCCAGTGCTATCTGAGCTGCCCATTTCTGACAGCCAAAGGAAAAGCAGCACTTCCCATGCACAGATCCGGGTCTCAAGTGACCTGAACAACCTGTGCAAGAGACTGGCTTTCCCCTAGCTGGAGCAGCAGCAGAGGAACCATGGGGCTGCCTGGGATAACACACCTCAGGGAGCCAAGCCGCCACCACCACCAAGCCACCAGGCTTCTAGCTTGTGTCAGCACTGCAGGCTCCCTTTGCAGTCAGAAACAAAACAGGCAGTCAGTGCCTCTGGGAGAATATTTTCCCACCTATTTTAGGAGGGCCTCAACTGCCCTCTGAAAATACTTGCCATGTCCTGGACTGGCAAGTGAAGAAAGACAGACTGCCAGTTTGGATCTGCAGCTTTCAGACAGCCAGTGCTGGATGAGTGCCCCTAGGTATCACAGGTTAGGTGCCTCCAGTTAGTTGGTGGGAATCTGGGCAAAATACCTTTGTCAGCCTCAGAGAGGAGCTTCACATTTGGAGAACTGAAACCCTTTTATAAAGAATCAGAAAAAAATACCGGAAGAGTAAAATTAATGTTGCAGACTACTTATTGGACACTTAGGTCTTCAGATTGAATCATCTTCAGCTGTGTGGCAGCAAAACAAGAGCAACCAGAAATGGCTGCAGTGATTTTTGCTGAGGGAAGAAGCCTTCCAGCCAGGGCTGAGATCTTGCACACAACCTGGTCACTCTGGCCAGTGCTAATCTCACCAGCATCGTGGAAGGTCAGATGATAAGCTTGCACATCCACATGGAATTTTCCACAACAGCCACAGGCATAAGTTATTTTCAGTGATCCAACCTCAAACTTCCTATCAAGGCATTTCAATTCCCATATAACTGAAGACAGAGCACAGCTGGCTACTGCTTTTGGGGGTAGTAAAACTGTATGGAAAATTTGGGCTATAGATTTAAAACCCTCAAATAATTATAATTAGACTCAGAACACTCTGAGTTTTGTGTCTGTGGCAGAAGAATTATGCAAGCAACTGATAGTGAACCAAAGAAACATTATACATTCTTTACAATGTTATAAAGAAGCATTCCTGATTTCCTTATAAATTATCAGGCTCAGCCCATATCTGGAGATTCAGGCAAAGTGAAGTGATGGTCTGATCTGGTGTAGCAAATCCCACTCTGTTTGGTTTCAGCCCCTTTTTTTTCCAGCAGCAATAGTTAATGTTTGATGTGCAGGGCACAGGGATAATTATCACCACATCTGTTTTCTCTGTTACAGACTGCATTTTTAGCCATGTAATCACTAACAATTGGATGGAGGATTCTCAGAATATGTTTATCAAAGGCAAGCATTGAGAGGCATCTGTTTCATTTAGTCTGGAAAGAAAAAAAAAGTAGTCAAAATTGAATACTTACCCTGGAGCAATGATGAAATTATGCTACACACTAAAGTCCGAGCTACTGCTCTATTAAATCAACTTTTAATGCCTCCTTGTTAAATCTGCTAACCTTTCCTGCTCCAGACATGCCCAGATTTCATGAGCATCTTTGCCAATACTAGGAAGCAACTGATGGTAACCAAGAATAGAACGCAGCAAAATTTAATTCCCAGAGTCAAACCAGCTTGTATTTTCCACTGTTACAATAAGCAAACTCTAATTAAGTGTACTAAGCAAAGGCCTGGCTTGCAGAAGCTCTGCACAGACAGCAAAAATTCTGAAGGGCAGGACATGCTTTATTTGACAGCTCCTGCTAGAGAAAATAAAAATAAATACTTACAAGGAACATTCACATAACCCCTTGCTCATTTCGGAGTCTGTGGTTTGCAGATCGTTGCAGACAAACTGAAATTGCAGTGCTTGGCTAAGTGAATTCCCACATTTCTGTCTCAAAGCCTTGTTGTTCTTTGAAGACAGAGGAAGTTTCAAGTATTAAAATCATCTTTAAGATCTTTATGAGGCAGTGTGACAAGGTACTTGGTGCTTGCAGGGAGATGAAAAACCAAAACCTGTAATTTTTTTCCAGCTATTCTTATGTTACTGGTAAAGCACCCTGGTACTGGGAGACACTCTCTTCTCACCCATCTATTCTCCTCTCACCCCTCATCTCCCCTGCAGCTCCTGGCAGAGCTGCTGGTACAGAACCTTGGGCTGCAGAGCAGAGGCATCAATTGTTTGAGAGCTGACACTTGCTAGGTCTCAGCTGGGCCTCAGCTGTGCCCCATTCTGCACCTGCAGAGGTGTTCAGGTCCCCAGATCCAAACCCTGAATGATCAGGTGGGATAAATTAAAAACATCTCTTCCAGTAGGGAAGATCAGAAGTTGCTTTGGAAGAGTTTTGTGTCTACATTAAAACTCTTAGATGTATGGTGACTTCCAACAGGACCTGGAATTATCTGTCTATCATTTACCCATCCATCCATCCATCCATCCATCCATCCATCCATGCATCCATCCATCCATCCATCCATCCATCCATCCATCCATCCATCCATCCATCCATCCACCCACCCACCCATCCATCCATCCATCCATCC